>NC_139955.1:17317307-17572307 GCF_963454915.1 Gymnoscopelus microlampas | reverse complement strand
TGGGAGCGGATGGTGGGTGTGGTGCTCCACCTCAGGAATCCATCGCCCTGGTCTAGCGCCTTGTATAACACATAAGCCCTATTTTACACTAAAGCTATTTGAATACAGCCAATCTACAGCATGGTTTGCATAATTTGTCAAGTGCGAATAGCATACAGGCACCTGGCACTGAGCAGCCAGTAGGTACCCAGCCTTCAGCATTCACAGTGAAATGACTCAATATAGCATCAAAATTAATAAATAGCAGATCTACAAGCTTGTGCGCTTGTACATGTAGATCTGCTGTTTTCCAAATATGTGAAGAAATTGGAATTTGTCTTTTATGGGGGTCCCTGACACAAACTATTTTCAGATGGGGGTCCGCAGACAATTACAAATTAATTTGGGGGTCCTTGACATGAAAATGTTTGAGAACCCCTGGTTTAAACAACACTAGACAGCAAGACTAAATAAGCAACATCACTTTAGAAACAACCCCCCCCCCCCAAAAAAAAAAAACACACACACAACAACAACAACAACCCTGCAACCGGCAACCATACCAAAAACAAGCCCAAAGTTGCTTATAATAAGTGGACATGGCAACACTGGCAAACATTCACAGTGGGGATGATGAACCCAGCCCTGAGCAGCCACAGTGGGGTTGATGTATACTGCTGCACACATACTGGTTATCGACTGGAGAAAGCTCACTGGGAACCCTGCTCTACTGCATGTGCGTGTGCACACAGAGCGTGTGTGTGTGTGTGTGTGTGTGTGTGTGTGTGTGTGTGTGTGTGTGTGTGTGTGTGTGTGTGTGTGTTTAGGAGGGAGAAGGGGAGATTTATGATCTGTGTTTTAGGCTGATTGTGGTCCTGTGTGAATCATTGCACAAGCTGCTGTTCAAGGCCCTCTCTATCAGGGGGAGAGAGAGAGAAACCACCACTTCGATGGGGGTAGGAATTCCCCTCACACAGGATTACAGGATTGCAGACTACTTGGGTTGGTGCAGAGGTTCATTTATGGTATACTGGTTAACCAATTAAGCCCAAAGGACCCAATTTTACTCAACCTCAAAATATTAGATAGATATTAGATCAATCAATCATCTTAAGCCTTTGTGCAACACCTCATCCTGTCTTCCTGGGAATTCTTGCAGATTCCCTGTGGCAAATGCTACCATACCTACCTAATTCAGTCCCTACCCGCTCAAACCGCCGGATGTCAATCAATTGTCCATTTAAATTAGGCCATTTGGAACACAATCATCTTAAATAATAAGCAATATTATTTTGGTAATATTCCATACAAAAAACTAAACAAAACAAAACATTTTGCTAATTTTAACAATTAAAATGCTGGCATTTTATTTCTGGGGGAACAATATCTTAGTTAAGTGATATATTTTATTTAGTAGACCTGGTATTTGCGTGTGCGTGCATGCGTGTTTGTGTGCGTCATTGAGGCATGCCTTGTTAAAGGCATTGTAGGGAGTTCAGACATAATCAAAGAAAAAAACTGTTGTCAAACACCGCCCCTCCAGCAGTTCTTTTCCCCGACCACCAGGGGGTGACGCAGGGGGGACTTTTTAAATGAGTCATGCCCAAAATAGGTTGCCTTATGCGGATACAATTCGCGGAAATGCCCGACCCTACGGTTCTCTGAATTTATATTTTTAAATAGGCTCTTTCATGATAAATTGACCACATATATGAAGCTAAACAACTAAATTCTATCCAAACGATTTTTTAAAAGTAAATTATGTGCCTCAAAAAAGAAGTTTGAGAGCGTTTTAAAACCGAAAGTAAAAAGTTGATACGGGCACGGACGCGCACGGACACGCACATGCGTGCGTTAATTTACGACCCGGACATAAACAACATGAACATAAACAGAAGGGAAAATACGGATTTCAGACAGAGGACTGTGTTTCAATGAAGGAAAACACCCCAGCATCATTATATAGTGGCTGATAGAGGGGAGAAAATGCAAAAAATATATATATACATATTTTTTAAATTTAGGCTTAATGTTCCCTACAATGCCTTTAACCCTCCAATTTTCCCCTTACCTGCACCCGCCTCAAAATATGACATCACCCATAATGCATCAATAATCTCATTTTGCAGTGTCTCTGGCCTCCTACATATACGTCAGCATCACATTGTCTGGTTTATTAGGACATTACCGGTGTGCAGCTCTTGCACACACACACACACACACACACACACACACACACACACACACACACACACACACACACACACACACACACACACACACACACACACACACACACACACACACACACACACACACACACACACACACACACATCCCTCAAAGTGTTCGTTGAACTACTCAACAGACCACCCTTAGTCAATTAGACTCCATCCGCCTACAGGAGTCCAGCGATGTCTTTGGATTTCACATAAACGTGAATGGTGTTTTACCTATTTGTGACCATGGGAACGCACCATTATGTCCCTGTACTACTGTACTGTCTGATGTGACATTACTGTTGGCATGATTGAACCAGCCAAAATAAAACGGCAATCCAATCTGAATCCATAATATTAGCATTATAATGGCTAGCTGCAGGGGCCCCAGTCCTTAGAAGTATCTGTGTGATGGCTGATGAATTAGCCTGCATGTTGAAGCTGGTGTGTGTGTGTGTGTGTGTGTGTGTGTGTGTGTGTGTGTGTGTGTGTGTGTGTGTGTGTGTGTGTGTGTGTGTGTGTGTGTGTGTGTGTGTGTGTGTGTGTGTGTGCGTGCGCGTGCGCGTGTGTGGTTGCGTACGTGCGTGTGTGTGTAAATAGCCCAGAGGCCATTCCACAAACTGACTCAAAGCTTATTAGATTTCTGCCTCCGAAACAATCAGCTGCAGCAGGCTGTGGAAGACACATCACAGTGCAGAGTAGAGACTGGTTAACTGTTAGGAACGTTAAACAGAGAGAGAGAGAGAGAAAGAAAGAAAGAAAGAAAGAGAGAGTAGTAGAATGAGATGGAGGAGAAGCAAGTAAATATTGAGTGTATGTGTAAGTTTTTAATTCTTATTAATTTAGAGGATCCAATAATCCCCCCCCTTTTCTCCCAATGTAGCCCATATATGTGTTACTATAGTCACTTTCAGACATGCACTGTATTATGTAAGTTTTCCAGACTTTAAACGGAGGGGCTGTATGTATGAACGCAATATTCCTTGCATGCAACAGACTTTATTCTGGCAGGACCCTTGAGTTAAGTCTGGGATGCGGTGATTGTCAGGTGAATTTACATTCAGCGAGTGGACGTGTTGATGATGCCTCTATATTGTCAACGAGTGAAGCCTCCCCCCACCTCCCAGGGTGTTTGGAGAGCGAGATACAGTAGTTAACTGAAATCCAGTTTAATTCTGCTTTTTATTAGCGTTGGAAATAAAACGTCTCTTTAGTAATTGTAGGCAACGAGCTACACATGCTCTTGTCTGTACATAGAGTAACCAATGTTATTTCTCCAGCTCGGAGGACAGCTCGTTTTGATGAAAAGTAGGTTGTAGCTCATTGTCTACATTAGACTTATACTATGGTAGGAATGATGTTTCAATGGGAGACCGCATGTCAAGCAAATGATTGCATTTGATCTCCCTCAGGCTGTTTTTTATATATATATATATAAAATTGTGACCGAAATAAACAAACTAACTAACTAACTTATATGATTTAAGTGGGAGTAGCTATGTGTGCGTCTACTACCCAGACACCACCCTTCACCTTATCAAACAGGCTATTTACCGCATCTGACTGAAACAGACATTCTCCTGTTGCATGCTTAGTGTGAAAGGCCAACACAGAACAATGTCCCGACCTGATTCCCCCGGACATTTTCCAGTGTTCAAATGAGAAAGCAGCTTATTACTGCTGTTGATCCCTATTCCCTACTGTCTCACCAGGACCGGCAGGATGGCAGCCCGCAATTAGTCCCCTCCACCCCACGGAGACCGACAACCGTGTTCGAATGGACAATCGGCTAAACTGTAGGCACCGTGGAGGATTCAGATTCCTAGACTCTGCGGAGGTGGACAGGAACTATGTATGATAACACTATAATGAGAGAAGTAATGCAGTGCAATCAATACACAGCAGCAATGACAACATACAGTACACTACTGACTACAGAGTACTGACATAGTAGGTTCTCACTGGTCACGATAGGAGTTCTACAGTACAATGACAGAACATCTCTGCTGAACTCTGGTGAAGTTACACATCCAGCTCTCTTCAAAAGCACAAGTCTTTAGTCTTATCTGTACAGCTGCATCATTGAATACATGTATGAGTTTTGGTACTTGTGCTAAAACTCTTGAGACAAGAACTAGACCGATATATCGGTTTGGCCAATATATCGGTCACTATTTGACTTTTTTTATGACATTGTATCTGCAACCTGATTTGGGCATGTTGTTATACAGTAGGCATCCATGCTCAAGATGTCTAATAGGGATCAAGTAGTTAAATAAAATAGTTTTTGTATCTATGAAAAAGTGATTTGCGGTCATTTCTTTATTTTCTTATAAGTTTCTTATAAACACTGAATCAAATGTACGTTTTTTTTTTTCTTCAATTGGTTCAAAATGTTTTTAACAAAATATCGGTCAAAATATCACTAATCTGTCTAGGATTCTCCAAAATCGGGATCGGCATTGAACCCAAAAGTTTGGAATCAGTCGGGCTCTACTTGTCGCCAAAAAAGCACAGCATGGACTGTACTTTCTGAGGCATCTCAGGAGGTTTGGTATGAGTATTAAAAGCTCTTGTGTAGTCTTTTGTTGCTGTGCCATTGAGAGTGTTCTGACCCGACTGCTCAGGACTGCAGACTGTTGCAAACTAAGGACAGCAGCAAAAATCATTGGCACAGAACTACTATACAACAACTTTATAACATTTACACCACTCATATACCACCGGCCAAAACGTTCAACTCGGCATCCCTCGTTTAGGTGTGTCATTCTAGGCTTTGTTTTCACACATTTTCAAAACACATTTACAAGCTCCCAACGCATTGTTTGTAGATTGTCTATGTTTGCTATTCGTTGTAAAACTTATAGGACCTAAGTGGTTAATAAGGACACTCACCACTAGCCACCCCCCTCATGTTCTCTTGACACTCCTTCCATCTAAAAAAGCTCCCATTGCTATTGTATATACGTATATAATGTTATCCTCTACTCAATAATGTTAACAGATAACAGATAAGTGCACTGTGTACAGAGTCTATGTATAGCAGGTCTGTATTGTGTGTGATAGTGTATCTTTTGTGTTAAGGCAGAGAGAGCCAGAGCACGAGTATTTCATTGTATTATAATATACACATGACAATGAAGTTGTTACTTGAACTTGCACTTATGATGGACTCTGTATATAAGCTGCACCTACAACCAACTCCTCCTGGGATATATCTCTATTTTTGTCTAAAGTCATATATTTATAATATAAAAAACACACACAAACACTGCATGTACTGTATCTCCCTGAAACAAAGTTATTCAGGTACTTGAACTATAGTCTCTGGGCCCTGATCCAAGGCCACACAATGCAATCATATACTCTGTACAGCTGAAAACCTTCCGCTCACCCTGAACCAGCATCTGGGTAGAAGTAACCAGCATGAATTGATGAGTGGGAAGCTTGGAGGTCAGTGGCCTGTATTGTAGATCAGCGCTCATTAGGAAAGATTGCTGTAACAACGTAGATGGTGGGGAAATGGAGAGAGGGGGATGAAGGAGAGGAGGAGGAGGCTCCAGAGATAAAAACACTGGGAGTGTGAGGAAGGACGGAGGGAGAGGAAGATGGATATGAAAGAGAGGAGGAGGAGGGAGAACTGGGACTGGTGGAGCTTCCATTTCCACTAAATCCCAAGGGATCCTGTTATGGAGCGGGCCAATTTCGGCGCGCGCACACACACACACACACACACACACACACACACACACACACACACACACACACACACACACACACACACACACACACACACACACACACACACACACACACACACACACACACACACACACACACACACACACACACACACACACACACACACACACGGGTGATGATAATAACAGAGGCAGATGATTTCATCCTTTTCTTATTAGAACAACATACCTCCTCTGTGGCTGGCTGCATTGTCTGTCTGCATTGTCAATTGATTTGTAAAGCCCACCTGTGTGTTTTTACATCCCAGCTTTACTTTTGTCAGAGACAAACCAAAAGTGTGGTGAAAATAGGCAATCCTTGTGTGGCGAAAATAGCTGATTTACAAGCTCACAACGCTTCAATGTAATGTGTTGTGAGCTTGTAGATCTGCTCATTGTCTGTCCGCATTATCCGTCTGCATTGTCTTTTTTACATCACAGCTGTGCTTTAGTCAGAGACAAACCGTAAGCATGAGAAAAAACAACATCTCTACAAAATTCACTTCACAACATCGTGCACTTTAGGTTCGGGTTCATCTGCGTCTGGGGCACGTCAGCAGCTGACCGTATAGTGCGTCGACTACATTAGTTAGTTGTGCAACATCCCCAGTTAGACTGATTGTTTTCCCTCTACACCAAATCTCTTTGGCGAAAACAGCTGAATGTTCGCCCCCAGAATAGGGACCCAGGGGTTATTAAAGTGCTTAATAAAAATATGTAAAAAAAACTACCTTAGATAGATCATGTAAAAATAAAGAGTCGGCATTGAGTCTCCTAGTTACAGAGAGTTCTTTTATGAAAGAATGCCCTCATTTCAACAGGTCCTCAACTACGCAAATATATCATCGTCATGGCAACCCTGCCTGCCTCCTGGAGAAAAGGGCAGAGGTCCATTGTTTGTGTTGATGTACCTTGCGGTTACTTGTTAGACATTCATGTATGCATGCCCGCTGCTTAAACACTGGAAGCGTCATTGCGATTTACAATTATAATTTTGGCATTTAGTAGATTCTTATCCAGAGCGACCTACAGTGCAATGTCAATGGAAAACAAACATTTAGCCTTTCTACTTCATGGAGCCTCTACAGTCAGTGATGTATGCCGTCAATCAATTTGCAAAGTTTGGTCAACTAGGGCTGTGGGTTGTGAATCCACTTGACCTTAAGGAAATTATTCAGGTCACTGAGGGAGAAACCGATAAAATGAGGTCTGATGCCTTTAGACGTCCATTACCTCAGTCTGGGCAGGGAGCGGTGCTTGAAAGCACTGGAGGCCAGAAAGACAGACAGACAGACAGATAGACAGACCGACAGAGTCTGGGGTTTGGACACTGATATGCATCAATAATATCCAGGACAGAGATGCTGTCTGGGTCTGGCTGCCCACTTCCAAAACAACCACATGCATCAGCCTGTGGTCAGACAGCCTGACAGACATATGTGATTATGTGACAGGAAGTGTTATATTGATAGATGCTGGGGTAAAGAAATGCACAACGCAAACGTCCCAGCCTTGATCTCCTTATATAGAATATCTTTGCCTTCATGCTTGCATGTGTGAGTGAGTGAGTGAGTGATTCTTGAGCGAGCGTGTGTGTGCGTGCGTGTGTACTTTCCAAAAGACGGTATTAGATATTAGATGGAGCTCCATGGCTGTCTCCCAGGGGTGACGATGGTTTGAGCTGCTGAGATTGGAGTGCTATGCAGTGGTGTGGTGTACACACAGCCCAGTTTCTGATGCGTGACTGATCTATAAATTCACTCGGGCTACGGGCAGAGAGGAATCTATGCTGTATTTACGCTGCCCTCTGACTAGTGACTAAAGTAAAGCATCACCTCAACATTTCAGGTTGAATCATTTGTTCAGTATTACTGAGGAAACCATCAGTCATTGTTCCTCCATCGGTGTCCCTATTCTGGGCAAGACATTTTAAACAATTTTAACTCTCTCCTTAGTCTCCTCCCTAAATAGCAGATTTACAAGTTCAAAACAACGCGTTTCAATGTGACACGTTGTGCGCTTGTAGATCGGCTACTTTTGCCACGTGACACTGTTGTAAGACGTAGTAAAATGTCATAAACCAGGTTTATGTGAACCCCTTTTGCAACACAAGAATACAGATATCTGGTTCACAACACAACAATTCTATAAGCTCTTATCCAGAGCGCCAAAGCTTATATCTTGCTCAAGAGCACATGGCTGCTGCTGCAGCAGGAACAACAAAGGTGGATGGCTGGTCACTATCTAACCACTAGTTGAACACGGGCTAGCGTACATGAACGCAATCCTCATGCAGATGTCAGTTGGAGCCTACTACCTTAAGTCCAAGTCATGTGGACACCCAGTGGTGTAAAGTAACTAGGTACATTTACTCAAGTACTGTACTTAAGTACAATTTTGAGGCATTTTTACTGGAGTATTTCCATTTTTCAATACTTTTACTTCTACTCCACTACATCTCAGAGGCAAATATTGTACTTTTAGTTACTAGTTACTTTGCAGATATAAATTATTATATTATAAAACATAAATTAACCATTTTAGCCCCGCATTGTGAGCTTGTAGATCTGCTATTTTCAAAATGTTATTAATTTCACTTTTGGTACTTTAACTATATTTTGATGCCAATACTTTTGTACTTTTTACTCAAGCAGCATTTTGAACACAGGCCTTTTCTTTCTTCATACAAGAGTGAATAAGAGACTGAACTCGGAGTTAATGAGTGACCGGCGCAGAGGAAACAGTCAAGGAGAATATAGCAGCTGATGTAGGAAAAGCAGGTCACGGTAGCTTTGCTACGTTTCATTTCACCCGACTGGATTCTAGATCCATCCACCCACCTCCTCATCTTGACGTTATCTAAGAGCTTTTTTCCACCAGCCCCCATCTCTCTCCATAGGGCCCTTTCTTCCGGAGCCCACTCAGTGCTACATACCCAACTCACTCTCTCTCCGTCTCTCAGAGCAAATCCCTTTAACAGAGCAAGAACCCTTTCCTCTCCTCCTCCAGGCAACTATTTGGTCCAGCTAATGGATAGATGAGAAATGACTCAGGGCAGAGAGAGGAGGAGGAAGGTGGAGGAAGGAGGGAGGGCTCTTTGTCTGTAAAAGGGTATAGGAATGAGATCGAGGAAATCAAATCAGGGCCTTTTAGAAAAGCTCTAGCCACATTTTCATACTCTACATGCCAGCATGCGCTCTATTGAATGAGTTTCCTGGATAGAAAAGCTATGAATCTTGTTTTGGGAAGCCAAACCACCGGACCTGATAGCTCACTTTAATGAGGTTTACGTCTTCCTAATGTGACAGGAACCATTGAGAGAGACCTACCCGTCTCCCTCTCTTTCCTTCTCTGCGAGCCAGTCTTCCCTCCGCCTATCTCTTCCCAACCCACTCTTGGTCGTCCAGACCAATATACCTTCCTCCGTCTCTCCCTAATCTCTGTTCTATCTGCCCTGTTTACCCTCTCTCTCCATCTATGCGCTGATGGCGCTGGGTTGCTACCCCCCCCCCCCCCCCCCCCCCGCCTGTCTGTCTGTCTAGATGTGGATCTAATGGTTAAATAATGACTACACAGCTCCTCTTTAGCTGCTGGGAGATCAGACGTAGTCGGCTCTAATCTCTCCCTGGGTCCTAATTGATTTCCTGGAATGCGTGGCTCTAATACGATCTGGGGGAATAGTCATTATAAGAGCGCTTGACTGGGTGTTGCTTCTCCTATAATAATAAGGCCTCTTACGAGAGACAAAGCGATTAGACATACAAAAGGTGAGAACATGCTTCTCTGACAACCAGATGAAGAGTGGAGACTGGTTATTATTGTGAGAGCTGAGCAGGGATGCCCTGCCGGGTGGAGCCAATGAGGTTTGGCAGCAAAATAAATGGCCTCAGCTCAACTGCAGTAAGTATATTCTTAAGCACAGCTAATTATTAGCAAGGATTTCCCCCCGAAGGCATGAAGCCTTCCTCATCTGGATTCTTGGTTTTGCTAATCCAGATATCTCCGCTGTCTAACATTTCCCTTCATCCACCATTTATCTACATACCCTAATCATGATGACTAAAGTGATTTTGATTGTGGTGAATTAATCATTACTACAGCTTTTGCCAATGGCAGTCTTGTTTCTATGAAGGCATTGAGTTAACCAGCAAAGGGTTCTTGTTAGGGGTCAGTCAGTGGAGTTAGGGTACCAAGCATGAAGACCAAGACAGAACATCAATTACGCTATGAATGATGCCCAAACATGCCTGCACCACCTCAGGCAGTTGAGGAAATGTACAGAAGGTCCTAAATTCCTCCAAATCCTGACAGGAGCCATCACTGTATGGTATGGGAATAGTTGCTCCCAAGATCTGCAAGTTCTATGGAAGGTGCGGCTGCACGCACCAGGATCTAGCTCCCGTCGGTGCAGCATGCGTACGACGGCAGGTGTTTGAGTAGGGCAAAAAGGATTATGAAGGACAAACACCCTCGACAAGCGTCTGAGAGTTCTCAAAGCACAAGGCCCCCAATGAGTTGTTTTCCCTGTGCTGTCAGAGCCCTGAACAAGGACAAGCACAAAAAACTAAAGATCAAACAAGCTGCATTCATCTGTAAATAACAATGTTAAGCTCATACTGTTACTTGCACTAATGTACAGAACGATTACTTGCACATTCTATATATCTGATACTAAATTACCCCCCCCCCCCCATTCTGAGCATTCCTCATTGCTGCTAAGAGTTTTTTGTAAAGGTTTCTGTGTGTTACCTGTCATTTGTAACCTTTAATGTTTTTGGGGTATTTTTGTATTTATTATTTTGGCTTACATTAATTGTGTACAGTGGAAATGGACAGGAACATGGAGATAGAGATGGGGAGAGACATGCAGCAAAGATTGTCAGGAACGGGACTCGAACCCGCGATGCACTGTCAGGCTACATTAGAGCCTAAGTGCCCGGACTACTAGGCCAGCGGTCTGGGCCTTAATCTTATTATATATAAGATATCTTTCTTATTATTCTCAATTTCTTTCGTTGCAATCCAGTATGATCTCTATTATTGTCTTGTTGTATATTGTATTGCTGTTGTTAGCAGTCTTGCGGAACATGGTGCCACACCAACATTCCGCTGCTTGTACAACTAAACCCCTGTTTATTATCTCGATTCTTGACGATTATTCACTATGACCTTCAAATGCAATTCTTGAACTGGGATTATTTCATAGGAGCTATTTAGGACTTTCAAATTTGTTTCATGGAGACGGTAATCTCCCTAATTAAGTAATCAATTAATAAACATGACTCTGCTAATATTCTATTGAATAACAAATCTCATTACACTGACTACAAGCCAAGTCCACAATCCAAACTGTAGCCATTCAACACAGAAGAATAATGGTCAGCATAGCAATGGTCAAAAATAAAAATAAATGTGGGCATTTCTTTGTCCTCTTAAAGAACAAGATTTCTGCACAAAAAAAGGGGGCCTGAAAATAGATTAAAAGATGTCTAGCTTTATTTTTAATTTTCCCTCATTCGGTTCCTCCGAGGCTGAATGGGTTCACACACCCAAGATATTGTAAAATATTATCCTCCTTCATGGGCTGGTACAGATTCATCTCCTCCTATTCCTCTGAGGCAAATAGAAAAGGATATTACTTTGTATTTCAGTTGTTTCAGACAGATTTACAAATGTAAATTATCCCTCCATCTCTATGAAGCTGTCTCCTAAAGAAGAATGAAGGGAGAGAAGCAGGGCGAGGAAGCAAAGAGAAAGAGTGAGACGGACAGATAGAGCAAAAGACGATACAAGAAACATTCAATCATTTGATTTTAGAAGGACACACTGGTTTGAATGGGCTCATTCCGTCATTGTGGCAGATAATTGAAAGGCTGTCACCTGATTGTCAGCCAGCACTGAATCCAGGCAGCTACATTAAGATAACACAAACCATCTCCCTCCTCACTTGTAACTGCATAACAGAATGGATGAAATCTACTTATGCCTGAAGGGACTGGTAATAATGGCTTCAGGAATTTACAGTAAATGTAACAGCAGGGACAGATTTGTCTGGTTAAAGTGAGCTATACAGTTCCCCTATTCCCAGAATGTTCAGAATCGGAAGCCTGGAATTGCTCTGTGGGTATCATTATCATCACTTGTAGCACAAGTGACCGCGTTTGTGTTGTGCTGCATGGATCTTCCCTTCAGCCTACAGTATACTGTGTGGTCCTGGGATGGCTGGATGTGAGACAGACAGCAGATTTTTTTTAAAGGTGGTGCCATGGTTTTGCACTCATGTGTCTATGAGGTTGATAGAACTTCATTAAGCCCCCTGGTGGTGTTTTTATGGTGTTTTATGTCTTCTCTGATTTTGAGTTTCTACCTGGAGGCTGAAACCTTGAGGGTCAAACGTGGCAATAGAGAAACAGCGCTTTAGTGACATAGTAAAAACATAGCCTCCCCCTCATTATCATAACACAACAGGTGTGGGCATGAGGAGGAGGAGGGACTAGGACAGGTGGGTGGTGCTAAGGTGGTGGAGGAGGTGCTAAGGTGAGAACCAGGTATACTTAATGAACTGGAGGCGTGTCCACATAAAAATATAATTTTAACAATTTCTGTACACTTTTTTGAAAAAAATCTTCCTCCTAGTATAACCATAATACCTGATGATTATGTTTTAGGGGGGGGGGTCACTGAAAATCAAGGCACCCCGTCTTTAAATTCTGGTATACAGTACATCAAATGGTAAAATGTAACAGTGTACAAGGTCCCTGAGACCCTCGAATGTTTGTTGACCGGACAAATATTTATCCATCTCAGCGTCCCAGCAAAAAGCATTACATTTAAATTCGGAGCAACAAGCATGGAATTTGTATTCACTTCCTCCATGTCTCCCTGTCGACTGTTTGTCTGTAAAAGCAGAGTTGTTAATATTCAGCTCAGGCTCTTGAAATGACCGAAATGGAGAACTATTAACCCTACAGTCACTAACTGCCCATTGTAGACAAAGAGGGTGTGGGCAGAGCTTCCAGTGATGTGGTTTCCGGGTGTCAAAGACAGACAGACAGACAGAGAGAGAGAAAGAGAGAAACAGAGAGCTGAAGAAAGCTGCATATCGTATCATTGTGCTAATCTTCCTCCAGGCTGTAGTGTATAATGTAAAACTGTTCACATCTCTGTGACATCACACAGATCTGTGTCCTTGTATCTTATCATGTAGTATTGTTCCTATTGTTTCCTTTTCTCCTTGTACTTTTAGTGTGTAGTTATGTTCCTAGTGTTTCATGTCTGACCTAGTTGTTGCTACCCGTCTTGTCTCACCAGAATTGCAATTGTAGTTCACCTGTGTCCTGTTCAGCCTCAGCCAATCATGTGTTGATTGTAATTATGTTTCACCTGTGTCTATTTAAACCTCCCTGTGTTCTTTGTATCTTTGTCAGATGATAGTTGCTGTCATGGTGTGTCCTGCCTTGCATGTTATGGGGCCTATTTCACGAAAGCAGAATTAAATAAGCCTGGATTTAAGCCAAATCTAGGTTTGACAAAGTCTGCTCCTTACAGCCTGGTTTATTCCGTTCCATGAACGCCAAGCCAGGCTGAAAAGGAGCGACTTTGTCGAGCTAGACTTTGTCAAACCAGACTGTGTCGAGCCAGGATGGTAAAGCCAGGCTGACTACGTTCACGTATTCCTATAAAAGACCATGAAAGTTGATAGCAGAATCCTTGAACTTAACCAATCATGGAGCCCAAAACCAGAGCGGCGTTCTTCTCTGTGGCTGAATAGCAGCACTGCAGCAGCTCATGGAATCATACCAAAACTTTCCTTGAATCATAAGAGGAATTAAAATGTATAATAAGCCAGAAAGGAAACACGGACGCAATAAATAGATCCAGGGAGAAAGCGTGGCAAAGTATTGCCGACAAATGAAATGCACAAATCGTCCCAAAAAAATATACAATGTATATACAAGTCCATAAATATATAATTAATTTAGGCTTAAACATAAAGGCCAAACATAATTGGCCTTTGCCTAGGGCCCACTCTGACATTAACGCGGCCCTGTATACACCCAGTGTAAGTTTAATTGGAGGATGGAAATTAGTTATTGCAATTATTAGATAACAGGAACATGTTTATGGTTTATTTCAGTCGTTATGACATTTTGTTAGGTACTGTATTATGTGTACCAACTGCTACACTGGATTACATTATCTTGTGTGCCAAGAGCTGTATTGTGGCATGGCTTGAAATACACTTTGTCACATCTCTCTCTCCGTTTACAAACTCCATGGCCTCATGATGCCTCCTCCCCTCTCGTGACATCAATCTCTTGCACCAATACTGTACCTCACTGATATTCACACCTTCTCCTTTGTGAGAAGATTGTTTTGATTACTTCTATGTCTGGCGGTTACGCTAGTAGTACCTTCCTGCGTCTGTAGCAACAGTAAGAGATAGACCCAGGTGTTGTGTGTTTACAGTGCACACAACACACGGTCTTCACCACTGTGTTTATAGATGATGCCCACAGAATTATAATCATGCACATGAACATACACCCTGCTTTGAAATATAAAATCAACACAGCTAAAGTCATAAATAATCCCTTTGTGTTGACACAATGTGGAAAAATGTATTGGCCATAAAACACTGCACTCCCTCACTCCAAAAATAAAACAATGCTCACATCCCTGTTTATGAAAGAAATATGAATTGTGGCATTCTCCCAAAAAATATAATGGAAGCTTTGTTGAAGCCAATGTTTACCATCTACAGTAGGCCTACATAGTCTCACAACCACACACACACACACACACACACACACACACACACACACACACACACAATATTGCCATTACATTCCTCTGTATTGAAGAAGCGATATTTGCTGTGTGTGATAACTCAAGGTAGACTCAAGGAAGGTAAATTAAGGAAAGGACACCAACAGCATCCAGCAATTCCAGCCGGCAGATTTGTCGCACTGGGTGGCAAACAGCAGCTGAAACTTTGCTGAAATACATTCGAGTCAATGAGAGCCAGGTGGACCAGCAACAAAATACTCGGTCCAGGAGATTTAAAGAAGACATATCACACATTGATTTCTGCTGTGTTTCTTTTCGGTGTGTACAATGTCTAATTTTATAGAGGTATCTAAAGTATGTTTCTCAACGTGCCAAAGTATCTCGAGAATGTCCATCATTGCCAGTCTGCCAACCAAATCTTGCGATACTATCGAACCAGAAACTAAACCTGCCGCTGTTTAGAGGCCTCAATAAAATTACATAGTGTGCACATTCATCTGCACATAAAAAAAAAAAAACATCAAAAATCATGTGACTACAAAAAATCTGTGTTTTGTGTTGTTGAAACTTTTAAAGTCTATTCTCGGAGGTGGGAAGCCTCAGCACCCCACCTTCTCTGTAAAATACACTTTTTGGCCAGAAAAGAAAATATTTCACCGGGAGGAAAAAAATGTTTTTGGTTGCTCCACTCTGCGCCCTCTACAGATCTTTCCTTCAGGTGAAATATTTTCTTTTCTGGCCAAAAAGTGTATTTTACAGAGAAGGTGGGGTGCTGAGAGGCTTCCCACCTCCGAGAACAGACTTTCAACAACACAAAACAGCCTTTGTTTCGGTGAGTAGCGAAGTGGTTTTGTTTATTTTTACTACAGTTTGGAGCCCTCGCAGGGCAGTGGAATTCCTTGTCTATGAGCAGAGCCGAGCGCCTGGCAGAGCGTTAGAGAGAACTCACTAACGCTCTGGACCAGGGCTAAAGCTGGTCCAGCTGGCTCTCATTCACTGCAATGTTTTTCATCGAACTTCTAGCCCCAGTTTGCCACCCATGGGTGTCGTGGCGCATGTATGGCGTCCAGATCATCCCTTCCTTCTTATTTAAGTTCCTTGGGTAGACTGAGGAAGATGACTCCTCTTCTGTGCGAGCGATACAGCTGAACTATCACCCTCATGTTGACCAATCCCATCGTCGTATTGTTTGCACTCCCAGACCCTATCAGCGATCCTAGATCCATCTCCCACGGCAACCACCCAGCTGACCAATGAGCTGAGCTCTTGCGTTGCTCTGTGCAAACTGGACATGTTCCAAATGTGTGCTGAGAGCCTGGGATCTGACACTGTGTGTCCACAGCCTGTGTTTGCCAATTAAATTAGCAACTAGCTACAAGGCTCCGCTGACCTCAGAGACAGTTGCCTGTTTCTGCACTGAAACAAGTTTCAGTTATGTCCATTGTTATAAACTATGTATATATATTTTTTAATATATAATGGAAATGAGCTGCACCCCCCCCCCAACCAACAACAGTGGCATCTTGAGACAGGATACACATTATTTTGGCCAGAACAGATTTTGGCCAACTTATCATTATGTAATGTAGGCCATGGGTTCCCAAACTCGCGACCCCACCTAAACCTGGAGGTCATTTATGCACAAAAACTTGCACGTTAGGTGCGCATTTGTAATGTATTAAAATGTACCATTTTTTTTTTTTTTTTTTTTATCCCACAATTTTGTAACCCTATTTTATACACCCAGTGCCAATTGTCTATGTAATCCTGTGCACTACCTTCATGCAAACTCCACACAGACAGGCCCTTTCGCCAACCCCACCTAGGGTATGGGCACTGATGATGCGGAGGAGAGAACACGCCCCCAGCGCCCACAGCGTCCCCTGCGGGAATCGAACCCAGGACCTTCTAGCTGTGAGGCGACAGCACTACCGACTGCGCCACCGTGCCCCACAAAATGTACTATTTGTAATAATTTTTAGATGATTACAAAATGTACTATTTGTAATCATTTTTAGATTGCATTTCATCCATTCTGTTGAATTCAAAATTGAACTTTGGGAACCCTGATGTAGGCGGTGTATACCTTAAAGCTGGATGAACCTGTGTCTAACTAAATTACGACGTGTGGATTTGAAAATCATTCAGTGTTGTCACATTTCACACCACACCAGTCTTTATACTGGATTGTCCCCTGTGAGGCTGTGATGTACCAGAGGCCTCATTTCTGGGGGGAAACAAACAACAAAACAGAGTGGAGAAAAGAAAGTGACTTTCGCTAATGAATTTAAGGTTGCAGACAGTGTTTAAACGGATATTTTCAAATTCAGCCTTTGTATTGAATTAGAGTAGGGCAGTTTGGCAAGAGAGATATAAATGAGAGAAATTGTGGATGGCATAGAAAGGATTCTTTCTACCAATCCAATCACTGCAAAATGAAAATGTATGCCCTATACAGGGGGAAAATTCATGATGTTCACCTGTATAGGAATGGGTAATGTATGGGAAATCTGTATGAGAAAAAGGTAGTGCACACACATCCGTTAGGTCCAGGTGCTTAGACAAACAAAGTATAATGAAAAAGAATAAAGTCTGCACACTGGTGGTTGCAAAAAGCTCCAGAATGTATTGCTCGTCAACGTTTCGGCCTATTCAGGCCTTCATCAGGACATATATAGTGGAAAAGGGCATACACAGAGGTTTATATAGGTACTACTATGCAATGATAGGCTCACCCCAATAGGACAAGTGAGGTCACATGCAGCCAACTCAATCAGGAGGTTGGCTAATGCATAAAGTCAAGAATATCTGGAGATTTAAACAGTGTGTACCCATCCCAAGATCCAAGAATAGCAATAAAAATACATTTAAAGTTTCCCCAGATTGATACATTTAGTTATAAATATATAGAATAGGTACTCAAAAAACAAAGGGGGGACACAGTGACATGCTGCAGCATAGGACATGAGATGATAATTGTTTAAACAGGGTCTAAATAATAGGGGGGATTGCCACTAAATCCCTCAACATAAGTATCATAATAATCTCAGGGAGATAAACAAAACAACGTCAGCTCTAAGAGCGTACTCTATTACAGGTGTTCTGAAGGTGTGTGAAAACACTAATAGACAGAAGACAAGTAAAAGGCTAAACGATTGTATAACGGAACAAGAACTACTAATGCAGGCCAAGGCTCAAGATAAGCCTGAAGGGTCCCTGTAATTATCCATAAAACACATGTCCTATACTGCACCAGGAGGAAGGAAATCCTGTCACCAGCTCCCTATGGAAGATCACAAAAAGAGAAAGGAGAAAGTAAGTCACTGCACCACATACACATACAAATATTATAAAGGCCTATTAGGCAATGGCAAAGAATTCAACATTAAGAATATTAAAAAGTAATAAGGGGTAAAAACCCAAGTGTAATCAGAAGAGGGGAACCTAAAATATATAAATAGCCCCAATATAAGCAAGCCCACACACACATTTGATCATGTAGATGATATTGGGTGTGGTGCAACTGATGACGCCTCTGATCTTAAAACATTTACCTGTAAAAACAGGGTGATTAAAAGTGTGACATAAGTAAAACTGCATTGAGCCTGAGCGCATCTGCCGCAATTGTAATTGCCATCTGGAATGTTACTAAGAAAATGTGTGGGAGTTGCCTGACGTACTGTAAGTGTGACCTAAACAGTAGGTTCCTCAAATTTGGTGGTCTTTTATACACAATACGGGGAGGGACTGCAAAAGACTTGCGAAGAATTGGGTCAGAGTAAACATTCCAGTTGAGTACAGCTGTTGAATTGATCTGCAGCAGGTTGAATCCATTGTACTGGATAGCCACGCTGTTTGAAACGACACTCTAGGTCTTTAGAATGTACCTGGAAAGAGTCATCTTGACTACAAATCCTGCGGATTCTTTTGAATTGGCCCATGGGGATACCTTTTTTTAGGGGTGTGGGGTGATAACTGTCACCATGTAGTAGGGCATTATGATCATTGGGCTTTCTGTACAAATTCATATTTAAAGTATTGTTTTCTTTGATGACCAGGATGTCAAGGAAATTCATACTGTTCTGATCAGAGGCTATGGTCAATTTTAAAAAACTGACTACCGGTACTGTGATTAAGGAAAACATGAAAAGCTGTCAACTCAGTAGGGGACCCAGTCCAAATCAGAAAAACATCATCAATGTAGCGCTTCCATAATTGTATGTGTGACAGGAACGGATTGCAATTCGGATTCAAGATGAGATTGGCTTCAAGTAGCCCAACATAGAGGTTGGCATAATTTGGGGCCATTTTACTTCCCATGGCTGTGCCACATTTTTGTAAATAAAACTCATTCTCAAACAAGAAAAAGTCCTTTGCAAGTACTACTTCAGTGAGCTCCTTGATACATGTAGTGCTCGGTATGCACTCTATCCTCTGGTTAAGAAAAAAAATCAATAGCCTCTAAGCCACCTTGATGAGGAATGTTTGTATATAGACTCTCTACATTGAGTGTAACTAATAGTGAGTCGTTTTCTACAGTTTCTAGTTTGTAGAGCCTGAATGAAATCACTCGAGTCTCTCACATAAGAGGGAAGTGAGAGAACATGTGGCTTTAAAAAATAGTCTACAAAAGATGATATATTTTCTGTGAGAGAGCCAATTCCCGAAACAATGGGTCTACCAGGAGGAACAGTAGTGATTTTTTTGTGAATTTTGGGCAAAGTATAAATGACAGGTGTAACTGGACAATCAACTCTCATATATTCATATTCACTCTTGCCGATATCCCCTGTATCAAAAAACTGTTTGAGAGTGCCATGAATGTGGTTTTTAAACCCTGGAGTTGGATTGACACTCAGTTTCTTATAAAAAACCTCATTGGTAAGTTGAGCGTGTATTTCACCAACATAAGCGTCCCTGTCTAAAAGTACAATAGCGCCCCCTTTGTCTGCAGATTGTACCACAATAGATGAATCATCTTTAAGTTCCAGTAGTGCTTCACGCTGTTGTTGAGAACACATGGCAGATGACATAACTCCTAAAGTACTTTTATCTACTTTATCTGCTCCACGTGTTCACATGTATGAGGATGTACACATATGTACATATCCATCTCACCAGATGAGCCCAATGCCCTGAGTGATCTCACTTCTTGTCTTAATGACATCCTTTTTTGGATGTGTATTAACTTTTTAAAACTTAATGAGGGAAAAACTGAGATTCTCCTCACTGGCCCCAAATCTGAGAGAAACAAATTACAGTCAATGCTTGGATCTCTGGCTAGACCGGTCAAAACAGAGGTCACAGACCTGGGTGTGATCTTAAACCTAAATTTGAATTCCCATTTTAACAAGGTCACAATAACAGCCTTTCTTCACCTAAGAAACATGGCTAAAGTAAGACCTTTTTTTAAATCAGAGAGATGCAGAAGTACTTATTCACGCTTTTATCACAAGCCGGTTAGACTATTGCCGCCGGTTACCCTTTTTATAGGACTACCAAAAAAAATCCATAAGAAAAGTATAGGTAATCCATAATGCGGCATCTAGAAATTTAACAAATACCAGAAGAAGAGATCACACTAGTCCAGTCCTGTCAACACTACGCTGGCTACCTGTATCTTTTAGAATTGATTTTAAAGCACTTTTATTTATTTACAAAGCACTTAATAACTTGGCACCTTTATATATCAAGGATTCTATAGAGTTTTATGTTCCAACGTAGCCCTAGTAAATGCCAATTAGAGATGTTAATGATTAATCAATTAATTGCTGTTAAGCTCTCTATAGGCTCTTGTATTGTGTTGTTTCTCTAGCTGACATGCGGTATAACTTTCATACCACAAGAGGGAGTACTTTACCCTTGCCACTGATTTAACACTGTCTGCAACTATATACATTGCATTTAGACTGGATATTTCATTAGACAGTGGTGGAAATATATGTACTCACATTTTTAACTTAAGTAAAAGTATCAAGTAAAAGTCCGGAATTCAAAATTGACTTCAGTAATAGTACAAAAGTATTGGTATCAAAGTGTAGGCCTACTTAAGTACCAAAAGTAGAAAGTACTCATCATGCAGAATGTCCCGTTTCACAAGTTATCATAATGTCTAAAATGTATCCACAAGTTTCCTAGGGCATTGTGGGCATCACTTTCTGTCAATTTGATCCCTGATTCCTGATCAAATCGACAGGAAGTGATGCCCACAACGCCCTTGGAAACTTTGTGGATAAAAATCTCCAGGCTAAATCCGTATTATAATTCTATGGCTAAACCCCTCACGTTGTTTTGGTGTGCCCGTGTGGGAGAAGTATTACGGTAATTGCGTTCTATGCCATGATTAGATATACTTGTGTATCCCACCCTTCAGCTGGTACACCTCCTTACACACATCCTGAAGACAAAGGCAGGTTATCTACTCAACCAGCAGCTTTCACAGGTAAGTAGGCCTAAACCTGGTTCACTATTTTATTTTCAACCATTTAAGCGCCATTTCATAATTCATTGTACGATGGTGGTGGTGAATGGCAAAAATAGGCAATCTACAAGCTCACAATGTGACACACTGTGAGCTTGTAGATATGTAGATATTTTTTTAAAGATAACATTTCCGGCTTTTATGCCTTTATTGACAGGACAGTAGGCCTGAGAGAGAGATGGGGAGTGACATGCTGCAAAGGCCGTCGGGACTCGAACCTGCGACACGCTGTCAGGCTACACTGAGCCTAGGTGCCTGGACCGCTACGCTACGCCTATGGTCCAGTCCAATATGTAGATATTTTTGAACTTTTCATCTATGACATGCCCCCAATAGGCACTCCATGTAAAAGTGGTTAAAATCAAGTTAGGCTGACAATCTGGTCATTTGGAACTGAACTAGTAGCGAATGTAAACCCAATGTGAAAGGGAGACAGGTAAACTCACTTTGGAGCGGAGGTAAGCTGAGGCACACTCACAGCGGATTCCCCCAGTGCAGTACATAAGAACCTTCCTGTCTTTGAACAGCTCGAGATTCTGGTCCACATAGTCTGGAAAGTAGCTGAACTTGTTGGGGGCCAGACAATGACTTTATTGTCCCTGGGGGGAAATAAAAATGACATTTCAAATGAGTAATTCACCAGTCAGGTTTATTAATCTGAGCTCATAATCACAATTTAATGAGTTTGAATCTGGCTTAAGAAGCGTGCCACACATCACAACCCTTTCTACCCTCTCCCTGTCTATCGCCCTTCAGTCCTATCCAAAGAAAGCAGAAATGCCATACAAATTATCTTAGCAGGAAAAGCCATCACAGCACCTAAGCGAAAGGTTTGAGATAAACACCTTTCCCTTCACAATACTAACATGCAATGTCAGTCAACACTTTGCTACATTTATCAAGAATCAAGAATCTTGATTCTTGACAATTTTACTCTCGTAAAAGTTTCTGCAGTCCAATAGGATGGTATTGTTACACAAATCCCCATTAGATAAAAGGGTCTCCACTTCTTTGTGAAATTTTTCAGGTTGCAAGTGAATTCCTAAAATAAACAAAATTGGAATGTGTAATTTGTCTTCTATTCAGTCACCAGTGTGTATTAATGCATTTTGACTACGTACAGAAAAGGAATATAGAAATAGTTGTATCTGCTACAAAAGTTATTATTGAGTAGTCAGTACCTGCCAACTTATAGGTATGTACGTACAGTATATATTTACTCATTCACACACACACACACACACACACACACACACACACACACACACACACACACACACACACACACACACACACACACACACACACACACACACACACACACACACACACACACACACACACACACACACACACACACACACATTCATGTATACAAACATATGCATACTTACATGTATGCATGTGCATTCTTCTATAAATTCAATCCTGACTGATCCTGGAAATGGAAAACAGAAATAGATTTCCATATGAGCTCATAAAACAGGTTTGACGAGGGCAATAGTTTGAGAAATGCGGGAGGAAAAGAAATAGAGAAACAGGGAGAGGCAGAATGAAGGAAGAGGAAGACACATGAGATGTGAGCCAAAACATTAACACATGAACCATAGCGTCCCAGTTCTGGGCATGTCATTATAGGTGAACATTCAACAAAAACAAATACAAGCTGACAAAACATTGCATGCGACTCGTTGTGAGCTTGTAGATCTGCTGTGTTTGGCAAAGACATTTGGTGGAGAGGGAAACAAGGAGGGGGCCAAGTAAGTATAGACCCTGAGGGTCACCGGTCAACAAAGGTTTTAGGCCGGGTTTAAGGGGTTAAGACCACTTGTCTTACTGACACCTCAGTCCTTCCTGCAGGGAGACAGCAAACAGGTTTGAGTCAATCCTAGACTATCACTAGGAGGTGCTATTCCATATTACTTATGTGGTCCTAATGTTTCTTCATGCAGTGTGTAGAACCAAGACTTAAAAAGAATGAGCGCCTTGTTTTTCAAAGTGTTAAATTCAAACAAACTGCTCTGTTTCTACATACGTACTATTTGAGCTGTTACCCAAATATTAAGCTGTGAGTCAGTCTTGTGTATCCTGTTGGGTTTAGTAGTCTGTAGGCTGTGTCCTGTTGTGACTCCTCCTGAATGGAGTGTACTTTGTTGGAGGCCCTGCACGAAGTACCACCCATTGTGGGTTGTGACCGTCCCATGTGACAAGTGTTTAGTACATATGGCAATAAAAGTTCAGATTTGGGTTCTCATATCTACAGTATATAAAGAGCCTACACATTATGAAGGAATGTGTACCGTAACTGTCATTTTATCTGAACAAGTAAGAGCTCTAAATGATTGTAAACGTTTTAGGCCATGATCCAGATATCTCTCTATTCTTAGCAGACGGGTAAGAAAAGAGGTAATAATAAAGATAAAGACTTAAAATATAATGTATGCGATCATCAGTGAATACAAATGTGTGCAGATACAGTATACTGTATACAGGTAGCACATCTATGTCAATGGATATATGAATGTATATATGTACAGGCCATCAACAGTGAATATGAATATAATGAGTAGGTACCTCTTTTCACAGAGAAGGATGAAGTCTTGTTACAGTCTGTAACTTACAGGGTAAAAGACAGCGGTCCCAAGAGTTCAATCAACATCAACAACAATCATCCTCAAAACAGATGCTTGGTCAAGTGTTATAAATACCTTAGTTACTGTAAATGGCACTCAAAGGAAGGCTACTGTATGCATAACAGGAACCACTGAAGCCCCCTAGCTGTGTGAACAAGACCAATTATATATAAAGGAACAATTGCCGCAATATCTTCACCCTAGTTTGGACAAATAATGGTCCCGTTCACACAGGCATGCACGGCGACTCGGCGAGGGTTATGCCTTATACCTTAACCAAGGGCTCTCAGGCAAAAGGTAACTTGTGAGTTTGTCACAACAGGTCAGAAAAAGAGATATATAAGAGAGTGAGATGCATCTCGTTCTAAAAGCACTATTCAATATTTGCAATATTCAGTGGTGGAAGAAGAACTCATATCTTTTAGCAATAGTGCATGTAAAAACTTGTATTCAATACAAAAGTATTGGCATAAAAAATATAGCATACCTAAAGTATCAAAAGTATAAAAGTACTCGATTTCAAAATGTGTCCACATTTTTCAAAAATAGCCATGTAAAAGCTCACAAGCTGTTGCGATGAAACACCTTCTAAGCTAGTGTGTCTCAAAGAATATGATGACCATGTATGAAATGTAACTAAATTAAGCATGTGTCAAAGAAAACAATGAAAGAAATCAGCCATACCTACAACTTCCTGCATATAGTTCAACAATTCGGAAAACGATTTGTTTTTGTAGAATCCCCAAGTTAAGACACTCTTGCACCTGTCTGTCCCTTTGGTCTTTACTTGTCTCACAGTAGAGACACTTTGGTGGTGTGCAGTACTGCACCTGCTGCACCTGCCGGGGTCTAAATTGGGGTGGTTCAGTGGTAGCAGCTTGATTTTTCTGTAGGTATCTTATTGATTATCATCAGTGATGGAAGAAGTGCTCACATTTTTTGAGTGGCGCCAACCACTCCAAGAACTGTCCAAGTGTGTTTGTTTGGATGTCCGTATATATGAGTATGGCAACAACTGCTGCAGCTGATTGCAATACAAAGATGCAACCAGTTACACTAATTAAACACAAACAGGAGTGCAACGTGCGCCACTTAAAGACATGCACACACGCACACACGCACACACACACACACACACACACACACACACACACACACACACACACACACACACACACACACACACACACACACAGATCTATAATTTGAGTAATAGTACTTAAAAGATGTTAAAATTAGTACAATTACGTAAAAGTCAGTAAAAACATTTTGAAGTACTTAAAATGAGTAAAAATGAAATCAAAGTCTGTGAAAAGTAACTAATTTAAGTAAAACCACTGATGTTTCTGCCAAAATGAAGTTCTTTTAAAGCAGTCTTAGGCTAATAATAGCTTAATGAAATGAACTCATCAAAGGCACCACTCACTTCACACTGGGTGCGATTTTCACTTGATATAAAATTGGTATAAAATCCTTTGAAAATAGCAGATCTACAAGCTCACAACACGTCGCTTAGCGACGCATTGTGAGCTTGTAGATCTGCTATTTTCAAAGTATATAGGGCGGAAGTGGTTAATGTATGTTTTGTAATAATAATCTAAATCTTCAAAGTAACTAGTCATTAACATTTTCACATAATTGTAGTGGAGTAAAAGTTCAATATTTGCCCCTGAGATGTAGTACTTAAGTACAGTATTTGAGTAAATGTACTTAGTTACTTACTAATTATCATCATCACCATTTTGCGTTTTGTTTAGTTTTTTTAATGGTCAATTGTTTAGTTGGGTATTTTGGCCATTGTGCAGCGAGCAGCTACAGCCCTGTCATGCTGATTCGTTTGATGGGCTATTAATAATGTTGAAATAAACTTTTATAATGACAACAAAAAACACTGGTAAAATCCACAATAACTTGTATTTAGTCATTTTAATTAATTGTATTTCATTAGTCTAATATGAATTATTAATTCATTGAATACACAGGACCACAATGGAAACCAGCTCTGCCATAGCGTCAGAAGGAGAACTCCTTCTAACGCTCCTTCTAACACTATATGGACCAGAGCTAAATGGAAACAAGCCCCGCCCCCTAGGGCTTTTTGTGTAAATCGTACCTCTGTACTTAATTGCAAACAGTTAATAAAGTAATCAATCAATACAAATTTAAAGTTTAATAAAAATAAAACAAAGGCTGAAATCAGAGCTGGGCTGGCCAATCTCAGGGGGTGGCAAGTGTATGTGTGTGTGTGTGTGTGTGTGTGTGTGTGTGTGTGTGTGTGTGTGTGTGTGTGTGTGTGTGTGTGTGTGCGTGCGTGCGTGCGTGCGTGCGTGCGTGCGTGCGTGCGTGCGCGTGCGTGCGTGCGTGTTTCACACTGCATGCCCTGGCCTGAGTCTATTTCTGTGGTTGCAGTTATGTGTGTCTGTCTTTAGGAATGAGCCAGACTATATTACACCCTGGTGGTCCCTCCCTCAGACGCTGTGGTAAGGCAACAGCTGATGTCACTGCTGCTTAAAGACACACCACACACACGCACATGCACGCACACACGCACACACACACACACACACACACACACACACACACACACACACACACACACACACACACACACACACACACACACACACACACACACACACACACACACACACACACACACACACACACACACACACACACCCAGTAGGCCACACCCACACTACAACCTGACCCCCGTTGGCCACCAGTGTCTAGAGAGCACAGCAGAGCAGCAGACAAGGGGACTTCCACACCTTTCTGTCTCTGAGACACGATCACAAGTCTCCAACCTCAGAGGTTGGCCCCTAGGGGCCGGTCACCCCGCTGTGTCTGGCTGGACCATGGAGCTTCCCTGTCTGCCTGCCGAGACCCCGACCACAGCCAGCTCCACATCCACGGACCCCCTGTACGACAACTACTGCCCACCTTTTGCCCCCCACAGGGGAAGGGAGAGGGACGGCGTGTTGGGCCGCCAGCGCCTCGCTGTAACTGGACTCCCGGCTCCCTGCAACCCCGTGGCTGGCCGAGCCCCAACTGTGCCTGAGGTTCCCACACTGGGCGGGGGGAGAGGAGGACCTGGCTTCTGGCCAGATCACAGCTACTGCAGCTGGGGAGGAGGCCTGGGAACCCAGGGCTGGGATGCAGAGCTCAGGGTAAACAGAACAGGAGGAGGAGGGGGAGGAGGGGGGAGGAGAGATGGAGGACAGGGCAGAGAGAGGAGCACCAGTCCACCGCAAAGTGAAGAGCATGAGAGTGCTCTGTCCGTCTATGACAACCTCCATGGCGCCGTCACCCCCGACAACCTGCTAGAGGGTATGGCCATGGAAACCAGCTTCCAGGACGATACGCAGCGGCGGCAGCATGTCACGGGTCAGATCCAGCAGATGATGATGGAGGCCGACGGGGTGAGCGGAGAGAGCAGCACGTGGTCGTCCTGTGAGATCCTCCTGGGAGAGAACACTGGGAGCACAGATGCTGACAAGATGCAGGAAATGGTCCCAGAGCAGCAACCAGAGCTGGACATGGAGGTTCCTAGGCTTTCTTCTCATCACCTCCCAACGTCAGCAGCAGCCAGTCCTCCTCACCCAAGCCAAGGAGGGCTCCAGGCTCAAGGGCCCTTACCGGTGGCCCCCCACCCGGAGGAGCTCCCCCAGCAGGGGCCCAGGGTTCCTCCTCCTCTGCCCTTGGCCGACCCCTCAGCCAGTGCCATTCGCAGTATACTCACCAACCTCCAGCAGCAGATCGGCAGACAGAGGGAGGATTATGAGATACGAATATATAGGTAATGTTCATTTGAATTGGTCTTTCTTCTTTTCTTTTGCATGCTGCATGCCCCCCCAACCGCACGCACGCACACTCACACACACACACACACACGCGCGCGCGCACGCACACACGCACATGTACACAAACAAACAACATCCATGTGGCCTGTCTTGGCACACATTTCAATCTGAACCAGGCTAGAGTTTATAATAACGCACCAGACGGTCAGAGTGCTGTGGTAACACAAACAAACAGATTAACCTGAACCAACTCACATGACCTGGTGAGAAAATATCTGTACAGTTACACTTATAATAGGTCATCTCTAGTTTTAGGTCCAGTTAGTGAGTCTCTAAGGTTGTATTGATCTAGGTCAGTGTTGCCCAAACACTGGGTCGGTACCCATGTTTAGGTCGCGGACCCATTTTTCTGGCTCATGAGTAAATATCACTTTTTTCGTTTACTACAAAAAAAAGTCATTATTTCAAAATACTTTTTAAATTGAAGACATTTTTCAACAGAATTTCATACATTTTAAAAAATCTAATAAAAAAAGTTTAAGTAGTGAAAATAGCAGATCTACAAGCTTCCAACGCGTTGTGAGATTATAGGTTGTAGCTTGCAGATCGACTATTTTCACTACTTTGGGTCCTGGGGAGACATCAATTTCTCTTTTGGGTCTCAAACTAAAAAGTTTGGGAATCACTTATATCCACGAAAGTAACCTCTAGTTTGATGAGGCTGTACAGTCGTCTTGATATTAGATAATCTCTAGCTTCAAGACCAGTTACTGTAGTTATGCCCCGAGATATTCTGTTGACCCCCACATCCTGTTTAATTCAGCAGAGAGAGCCATGGGGGATTCTGTACAATTTCCTGTTAGTGTTTTATATGCTTGTATGACTTGTCTTGTTATAATATATTGTAAATGTACTTCTTTGTTTGCAGTGGGAAAAATCTGGATCCCATTAGTATAGTAATATGATTCTTCCTCTCTGAATTTGGCTTATATCTTGCATTGCATAATCTGGTGACTGCCCATTCTGGGTGTGTCCTATTCATGTATTTAAAAGCATCATAAAACTGTTTACAAAGCTTGTCTTCCTCTGGTTAAGTGGTTTTCTGTGTAAGAAACAAGCACAGCTAGCCCATGAGGCTGACCTATAGAAATAGTTCCACTGTGCAGCATTGGAAAGAGAGCTAAATAAAGGTGCAATGCTGCTGACCTCGACGAACACATACCACACTTATTACTGATATAGATAGAGCAAGTCTCCTTCAAATGTCATGCCTGTTGGCACTGCTCTGAGACTGGACCAGCTTGGTATAGTACTGTGTGTGTGTGTGTGTGTGTGTGTGTGTGTGTGTGTGTGTGTGTGTGTGTGTGTGTGTGTGTGTGTGTGTGTGTGTGTGTGTGTGTGTGTGTGTGTGTGTGTGTGTGTGTGTGTGTGTGTGTGTGTGTGTGTGTGTGTGTGTGTGTGCGTGCGTGCGTGCGTGTGTGTGTGTGTGTGAAAAGCCTGGTGTGGTTGTTGATATGTTTATTTTGTTAAAAGACGCTGGAAAATCTAAATGTTAGTCAGTCAACACATTTTCCAGATACTTCTTTGGGTATCACCTCCCAGAGTGCCTGCAGTACACATACTCTACTTGGTTTACACTGTACAACATCTGTCGGATCAGACTTCCTCACCAAGGAGTCTGCCCAGATTCTTATCAGTCTTATAAGTCTCAGTCATCTCCAGGCTTGACAATTGCAACACCCTCCTTGTTGGTCTGCTGGCATGCTCACTCAAAACCTTGTTACTTCACCCAAACGTAAAACTCTCAAAATGACCTATGCACAAGGCAACCAAGGGCATAGTTCTCCCTTACCTTTAAGATATGATCCACACCTACAGTACACCCCCTTCCCAGGACCCAGGTACACGACTATACACCATGCGTTCTATGATGAGCGAGTGTGCATGCCGCTTTTGATATGGCTATATCGTCCATAACTGAGGGGATAGCCCACTGATAGTAAATTTCAACAAAATGAGAATTACATGTAATAGGCCCATGCGAACAGGGTACAATTTGGCTACCTTATAGGTTTTAGTTTTGTTGAGATCAAATACTGTTTTCTGACCTGTATGTTAAGACATGTCAAGTCTATTGCTTCTTGGAAGTGACCTTACCTACCTACAACACTGACCCATCTAAAAATAGCCTATACGCTCGTGTTTTTGTTCTTTCCCCCACTTTTTATAACATTTATAATAACCCATCATACTTAATATCCTAACATACCTAATTTTAGAATACCCCCCAAGGTTTTACAATCTAGTTTCTCACCAATCTCCTCTCCTCTCCTTATTTGTCTGAAGCTTGGAGCAGAGGAACGAGGAGTTGCTGATGGAGGTTGTGGGTCTGAGGGCCAACCTGGCCCAACAGAAACGGTGGTACCAGGTGGTCCAGGCCAAGATCGCGGAGTCGGAAGAGCTCCGGGCCACTGCGGAGTTGCACAACGCAGCGCTGCAGAGAGAGTTGGAGCAGTTCTTTGACACGTTTGGAGAACTTAATAATGAAGCCAAGAAGACAGAGTGCATTGTCAGGAGCTTCTGAGTGTGTGTAAACATTGTCTGAAAAGTGCACCAAAAAAATAAGACAGAAGTCTAAAGGCTAGAGATGTTTTGGACATTGGAAAGAGCTATTTACCGGTATTTTGTGTAGGCCTGTTGTTTTTGCATAATTACTAACTTCCTTTACATTTGTAAATTGCCCAATCTATGTCCAGTTAATGATGCTTTATACAACTTCTGTGAAACCTATGAACCAGTATACATGAAAATAAAATTAATCCTTGGAGATGTCCACTTTATTTCTTGAGGAAGGGCAATAAATGAAGACCAAATGTAGTGTGGTCATTGCAATCAGATGGGAAAAATTTGAAAATTACAAAATAAAAGGGAACAATTAACCTAACAAAATTGAGATGTACAGTGTATACAATGAAGCTTCCCCCCCCAAAACATGGTAAACATACAGGACAGCCCTGAGCACACCAATGCTCAGTCCTTATCTGACACGATTCAGGAGGCGAGCGATGGCCCCTCTGGTCATTTAAGGCATGATTGGATGAATAAGGTTGTCATGGTTTTTTCAAAAGCAAAACATAAGAGTACAACATGGTGCTTAAGTCCTCGTTTTGACTCCATAGTGTCGTTTCCATATGTCCATCACACTATGCAATCCATCTGCCAGAGGCAGATCCAGTTCTACAACGGTAGAGTCCACATTCTAGACATCTCTACTTCGTATTGCTGGGCCAACGCTCTCCACCGTTCTCCGCACTTTTTTGCCTTTACAATCAGGGCAACTGCTGTCTTCAGAACAATTCCAAGGAGAAAATGAGCGAGAGCTGCACTTTGATAACCCTTATACACACATACAGGCTTACAAGAAAACAAAACAAATAGGCTTTCAGAACCAAGAACAAGGTACTGAAGTAAAATAATTGACCTGATGGAGGTTCTCTTTACAACAAGAACGGTCCTAAAGGTGTCAAGGTGAAAGTTTTTTTTTGTTGCCACCATGCAAGTTAAAAGTCATTACTTATGTTTTACTGCCTGTAGATGTGATTGGAGATTAATCTTGTTGTTCCAGCACTAATGGAATGGTTTTAGAGTAATAGCAGCCCATGCATGGGGTCGTCAATGAAATACGTTGAACCTTGATTTTCACGGGCTTCAAACATCATTAATTGTGTGCAACACTTTGCAAAACAAAAGAATAAAAACAAAAAAATAAATACAATTACAGATCTATTCCCCCCACAATGTACAGGATTATGATGTTAATACACATTGATAGTACCGTATGTCACATGGGGTGATTGCATGATATCATAATTCTACAGGTACACTTAATTTCCTAAGAAAACAAATATACTGTGATTTATCTTTTGCGATAAAAGGGTCTAAAAGGGTCTACTTACACTATGGGCATCTGATCATGACGCCTTTACATACAGTACATTATTACAGGAAATAAAAACGGTAACACTGCAACCACGGCTCCTAGCTGTCGGGAGTAAAAGCTCAAATACACATCACTCAAGCCAATTATTAAAAACCACTGGGGAAAGCACCACTCAGAGGGATTTTCGCAATACTGCCAGCTAGCTAGCTTAAAAAAGAAAATAACAATAAATTGCCCCAACCTTGGATTAGAGTGCTGCATGGTCGGTCCAAGAGTAAGCTGTATTTGTTCGAGTTTGCTGTAACATGCAAGAAAGCAGCCATCAGCTTCAAGTGCTGTGTGTGGTCTGCCTTCAGTGTTTCTCTGATCTAACCGGAACCCTAGACTCTATTCTCTTATGGTCCAAATTTACCAGAAATTGCCAAAATTAATCAAACACGGGTGTAGACTCCTGCTCCTGATAAAATGGATGAATACTGTATGTTTCAGTATATTTGATCAAGTTGGAAAATCTCCACAGATGTGATAATAAGAATAACAAACCGATAAACCTTTGAGTTCACATAACAGTGACACGTACACCTCTAGGCGTACTGTACATAACAAGAGGACCACACGCAAACAAAATAGAAAAATAGACCTATCTGTTGACGTTGGCGGGGGAAGACGCACAACACAGAGAAAACAACAAAAAATACCCTAATGAAGGAGAGAGGAAGAGAAAAAGAAGGTGGCAATCTGCTGTTGTATGGACAATTAAGGGGAAACAATCCTAATTTATCCTCCGTATTACAATGGTCTCGTGCAATGGGAGTATAAATTAAGCTACAGTGGGGCAGACAGACAGAATGACAGACGGACAGACAGACGTTCATTGGCTCTCATCCAGGGGTCCGGTCAGCGTATCGATGCTGCTGCTGTCCGTATCGGAGGCCAGCGTCTGCTCTGTGGACATGGACGAGATGTCGTTGGCTGAAGACGACTGGGAGGCTGAACCAGACACAGCATCTGTCACAAACAAACACAATCACTCTCATATTGAATACTATATTGCTATAAACAACGCAGGTGAGCATACATTAGGGCTGGACGATATGACTTCAAATCAATATCACAATTGTTTCATACTTTTACCTCGGTTACGATTAAATTAGATTTTTCTTTAAAAAAAACAGCAAAAAAAGGCTAACATTAATACTAGTACTGTATACAGCAAATGTCATTGATATACTGATTACACTGCCCAATATTTCATATAACATTTAAACTTTGAGTGTAGAAGAGAGGCTGTTCCACACACACTGGTTACCCCACTCCGCTCTATGTCATCCACAGTGTGTGCACGCACAAGCGCACAAGCACACACACACACACACACACACACACACACACACACACACACACACACACACACACACACACACACTCACACACACACACACACACACACACACAGGTTTTCCTTCAGTCAAGGCTTTTCATAAACAGATGCTGCTACTATTAATCAAAGACATGTATACATGGATTCAATCGATGTCTGTGCACCAGTAATTTGATTTAAAACAGGTTAAATGACATAACTCTCGACCTGATGTCAAGTTAACGGGACAGTTCATGAACGCACGCATTGGGGAAATCATTAACCAACTTAACCGACATGAGCAAGATTACATCGGTATGAGCTTTTTAAATGTCAGTTTCGATACAGCACTAGCATACAGGTCACCCATTACAGTGATAGGATACTGTACAACATACTGTATGCAGAACGTATACTAAATATGAATCTTATAGGCAATGGGCAAACACCAGGCACAAACGCCACAATGCAATATTTGCTACTGTATTTAGCTAATGTTAATTAGCTTTGATCCCCCGATAAAAATAAACTATGCACCTGAATAGTCCTCTTTCATCACTCCATTCTTGTTCCTCTCCTCCCAGTCAATTAACTCTTCATAAATGAGCTCTGTGGAGACAAAAATGATCAGAATCATCAGCATACGTCCAAGACAGTACCTAGTATTTCTGTTTAAATGTTTACTTTTTTCTTGTTATCCAATAAGCTTTAAAGGGGGCGTGACATCCCCCCCCAAAAAAATGTCTAAGGTAAAAACAATTTTTTGGTTTTCATGACGTCGCGCCGGGCCTGGGGTATATTTTATAGTGTATAATGTACTCTTATCATGATTCTTATCAACTGTACTGCCTGTCTCCTATGGCCCCTCCCACCACAGAGAAACATTATCGTCTATCTGCCGTGCCTACCTAGCACACTCTACCCTCGCCACGCACCTCTGAACCAAGAAATAGATTTTACATGAAAATGTATTTTATTTGTAAATCTGTGCAAATAAAATATATATCTCCACCGAAATCTCTTAGTTACACCAACATTGTTCATGTGAAGTAGTTTGTTTATGCTTATTTATTGAAATGGTCAAAATCGCTATGGTCATTTAACCCGCTGTGTGTCTGGGGGGAGCCTGCATTCTGACCGGGTTTAGGGCATCTCAGAGCGGGGAGTGGACACAGAGGCTTGCTTACCGGCGCGGCGCCCAGAGTCGCTCCTCCCTTCAGCTGAATCACAGTACAGCTCTATCCGCAAACCAGCCCATCTGAGCAGAGGCTCCTTCTGATCGGCTTGAAATGGTCATGGAGATTATAATACATGCACTGCGGGACTGCCGCAGCGTGTTTATAAACTCATTAGTTTTAATTTTAGCTAATAAGATCACGTAGTTGTTCAACTTTGATTATTATAGACAGGGCTGAAACTTCATGTGCCCGTCCCCCTGTCAGTCATCCATGTACCGTGAGGGGGTGTGGAGCTACGCAACAAGGCGCATCGCATCCCCCACTTTGAGCAGGAAGTTAGTGGAGCTGACAGCAGTAAACAATCCATATTGAATTCAGCGGGTTAGTTCAGAGGGTCTCTCTCTCTCTCTCTCTTTGGCTGCTTATTTCTCTTGCGATGTGGCAACACTACTGTGGTGATACAATGCCTATATTTCTTAGTGTTGTGAATGAAACTGCGCTCACTCGCTTAGGCTTACTGTTTGTGTAACGCAGGTGTAAAGCTGACCGTCGCATTGACGAATTTCATGCATGATGTAACGTTGCACTGTGTGTTGAACGGACTTTGACAGAAGAGATTTGAAGGGGAATATATATTTTATATACCCATATTTACAAATAAAAGACGAATTATGTAGAGGTCACTTCCTCATTTTTCCTGGTCTGTTTGATGCGAGTGCAAGAGGTGAGGCCAGCTCAGAACAGAGCCACTGCAAATGTCAATCATTCTGTGATACGTCCCGCCCAGTTTTCAAACCACGTGGCGTACAGTATCATACATGATATTTTCGGGCCATGTCATAGTCCCTTTAAATATATCCATTATATATATATACAGTATATATTGCCCTCATGTGTAAAACTGAAAAATTCAGGAAATCCTCTATAGCCACAGCTACAAGACTGTTGAATTCTTGCTCTGACAAAATAATTGGTTGTATGCCCCCATTTGGAAATATAATGTTTTCATATATTGTGTGAACAAACACAAACTCAAATTCTTTCTATGCAACAAAGTATACTGGTACATTCCTCTAGAGGGCGCTGTAGCCTACCTTTCCACTGCTCAATGCTGTGCTCCCTCTCTTCCAGCTGCTTATCTGATATCTGGGGAGGAGGCTGTGAGATAAAGACAAGGTCACATTATGATATTTGTGGAGACATCGCCACCATCCATGCCCCCCCCCAACTGTCTCAATTGGCACGGCCCACTTACTGCATCAGCCTCCCCGGGGTCATACCACACATGGATATAGGGGTGATTGAGGGCCTCCTCTACGGAGATGCGGCTCTCCGGGTCGATCACCAGCATTTTGGACAGCAGGTCTCGTGCTTGACCCGCTGTTATGGCAAAAATGGTAACAGATGAAGTTTATTTGTATAGCATTATTTCATACACAATGGCAATTCAAATGACTTTTAAAGACAATAAAAGGCATCTAAAATTATGTAATGAAACTGAGAAATACAAAATAAATAAGATGGGCATTTAACCCGTTTTTTAAAGCGTACATTTGTGACTCAAATCTTTGCTTCTGGGGATTCTACAAATGTCTTCTAAACAGATCTACAAGTTCATATGCTATGAACTTGTAGATCTGCTATATCTGAATAGCGTAAAAAAAACACGGATGCGTTCCCAGTCTTAAAGTGTTAAAAAAAACTAAAGCTCAGCATGTAATTATGGTTTTATTTTTTCCCACACTATCAGATTGTTCAAGAGTATGGTATTGTGAAAGAGCATTTTATTTACATGGGACTTTAACCCACACCAGAGAGGACTCCTACTCCCTGCTCAAGAGTTTACATATAAGAGTACAGACCTCTGGCATTCACTAATTCAGCTCTACATAAAACCCTATTTATTACTTAGGATGTCCTTTATGCCTACAACATAATGCTCCATCAGAGAGCTGGAAATAAGCTCTCAAGCTTGTTTGCGTTTTATCCTTTTGACAGAAATGTACAAATTATGTTCATGTATATGCATGTTTGTCCTTTTGACAGAAATGTACAAATATATGTTCAGGTATATGCATTTTTCTCAGTAAAAATGTCAATCACTCAATCAGAGCCAATTCTAACAGTAAATTAATGTCTAGTTAGGGGATTATATTACAGTAAAGGCCGCTGTTCTGAATGTTACAGTAATACCTGACTTATACTCCTGTTGCACGCCGGTGTTGTGTGCCGAAAACAGCTGATCTACAAGCTCACCGTGTAGAGCTGCTACTTTCGCTGTATGCATGCCGTTGTTTCCAAATGGTATAAACCACTACGACATATATTATATGAATGAAAGCTTCCATAATACTGTAATGTTATTGTTATGAGTTTATATTTACTCTTGAGCTTGTCGTGTTCCGAGTCGGAGGGGAAGGCCCAGTCAGGGAAGAGCTCAGCGAAGTTGACCCCGGGATACTGTGGTTTGTTCATCACGTAGTTCCTTACTGTCTCCATGAGACGATTCATGAACTCCAGACTAGGCGTTCCCAACACCTCGATGACTTTATTCCACTGGTCGATGTCTGGACGCACACTTGTCAAGGCCAAACACAGGCATGAAATCAAGGCAAAGGCATGAAGTAATACAAAAGGTGCATTGAGTTAACACCCACCTACTTTAAAATGTCCAAGGACCCCCCCCTTGACTAGGACAGTATACAAACGGACCAGTTGTATACTGTCAGAGTTACAGACTTGTAAGGGTCCATTTAGAACCCCTCAAGGAACCCTGAGAGTCCCTGGACCGCACTTTGAGAACCACTGTCATACAGCATACAGTATGTAACCTGTACCATATGCTAATGCTTTAAGCATGCAAACTGGTTAGGGGTGAAGGATGCGTGAGCAGGGAAAAGACAGACTAGACCATTAGACCAGAGGGATCCAGGGGTCTGTCCTCTATTGGTATTATTTAGTAGACATTGCATACACAAATGTATACAATGTCCAGCTGGATGGAAATAGTAGCCAGCTAGGGACCGGCTACCTGGGGAGGCACTAGTGTGAAGATCCGTCTGGAGCCACCGTCATTTTTAACTGTCAGTCATACTAACCCTCGTCCCTGTCACTCTCAATCATGATATGCACCCCATGTATATGTCACAGGGAAATTGGCATTCGTTGGGAAATTGGAACGGTATGCTTGTTTTTAGGCGCAGGGCTTCGGCGCGAGGCGGGGCTTTGATGCGAGGCGGACCTGGCTTTTGTTGTTCCCCCCAACATAGCAACCAGGAAGCTACGCTAGGGGAACGCTGAGGAGCGTTGAAAATAAAATGGATAATATGAGAGAAATATTCTATGACAGGTTGGATGATGAAGCGGTTAGCCAAGAGGCGCGCCGACTCAGCAGACCTTGAGGCCGAGGAGGCCTCAAGGTCTATAACCTCAAACTGAAATGCTGTGTGTTGTGTCTTACTGTTATTATTATTGTGAACTATGGTTTTCTGTGGGTACAAGGGTTACTGTATTTAAAAACTGGTTACTTCTGAATTTGTAAGGGTTCATGAGATGGTGGTATGGCTTGATACATGCACCCTTTGTAGCGTTTAATTTTCGTTATTAGCAATTTTCATTTAAGTTAATATTTTTATGGTAAGGCCACGCCCTGACTGGCACCCCAGCAACCAAAATCTATGGGTTTAATTCAAACCGCTACACCAGGGTGGGTGGACGGACCAGTGGTCTTAAATGGTTTATCACACACTTTATGGCTGGATTCTTGAGATTTGAAGCCAAACATAACACACTTTTTAAGTCCTCCATTACTTCAAATAAGACTACTGGGGCAAATATGGCAGCTGATAGGAATACGCAAATAATATCTTGCACCATTTCTCAGTGTTCTGGTATAGCAAACACCAAATACATTAACCAGAAATAAGCCCAAAACAATTAGTCCTGACAAATGACATGCATGTCTTTCTACTGACCACTGTGACACATACAACATTAACGTTAACAGATACAAGCACAACGTTTCCAGTAGTCAAACATGTATGTCTTTCAGTCTGCCATCTTCATATTGTAATAAACTAACCTGCTAAAGAACAAGAAATGTGTATGCCTGAATGATGTTCTGTACAATAAAAAGCAAACAAAAATACACCCGCAGTTAATCGGCTGTTGGAAACCCTGTGTCACTCGGGTGTTGGGAACGGCAGTGCAAGTAGTCTGTTCTCAAACTAAAGCTATTTAAACCTTTATAATGGCGAGCCAGGTGCAGATGGACGGGGTGAGGGCAGGGTGGTGGACGTGAAATAACCAATATAAATGCAAATGACTTTAGTCACTCCAATCGGATCCCCTCTATCAATCAAGGTGCTGAATGGATATCTGAACGGATTGATACCCATTCACCAAGATGCCCTCGATGCCTCATGTTCAAATCTGGGTTCATAGAAACGCCTCTGAGGACTTATTCAATAGCTGAGACATTGATGGAGCTGTACAATAAGACAGTCAGACAATGGACTGATGTGAGATGAGACAGTAGCCCAGACTGAAACAGGGACAGGGACTGGAATAAGACATAAAGAGAGTCTAGAGACAAACAAACTGAGTGCACTCAGAGTGCAGGATACGGTCCGTTCCCTGGAATATGACGCTGCCCTTCACCATCTCTCCCATGATGCACCCCACCGACCAGATGTCCACTGGGAACAGAGAACACACACAATCAATCACATATACATAGGATGGTCAATACAAATGGGCACATAACACCTACCATAATCAGGAATGAAACATGGTTGCTGTGAAATGAAGACACACATAATGGAACATGCTTTAAAAGTGATGACAAACTTGGTAATAGTGGACATGTACACCCAGGGGAGTAAGTTAGGGCCCCTTAACATTGTAATCAGGCCCTTTAAAGTTAGGTTGACTACTATGCCACAACGCAAAGACGAAGATGAAGACTTCGCACACTATCGAGAATTCCCCTGTACCCTAAGGATGTGATTGATGATTTTGCACAGTGGAAAGACCCCAAAAAATCACCTATGATGTAAGCAGAGCTACTTTGTATTTATTTATTTGAATAATTGTCAATCAAATAATCACTGTGTTTATTAGACCTACTGTACACCTATGTACGGTACGTAGACAAAGCAATATTGTATACCTGTGTCATGGTGCTCCATCACCGATAATGTTTTTCAGCTGTGGACACCATATTTAATATGGTGTATTAATTAATATGGCATATTAGGTCAAGTAGCTCATCACCAACTTGATTTGACTTGGGAAATGCTCTTCTAGTATAATGTATATTAGATCTATGCGTTTGTTATTTTCTCCCCTTTTCTATGATGCACAGTAGTCTGTTTATTTCAAGTGGCCTAATAAAATAATTGTGGCGTCAACTGTGCAGTTCATTTCACCGGTCATTTTAAAGCAGCGTGCTTTAAAATACTTCTCCTGTTCTGTACTGACATTATATTACCACGTGTTCTGGTTAATCAATTAAGACCGGGAACGCATCCGTGTCATTTTAAGATTTATTTTGCTATACAAAAACAGCAGATCTACAAGCTTATGAACTTGTAGATCTGCAATTTTTTGAAAAATCGTGGAAAATGTGTGCAAATCTTTGAATATATATATAGTAGATATGTTTTAATGCAAACATTTTTTACTCTGCTCTGTGCTTCTGGGGGTCCCTGGAACAACATATTTTGAGATGGGGGTCTGCGGCCAAATACATTTTGGGGGTCCTTGACATGGAAAAGTTGGAGCACCACTGATATAGCAACATACTGTTAGGATTTAGAAAACATTTTTAGATTTGGCACCGCGGACCCCCATATCAAAATGTTTTGTTCCAGGGACCCCCCAGAAGCAAATATTTGAGTTACAATTTTTCGCTTTAAAAAACTATATATTCAAAGATTTGCAAAGATTTTCAATATTTTTGAATAGCCAAAGAAATTTTAAAATGACACAGATGTGTTCCCGGATTGAATGGGTTAAGTACGATGGTTTGGTGGCCCGCCTTGACCATCCTGCAATGGGTTGTTGGTTATTGTTTTTGGGTACCAACACCGTGTCCCTCATTTCAGAAGCCTCTCTTTAATCTGGTCTTTCCTCTAGCTCTGTTGTTCTCAAACATTTTCATGACAAAGGCCCCCCAAACGGATTTGTATCTGGCCGTGGACCCCCATTTGAAAAGACTTTGTGCCAGGGACCCCCATAGGAGAAGATTTGTCAACTTTGTTTTAAAATGGAAGATGTCACATCGTGGAGCTTGTAGATAGGCCGAATAATTAAATTAACATTTGAGTTAAAAGCAAGGGCCTCCAAAACACTTCAGAACACTTTAGCTGTAGCACCCACGGGCAAATACTAGGCATGTAACGATTCACTCAACTCACGATACGATTTGAATGACGATACTAGGTTCACAATACGATTTTTTTAACTTTACAAATGACCAAAAAATATTTCACAATACTGTGTTTTCTCTTATCCTCTTTTCAATACAGTAGCAAATGACTGAAAACTCTTTTTTTTTTAATCAATATCAATTCTTACAAAGATCTCTTTTTTTAAGTGTCCTCTGCTGTTTGCATCACGATACATTTTGTATTAAATCGATTAAAAAAATTGCCACCAGTTTGAATCGATTTAGGATAAATCGTTACATGCATATAGCTTTGACAACTGTTATAACAGTGTTGGTATGACGATGTTGGCAGCTGTTATGACGGTGTTTGTTGTTGTTATATCAACACTGGGAGAATGCCAGAACTCTGTCATTGCCCACGGCGGTGTGGAATGACCCAAGACACCTACAACTAATTATTTTTGCTGTGTTTATGCCACGATAAGGACACACTAGCGCTGTTTCCTAAACAATTAACACAAGATGTAAAATGGTGATGTTTTAGTAATATTGTTCCTGCTGTTCTACATACTGCCAGCCAGGTGAAGAAATCCCAGATTGAGGATCCAACCTTTGCCTTTATGAAATATCCGAGGCCATTAGGATTTGATGGAAGATGCTTCTGAACATGTTATGTATGACCACTTCCGGGGAAGCATCTGTGTCATTTTTTGATTTATTTGGCTATTAAAAAATAGCAGATATACAAGCTCATAGCGCGGCATACAAGCTCATAGCGCGGCAAGATCTACAAGCTCATAGCTTGTAGATCTATAAAAATAGCACTCGGTGCTATTTTGTAATAGCCCAACGAAATCTAAAAATGACACACCGATGCGTTCCCGGTCTTAAAGAGTTAAATGCTCTAATCTTAAAATAATAAACGAAAATAGCCGATCTACTTTCCAGGAAAAAGCGACCACAGGTCTACCGCAGCAGAGCAGCAGCATCCATTACAATCAATAATCATCATCACAATCACTATGTGATCCGTCAATATTTTCCATGCTGATCAAGAATCTAGGTCAGACAGATGAGTAAACTGATGTACAATCGATGGAGAGCTTTGATTTAAAATGACAGGCTTTTGGCAGCAGATTCATTCATCCATCTTAACATTTATCATGTGTTAATTTCAGAGCTTAAAGGAGTAGTTCACCCAAAAGAAAATCATATTGTCTATCAATTACACACCCCATGAAGAATTTAATTCATGGAGATTTTTTTGTTTTTGACGCATTCCTAAGCCAATAATTTGATTACCGGCGGAAAGATGCTAATTTATCCGGTAGGAGACTCAAAGGAGACTCTTTGAGTCTCCTACCGGAGAGACCGCCGGTCATCAAACTACTCCTTTAACATCTGAAATACTGCAATGTTTTGGGGGAATTTCTACGTTCTGTTTGTAGGAAAAGAGAAGACAGGAAAGTACGGGTAGAGAAGAGGACCACTGTGACTTTGTGGTCAGTGCATTAGCCGAGTGACCAGCAAGTCCAGAGGCACCTGCTGCCAGGTGAAGATCCTCCTTACCATTCTCCTTGTACTTCATACCCAGAATGACCTCTGGGGCTCGGTAGTATCTGGTCACCACATAGGGCGTCATCATGAAGTTAGTGCAGGCCGTCCTGGCCAGGCCAAAGTCCAGGATCTTTAATGTGCAGTCCGACTTCACCACAATGTTACTGGGCTTCAGATCCTGACAGGGGGAGAAAGGATGAGAAGATCTTTACAAACTTTAGATTGATCAACATGTGCCTGGTGGGGGAGGATTAGAATGAATGAAGCCCTCATATCCCAGCAGGGGGTCTCACCCTGTGGATGATGCCAGCAGAGTGCAGGTGCCTGATGCCACATAGGATCTGATAGAGCAGGTAGGACATCCTCTCATGGTCCAGGTCCATGTGGATCACCTGGCACAGACTGGCATCCATAAGTTCCATCACCAGATATCTGGGAGGGACAGGGAGGTAGAGAATGACAATTACATATGGAGAAACATACTAGTGGTCTAATAATATAACAGAGAGACGGGACAGAGTTACTGGAGAGACGGGACAGAGAGTTACTGGAGAGACGGGACAGAGAGTTACTGGAGAGACGTGACAGAGACGGGACAGAGATACAAGAGAGACAGGGTAGAGAGACATAGCAGACTGAAGGGACCGAGCGAAATACCAGAGAGATGGGAAAGAGAGAGTTAGACTGGACAGATTAAGATGGGACATTGAGGGATACCGGAGAGAAGGCACAGGGACACACATTACTGCTACTCACAGGTCCTGGAACTCTTCCAGAGACTTCTGAGGCGTGAAGACATTGATGAGACGGATGATCTGCGAACAGAGTGACAGACCATTAGTCTACAATGGAGAGGTAGCCGACTGAAAGCTGAGTGGGCTTTGCCTGGGTTCAGGAACTCGCAGCAAAGAAATGATATTTGAAATGCAGCAAGCTGACACTCTCCCTTTCCTCAAATTAGCCCATCCATTCGTCTTTTAATAACTCTGTCCCAACTAAAAGATGCCTTTCCACTAGGGTTTTGAGCGCGGTACGGTTCAATTTGGCACGGTGGAGAACCAGTTCTGCTGGTGTTTCCACCTCAGCCCGGTCCGGTTGTAAACGCGCTGATCGGGCTGGAAGTTGATACCAGGCTGGCCTGGTTATGAGATGAGGAACCGGGCTAGATGGGAGGGTTCAAATGACATAGGTAATCACTGACTGGTTAAATTACACACGGTCACAGAAGTGTTGTGTTGTGTACCAGCGTCGCTGAGGCAGTCTTTCCGTGGGATCACAGTAGCTACGCGCAACTTTTCTGACCACTGCAAATAATGCAGTGGTCAGCGGAGGACACGCTGGCGTTAATCGACATTTGGTCCGAACCCGACGTCCAAATGGCACTCGATGGCATGAAAAGGAATGAAAAGGGGAAATAGCATCGAAGCTACATGAACAGGGCATACGATGCAAACAGTGCAGAGAGGAAATAAAGAAGCTGAAAATCCTGTACAATCTTTTTCCTGTTGTCATGTGTACTGTACTAATGTACTTACTGAATTACATGAACCCTAGTGTCCCATTGCTGGGCATGTTATAATCTTGTAGATTGGCTATATTCGGATAAAATTCGGATAGCATTCATTCGGATAGTATTCATTGCTAGCCAGCAGCTTTAATAAACCGAAAATACATTTGCAAGTTTTCAACCATCAGGAGAGAGTACCCAGTTATCAGCTACAATTCTATATTGTTCCAGTTCCATTTTTGTCTGCTCATTTATTTGTCATCGGTTGTTTATCCTGTATGAGTAAATATTACACGTGCTTCATCAATCACAACTTGGCTTCTCTATTTTGGCTACTTCATGATATCAAAACAGGATATTTATTCAAAAAACAGATGAAATGGGGTATACAAGGCCTCTGGTCTGCTACTAAAAATGCTAAACTGTATTGGTTACACAGCATGGCGTGCTAATGTAATGGGAAAATAGCCGATCTACAAGGCAAATATTTTTTTCAGCTTGAATGCATGCTCTTTTCAAATGAGCATTTCTACAATACAGCAATGCATTGATAAGTAGGCCTACTACAGGATTTGAACCCGTGAACATTTTTTAACTATTTTTAAAAACGACAACCAGGTAATAGAATAAAAAACAAAAGGCAATACTGGACACGATCAAACTGAAGGTTAGTGTTAGGGTCTTGTCTTAAAGACAGGTACAATAACAATATCTTTAGCAGCGATATTAAACTGTGTATCTGCACATTATTATTCCCATGTGTCTCTCATGAGAGAGCCTTGGGTAACCGTCGAATGGTCTAGTCTCATCCATTGCTCTCGTTCTCTTTCATCTTCGTCTGTATTTTCGGTGTCCGTCTCATCTGTATCTGAATGTATATCTTTATGCATGTCCTCCGTTTCGGGATGTCCGAATAACAAAACAATAATGGCAAACAACAAGACGATGAACACGCAGGCGTTTTTGTGTTGACAAACTGTCACACATGGTGACGCATAAGCGTCGCGTATGCATGTCGTCATCATTGTCGTCATTGTAGTTTTTCAAACACTTCCGGACTCTTCACTCATCCTCACTCGCTAATGGAAACACTTGACCGGCGTGGCGCTACCGTAATGGGAAAGTACCTCAACAGACCCTGTAAGTTGGCCTGGATACTGAGATCATTCTTTTAGGATTTTCGTGTCATTGCCTACATTGTCTTATCAAACAAAGGCGGCAAATATCAGCTTGTGTAAGATTTGTTTTGATGGATGGTTGCGTTCAGTCCTGAACAAATCTAATAAGGTAATTGAGATGAGATGAATATCTACTTTCTTATCTTGAAGAAGATCTGTATTGGTCGGACATACTCCACTATGCCTAAAACAAGCAGCAGTAAGCACATTCCCTCAAATAGCAGAAAAGACTTCTTACATTTTTGTGGTTGACACATTTGAGCAGCACCAGTTCCCTGTAGGCCCGCTTAGCATGGGTCTGGTTCTGAAAGGGCCGACACAGCTTTTTCACTGCCACTGGTATACCTAGAACGGAATCTAGAGCAGAACTGGACACAGACGGACAGAGGGGAGAGGCAGGGACACAGGAGGAAACCGAGCGGAATGATAAGATAATGAGGAGGAAAATAGATGTGTCCTCGTAGCTAGCTGCCTCTGGTTTATGCGTTTATCTTTTAAAAAGGAAGGAAGGTGCCCTTCAGTTCCCCTCTTTCTTCATTTATAGAAGGTAAAGCAGAGCGAGGGTTACATTTTATAACACTGGTCTATATAATGAATTCCTAGTATGACATGTAGCCTCTAGGTGTTGCACAACAGGCAATAACATACTGTACCCTCTGCGGTGATCTCATCAGATGCAGTGCAGCATGCAATCAAATCCCGTTAAGAAGTAAAAAACTACAGTAAATAAGATTCACATGTACATTTAGATAATGATTTTGATTTTAACCACTCAGGTGGTTATTCTGATGCAGGGGGATTTTTAAAAACTCCCTACAATAGAATTAAATCAGTGTGGAACAACCCGAATGACAGAAATACCTGGTTGGGCCACAGACTAGACCCATTTCAGTATGTCCACACTGATATCCAGACGGGTGAAAGACTCATCTTTTTCTGAATAAATGCCTATTTCGCCAGCAAACTTAAGTGCCTTGGCATTGACCTTGAAATCTAACAACTGACGCACTGAATTGCTCTGACAGCAGTAGAGAAATCTCCTCAAACATATATCCAATTTCTAAATATTTCTTGTTGGCTCTACATTTCCGTTGCATGTCTACTTGTGCCCTCACCAGACGATTCCTTGGGCCCCTGAGCCGATCGCACGGAGCTGTTGGTAGCGTTTTAGCACTGTGAAGGTGGAGTCCCCCACCTGAACGCTGTAGAACTGACCCTCCGCCTCACTCATCCTGCCACAAAGTCAGGATCACCGGCTCTGTCTGCAAAGGAGAGAACAAAACACAAACTGATAAAACCTGGATGACACCAATAAAATCCCACCACCGGCAGATGTACACAAAGGTTTACAATGATAATAACACTGGCAGAAAGCAAAACAAGTCACAGCACATCACAAGCCCTGCGTTCCCAGGAAAACATTTGGTTGCACAAGCAAGCTTCCTAAAGTTGAAATGCTGACAGCCCCACTCTTCAATGCCCCATTTACTCACAATGAATGGTAGTGCCCACTGCCCAATATGGTTGCAATCTGTCAGTACAGTACGTTCATACTTTCATTTTCAACCCCCATCCGATGACAGCAAATCCATCGTTCCAAAACATATCCAGCATTACTCTGTGGCCTGGTTTGTTCGTTTAACTAATGAAGCAGTGTGGGTTGGAAGCTGGAACTGAGGTCACGGCTGTCAATGTTCTCCTGTGTCCATATGTATGTTGTGAAGAACAGAAACTGAGAAAGGCTGAGAGCTTGAAACTCTGCTTGGCCTGCTAAAAGCATTATTTTACACTTTAGCCATTTAAAAATAGCAGATCTACAAGCTCATAGCGCGGTGTGCAAATCTTTGAGTATATATTCTTTTAAAGCGAACATTTTTAACTCAAATCTTTACTTCTGGGGGTCCCTGGAACAAAATATTTCGAGATGGGGGTCCGAGGTCAAATACATATCATTTTGAGGGTCCTTGACATGAAAACGTTTGAGAACCACTGATCTAGAAATATATGTTTGTCAGAATACTGTTGGATTTAGAAGACATTTCTAGGATCGGCTTCAGGTCTTATAGGGTTAACACACACGCGCACCAGCCATGACTTCCCGTAGCCATGCTCACACAGACACTAACATTCTGCATACATTTTCAACACATAATCGGCGCTCGCATATATCAACACAAGTGCATGCGTGGCCGTGCACACACACTGAATCAAGGTGTCATATGGCTAATTTATGCTGATAGATACTGTATTATATTATATATTACACATGCGCACACATGATGTGTCTACAGAGATAATGGCCATGTTAAGTGTTGACGCTTCTGTCATGAGGAAACAGGATAGCTGTTATTCTTACTGTAGCTGGAGGGACTGTGTGTGTGTGTGTGTGTGTGTGTGTGTGTGTGTGTGTGTGTTCAGTAAAGCATTGGTTCTCAAAGTGGGGTCCGGGGACCCGATGGGGTCCTTGGGGGGTTCCAGGGGGTCCGCAGCAAAATGTGTTAATACAGCATCACAATCAATTTAATCCATTAAGACCTGAGGCGATTCTTAAAAATGTTTTCTAAATCCTAAGTTAAAAAAAAAAAAAAAATCAAGATTTTTCAAAAATCGCAGATCTACAAGCCAGTGCCGCGCTATGAGCTTGTATATCTGCTATTTTTGAATAGCCAAAGAAACCTAAAGTGACACAGATGCGTTCCAGGTCTCAATGGGTTCACCACTTGATCCATTTATACGTTGGCTATTCAAAAATAGCAGATGTACAAGCTCACAGCATGGCATGAATATTTGAAACATTATCGAAAATGTTGAATAATCTGGGGGTCCCTGGCACAAGATGTTTTCAGATGGGGGTCCGCGGCCAAATATATATCAATTTGGGGGTCATTGACGTGTAAACGTTTGAGACACCCTGCAGTAAAGCATGCAGCTATAGAACGGTGGACAGTCACAGTTGTTTGTTATTCCTCAGGTTAAATGGAGTCGAACATTTCAGCCTCTCAGTTTGGCAGGCATTATGTAGGCTAGTCTTTTACTGCAGGGGAGCTGGAAATCCAATAAGGCAACATGAGCATTAAACTATCAAAGACACTTTATCTCACAGTTGAGGAAGTTTAAGGCACTTGAATCTTGAATATTGAAACCCTGAAGAGTTAATAATAAAAGCTGATGGTTTTTATTTTAAATCCAATAAAAAATGCTGTAATATGCCTAGCTTTGATTAGGTTCAGCCTACAGGTTTTCACTCGGTAGTTAACTTTAGAGTTCAAAAAGTAAAAAGTAACATATATGGGGAACACACACAGTGGCATACCTGTTCCACATCATTTGTATTAGTGTGTATTGGATAGGTTTAGAACACTTACTTCTCATACAGTAAGTATTGTATTGGTCTCTCACTCGTTAGTGTATTCTTCTTATAGTCTTAAAGGGGAAATCCACCCATTTTCAATATTTAACTATGTCATTAATATAGCATAAAGGAGTTGTGTGGAAATAAGAAAAAAGTTCCCCCCTTTCTGTGTTGCCTTGAACTGGAGGATTGATTGTGGGTTTAACATTGCAAATTACAACATGATGACTCATCATGTTGTAATTTGCAATGTTAAACCCAAAATCAATCCTCCAGTTCAAGGCAACACAGAAAGGGGGGAACTTTTTTCTTATTTCCACACAACTCCTTTATGCTATATTAATGACATAGTTAAATATTGAAAATGGGTGGATTTCCCCTTTAAAGCACAAGGACACTTTTGGCAGAGGTTTGGGTTGCAAAGTTACCTCGTCATGGTGTAAATAGTCCGATTGGCCAAGTTGTGCCTTTTATTAGAAATGAGTCTCCTCATTGACTTACATTGCACTGTGAAACACTTCTAAATGCCCTTTTTAGCAAAAACTTCATTTTTCTTTTTTCAAGAAAATGTTTAGCTTGATGTTGATTTAGCTATTTGTAGTAAACACAGACTGGATCCGTAGATCTTCAAACAGTAAAATTAAAAGGAGGTTGACATTTATTTTGTAAATGTTTTAAGTCGTAATGGGCTTTGTGATGTTCTATATTGGTAGAATAAGTTGTTTTATCATTAATGTTATTGCTGTCCTCCTGTCTTTGTCCAGATGTTGTTAATAATGTGATTGCTGTCCTGTCTTTGACCAATGTCATTAATGCAATTATTGCTGGGAAATGAGACTCTCTGAATGCCAAATATTGTGAACAGGTTAAAGTAACATTCAGTAGCCTAATGTTTTGCACAGCCCTGTATAAAGAGAGAGAGAGACACACACACACACACACACACGCACGCACGCACGCACGCACGCACGCACACCTGTGAAGGAAAATGGTACTCTGTGTAAAATAGGAGCTGGTGAATGACCACACCAGATGACTCAGATGAAAAATGAATCCTTCATCCTCTGTTCTCTCTGCCTCCTCTCCTCCTTTTCCCTCTCCCCATCCTCCCTTTCGCTCACATGTGTGCCTAGCTGGCTGTCTCACTGCACCCAAGGGGAGAGTTGCTCACATCTTTACTTCTCTACACCTCCATCCTCTATTTTTCCCCATTTCCCTCAGCTTTCCCATTGTTTCATTCTTTTGTTATCCTCTCAGTCCTCCATCCTTTCTCATTAGAAGCATCTCTGCTGTAAAATAACTTACATGTATAATGTTAAACACATGTCAAGTCACAAAGCAGAAGGAATTAAAATTGCAATGACACAGGAATTAATATAAAGTGGCATTTGGATAAAATAATCACAAGCAGAATATAGCGACTAAAACAATCAGTAGCAGCAGTCTATATAATATTACTAACCAAAATAAATCATGTTTTTTGTTTAACAGTAACACTGCAACTGACTACAGGATAAATTCCATGTTTTACGTAATTCAGAAAGCCCTGAGGTTAAAGATAGAAAAATAATTTCTTTAAGATTTTGCCACTATTACTCACACACACGCATGAACTCACACACACCTCTGCGCGTGTGTGTACACACACACACGTCCACTATGCAGGGCTCTGTTGCAAAGGTTTCATTCCATCAGTTGGATGGATATTGACACAGAACGACTAGGTGCAACTCATGCACAGGGACAGAACAGTCACAGGTGAGCTCATGCAAACACACACACACACACACACACACACACACACACACACACACACACACACACACACACACACACACACACACACACACACACTTGGAGCAGCATTATAGCCAACGGCCATTCTGAAACTGTATTGATTTCAAACAAGGAGGGTGGGGGGTAAGCTGCTCTCCCTTGCTTTCTTATTTACACCCATTATCCATAAATGAAATAAAGATCAGGATGCCGAGTTCGAACGCCCTCGTTCACCCTCCATCTTACAGGCTGTGTCCTCACTAAGCACCGGTAACAGCCTCAGTAAACTGGCTTGATGTGGTTGAGGTTCTGAGTGAGAGTCAGTGATTAGATGGGCTTTCAGAATCGGCAGCACCACGGTCTGGAGCACAGACACTTTACAACAGGGGATCTCAACCTGTGGGTTGGGACCCATGATTTTGAGGGGTCCCCAGATGACAGTGAAGAGACAATTTAAGGACTTTTAAGACCTTTTTAATACCCAAAAGAAAGTCCATTACCGCATCAAAAGTAATCAACAAACTATACTATAAAAAATCTAACCTTGTCAAATATAAGGAAGAGGCAAAAATTGTGAAAATAGCTGAGCTTGTAGATCAGCTATTTTCACAATATTTATCTGTGGAACAGAGTCAAACTAAATGTAATGCCTCAACTCCTAAAATTCCAAGTGCTTGTCAGGGTGGGGGGTCACCAGTTCAAATATGATTATTTTGGGGGGTCACGGCCTCAAAAGGTTGAGAACCACTGCTTCACAACACCACACCTATGGACGAGCAAATCCACATGGAGCCTGCTGCTGCAGCTAGAATGGGAAATACTATCCACAAGTTTCCTAGGGCATGGTGGGCATCACTTCCTGTCGATTTGATCAGGTATCAGGGATCAAATCGACAGGAAGTGATGCCCACCATGCCCTAGGAAACTTGTGGATAGGAAACATCCTTTAGGCCAGTGGTTCATGGGGTTTGACTGTGCACCTCCAGGGGTCTTTGAAGGGTTCCAGGGTCCTCACTGAAACTAGTGACAGTTAAACATCACCATTTATTGCATCTACAAGTAGACTAGACTAGAGTAAAATTAGAGAAAATACAAGACTATTTTGTTTCACCGTTTATCTACCAGTATAGACGGTTATGGAATTCTGAACCAAATCATATTTACTGTAACAATACAAATATTCTTAGATTGGGGTCCCATGCAGAGACTAAATCTAATTGGGGGTCTGTCGCCAAACCATGCATATGAAATTGTGGTCTGTGAAATGAAAAGGGCTGGGGATCAGAATCACTGCTTTAGGCACTATTTATAATAATATCTCTTTAAAAAGGTCATAATGTGTTAGAGATCTGTTCATAGCAAGAGGATGTTGCAATATGTGAATTGAAAAATACATAGCAAAAGAAGTGATCAAATGTGTGTACATGTATTTGCAGATGGCAAGGTTGTGCATATTTTGCCATATGTGAAATAACATGATGTGACATACAGTATAACAATGTATGATGTCTAGTGTGTCATGTCAGATCAGTGTGAAACAGCACATGTCTATGCTTCTATGCCACCTGACTGCTTGTATAGATACAACGTTGCCAAAGGTAATTGAAAAAATATCACCTGCATGTAATGTATTGACAGAAAGTAGCTTATAACATGTTTACGTTGGATTTTTATGAAAAAAACACTTTGCAGATAGAAAAAGGATAATTCAAGCTTTCCCTACAGCTGCAATGTTGGTGATTTTAATGTTGCTTAATACAATCAGATATGACTTTTCTGTTTGGATGTATGGGCTGTCAAGGGTTGGTATTGCAACTCTAGATTCTTGATTGATTGATTGAATACTTTATTAACAGTTTGCGAAGACAAGCTCAGGGAAGTGCAGGGTCTGTTAAGAGGATTTTAAACCCAATAAAGCACTATGGCTTGTTTCCATTGGGGTCCTTTAATTTCCAGATATTGAAAATAGAATCTAAGAATTGCTTGTGTCTAGGCATAGTCTAGCTCTGGTCCATAGCGTTAGAATAGAATGAGTTCTCCTTACTCCTTCTAACGCTATGGACCAGAGCTAGGCATAGCCTAGAATACTACTGAGCAAACTGAGCGTTATTAGGCTCAGATCATGAGTCAGATGTAGATAAAAACGTTGATAGTAATACAATTCATGATCATGTTTCTGTTTTTCCCCCCAAATGCAGCATGGCTGTCACACACACACACACACACACACACACACACACACACACAAGGAATGAAGTCATTGGTCTCACCGGGGTCTATGACATGATGTTGTGGATCTAGGGGGTCATGATGCAGACAAACTGAACCACTTCGCATTAGACATATAAGAGACATAACGGGCTAGAGAGCGTTCATTAGACATCTATAAGCTGACCCAGAGGCCTACACCTACACTCCACTCTCAATGCGGTAACTGCTGTTAAAGCCCAACTCCATAGCACGACGGTGTCTCCTCGGCCAAAAAAACAGAACCGATCTACAAGCTAAACGTGTCGGCGTCGCCGACGTTAGCATAGCTAAGTTTTTAGCTTGTAGATCAGTTCTATTTGGCCACCGACCGACACCCTCGGTTGGAGGCGAACTGAAAGACCCCGGGGCGGACGGTCAGGACACCTACCTGCTCCCAGGACACTCCCATGCATGGGACACACAGGAGAACACCAGCACCCTCCGTCTCTCGGTGGAGGCAAGAATCAATAAAGTTGAGGAGAACGACCGCCCAGGCTGTCAGAGCAGGCTAGAGACTCCAGCACGGAGCGGACAGGGTGCGGACTAGGAAGGGAGTTGCCAGGTGTTGCGAGAGAAACAAGCAACCAGGTCTAAGGAAAAAAAAACAATCTCAAAAGAAGCGAGCAAGCGTCTATGGGCCACATGAGCACTTTGATTGATTGACTGACTGATTAATTGATTGATTGATTAAATACTTTATTAACAGTTTGCACAAACAATCACAGAAAGTACAGTTTAATACCAGTGGTTCTCACACTTTTTCAGGTCAAGTACCCCTAAATGAATGCGGATTTAGCCGCGGACCCCCATCTGAAAAGATTTTCAGATATGGTGTTAAAAATGTAAAAAAATATCCAAACATTTTCAAAGAATATCAAGATTTTTTGAAAATAGGTGATGTATGTAGGGCCCGGACCCCACTTGGGAACCCCTGCAATAGACCACGGACCACTGTAACTCTGAGTGTACAAATGGAACCAAATGGACCCGTAAGGGTCCATGTGGTTCCATTTGTACACTCTCAGAGTTACAGCAAAATAAGGGTCCATTTGGTTACTAACTATCCAACATTTATCTGGATACCCCCTGGAACTCGCTCAAGGACCCCTGGGGGTCCCCGGACCCCACTTTGAGAAACATGGGTTTATACAATGCTAAAAGAAAAAAGCACCAACTAAGCGCTTGTTTCCATTCATTGAAACATTTAATGACAGACAAATATACAATACTATGCAAAAACATTATATAAATGAGTAGTAATCAAAAATAAGAATATGTACAGTAAACAGTTCTGGGGGGGGGGGGGGGATTAAGGATTAATATTCACACTTTTTTATGAGGTATAGGGCATTCCACACTTTGGTGGCAACCGTGGCTTAGCAGTAGAATACATTTAAGTAGTTTGACAGGTACATGAGGGTGTGTTTGTGGTGTAGTGTATCTTGTAGACCAGGCCCATTGCAAGTTGCTGTACTCTGTCCTCTACCCTGAGCCATCCCACCCTTGCAAAAGCAGGGGTACTCTGGAGCCTTGTTTTTAAGGCCTTTGTGGTGCAAATACATATACATTTGGGGGTCCAAACCATGACATGAAAATATTTGAGAACCACTGGTTAAAATGATAATCAAAAGCATTGAAAGCAAGTCCAAATAAGCAACTACACTTTATAAACAAGCCCAAAGAAAGAAAACTGCAACCCGCAACTAACCAATATTTACAAGTGACTTTACAGAAAAACAAGCCCAAAGTCGCTTATAATGAGCGGACATGGCAACCCTGCGGCCATGGTGCGGAGGAAGGAACGGCCACAGCGAGAAGCGATGACTGAGGCGGAGAGTTTTTACATGACGTCATCGCGCAACGTTCACTCACTCAAACTTTTTTTCCAACTTTTGGGCAACGTTTATAATAATAATAATAATAATAATAGTAAATATAGCTGCAAGCAGCGATAATACGGGGCCAGCGATTGCAGAGAGAAGAAAGAAAGAAGCAATGATAAGTAATATGCACAATAAGCCATAGAAAACATAGAAGACTGAACTTGAGAGAAAGAAGACCATGCAATTAACAAATGAGCATTTTAAACCCTCACTAACCCTAACCTCAGTAAAACTATGCCCCCTTAACCTCAAGAAATACTACGCGTAAGCCTACAAATGCCAAATCATGATCACCTCAACACATCATCTGGTACGGGGATCGAACCGGTGACCTCCAGACTCACAGGCTGCCTTTCTTCTCATTGAGCTAGACATATGGTAACCCTTTCAGAGTCTGTTGATATATATAACTCTTTCCGACCCTGATGAACCAAGCCTCTGTTTTGCTAACTACTCTAGATCACTGGTTCCCTAACCATCTACCGATAGAGAAATTGTAAGTCTCCTCGGAACAGAAACTAGTGAAAGTAGCCGTCTACAAGCTCACAAAACGTTGCGAGATTGTAGATCGGCTATTTTCACAATGAAGTATGTCATACATTGAAAAAACATAATCTCAAATAAGCATTTCATCTCATCTTTAACAATTGCACATGTATTCATTGATAACGTCATGCTGTTTGCAATTCACTTTAAATGAAGTCTGCCTTAAGTGATGTTTGAACTGGCGACCTTGCGGTTGTAAGGCAGTAGCTTTGGCGAGAAGCCATTGCACCAACGGACCTTAACCGGTGAAAAAGGAGCTCAAACAGATAATACAGTTTCACGCAAATAGCTGAAAAATCCTGAGTTTAAGTGTTTTTCAAACTGCTCAGAATTGAGGATAATCTAAGGGCGGAGCTTACTGGTCAAAGTGATAGATGTGTTCCTCATGAGTCAAGGCACAAGTGGACTTATGCCTGTTTAAAGTTAGCATTTTTAAAAAAAATCTATAGCGCCCCCCTTTGAGTTTCACGACTTTCGGCCAAACGAGGCATGACTTATGCCTGTTTAAAGTTAGCATTTTTAAAAAAAATCTATAGCGCCCCCCTTTGACCAATTGGAGTAAGATTGGTTTCAGTGATATTTGGAATGACCCTCTACATTACTGCAAAGTTTCAAAGAAATGTGAGTCTTGCATGTATGTGTTAGGGGCAGATGAATAATTTTCATAAAACTGCAATAGTTAAAACCTATCTCTAATCTGCACGAAACATTTTACACATGAACTTATGACCTTTGCCGACAAAACGATAGCGGCGGATTTTCCATAAGTGATAAAATGCAGAAGTTATGAGCCAATGAATATTTTTCATATAATTCAAAATGGTGGGAGATCTAAAGGTCAGAGGTCAAAAGTCAGACCACAAAAGTTGTCGGGCATGAAGAGACGCATGTGTGTATCGAAGTTTCATGGCTGTATGTCAAAGAGGGCATGAGTTGTACCTGTTCAAAGTTGGCATTTTCAATTGAGTGCTATAGCACCACCTTTTGACGAAAGATTGTGAGAATTATTTCTTGATAGTTTTTCATGACCCTCTACCATATGGCCGAGTTTCGTAAAAAGCGTATGCACGGTTAAGCCAGAACTGGCAAAAACGGCAGAAGAAACAGAATAATGCCAATAATAAAACAGAGCCTTGCTCTGTAGAGCCTGGCCCCATAATAATATGAAAAAGGTTATGTACAGTACGGCACTCGGCTTTTGCCCGCATGCCACAGCAGACCAACTCCATCTTGTACTGTATATTGGTGCAAGACCTGAGGCCCAAATTAATATATATTTGGCCACTGACCCCCCCTCCCATCTGAAAATGTTGCGCCAGGGACCCCCCTCAGATGTTAAAAAGCTCAAAATGATTAAAAATCATTCAAACACTTTTTTCCCCCCAAATCTTAAAAAAAAAAAGATGTGTGCAAGCTTGTATATCTGCTATTTTTGAGAACCAATGTTCTGAACCCTAAGACTTTTCTGAAACACTTTATACATACCACACAGACAGAGACAGACAGAAACTTGTAAAATGGCCTGTCTTGGTTTAAAGCCCACTCACCACGACAAGGTGCAGGCCGAGAGTGGGGACCCCCCCCCCACCAATCAGGGTGGGGGGGGGGGGGGGGGGGGGACAAAGCAAACTGACGGGACAACATGAAACTTACTGTATGTTACAAACATAAGCAAGCAGATATTACATATATTACAAACAGGAGAGAGTTTGTAATAGCAGCAAGGACCAGACCGATGACGGCACATACTGTACTGATATGCGCGACAATACCGCAGTAAGGACCCGACCGATCGCAGCGTGACGGCACATACTGTACTGATATGCGCGACAATACTGCAGCAAGGACCCGACCGATCGCAGCGTGACGGCACATACTGTACTGATATGCGGGACAATACCAAAGCAAGGACCAAACCGATCGCAGCGTGACGGCACATACTGTACTGATATGCGCGACAATACCACAGCAATCACCCGACCGATCGCAGCGTGAAGGCACATACTGTACTGATATGCGAGGCAATACCGCAGCAAGGACCCGACCGATCGCAGTGTGACGGCACATACTGTACTGATATGCGAGGCAATACCGCAGCAAGGACCCGACCGATCGCAGTGTGACGGCACATACTGTACTGATATGCGCGACAATACCAGCACAAGAACCTGACCGACGACGATCGCAGCGTAGCGTAGGCACGTACTGTACTGATATGCGCGACATTACCGGCGCAAGAACTCGACCGACGACGATCGCAGCGTAGCGTAGGCACATACTGTACTGATATGCGCGACAATACCATCTCAAAGAACCCGACCGACGACGATCGCAGCGTAGCGTAGGCACATACTGTACTGATATGCGCGACAATACCGGCGCAAGAACCCGACCGACGACGATCGCAGCGTAGCGTAGGCACATACTGTACTGATATGCACGACAATACCGGCGCAAGAACCCGACCGACGGCGATCGCAGCTTACCGTAGGCACATACTGTACTGATATGCGCCACAATACCGCAGCAAACGACCAGGACCTGAGTGGTCGACGCGTGCCAAGGCACTCGTCGCCAAACAATCAGGACCTGAGTGGTCGACGCGTGCCATGACCGGGGCTAGGCGCACGGACACGCAAACGTCCCGCCCGACTGCGATCGCAGCGTGACGGCGCATACTGTACTGACATGCGCCACAATACCGGCGCAAGGACCCGACCGACGACGATCGCAGCGTAGCGTGACGGCGCATACTGTACTGACATGCGCCACAATACCGGCGCAGGGACCCGACCGGCGACGATCGCAGCGTAGTGTGACGGCGCATACTGTACTGACATGCGCCACAATACCGGCGCAAGGACCCGACCGACGACGATCGCAGCGTAGCGTGACGGCACATACTGTACTGACATGCGCCACAATACCGGCGCAAGGACCCGACCGGCGACGATCGCAGCGTAGCGTGACGGCGCATACTGTACTGACATGCGCCACAATACTGGCGCAAGGACCCGACAGACGACGATCGCAGCGTAGCGGCGCATACTGTACTGACATGTGCCACAATACCGGCGCAAGGATCCAACCGACCGACGACGATCGCAGCATAACGGCGCATACTGTACTGACATGCGCCACAATACCGGCGCAAGGACCCGACCGATATTGTGGCGCATGTCAGTACAGTATGCGCCGTCACGCTACGCTGCGATCGCAGTCGGGCGGGACGTTTGCGTGTCCGTGCGCCTAGCCCCGGTCATGGCAAGCGTCGACCACTCAGGTCCTGATTGTTTGGCGACGAGTGCCTTGGCACGCGTATTGTGGCTTATGTCAGTACAGTATGCGCCGTCAGGCTACGCTGCGATCGTCGTCGGTCGGGTCCTTGCGCCGGTATTGTGGCGCATGTCAGTACAGTATGCGCCGTCGAGCTACGCTGCGATCGTCGTCGGTCGGGTCCTTGCGCCGGTATTGTGGCTTATGTCAGTACAGTATGCGCCGTCACGCTACGCTGCGATCGTCGTCGGTCGGGTCCATGCACCGGTATTGTGGCTTATGTCAGTACAGTATGCGCCGTCACGCTACGCTGCGATCGTCGTCGGTCGGGTCCTTGCGCCGGTATTGTGGCTCATGTCAGTACAGTATGCGCCGTCGAGCTACGCTGCGATCGTCGTCGGTCGGGTCCTTGCGCCGGTATTGTGGCGCATGTCAGTACAGTATGCGCCGTCACGCTACGCTCCGACCGACGACGATCGCAGCGTAGCGTGACGGCACATACTGTACTGACATGCGCCACAATACCGGCGCAAGGACCCGACCGGCGACGATCGCAGCGTAGCGTGACGGCGCATACTGTACTGACATGCGCCACAATACTGGCGCAAGGACCCGACAGACGACGATCGCAGCGTAGCGGCGCATACTGTACTGACATGTGCCACAATACCGGCGCAAGGATCCAACCGACCGACGACGATCGCAGCATAACGGCGCATACTGTACTGACATGCGCCACAATACCGGCGCAAGGACCCGACCGATATTGTGGCGCATGTCAGTACAGTATGCGCCGTCACGCTACGCTGCGATCGCAGTCGGGCGGGACGTTTGCGTGTCCGTGCGCCTAGCCCCGGTCATGGCAAGCGTCGACCACTCAGGTCCTGATTGTTTGGCGACGAGTGCCTTGGCACGCGTATTGTGGCTTATGTCAGTACAGTATGCGCCGTCAGGCTACGCTGCGATCGTCGTCGGTCGGGTCCTTGCGCCGGTATTGTGGCGCATGTCAGTACAGTATGCGCCGTCGAGCTACGCTGCGATCGTCGTCGGTCGGGTCCTTGCGCCGGTATTGTGGCTTATGTCAGTACAGTATGCGCCGTCACGCTACGCTGCGATCGTCGTCGGTCGGGTCCATGCACCGGTATTGTGGCTTATGTCAGTACAGTATGCACCGTCACGCTACGCTGCGATCGTCGTCGGTCGGGTCCTTGCGCCGGTATTGTGGCTCATGTCAGTACAGTATGCGCCGTCGAGCTACGCTGCGATCGTCGTCGGTCGGGTCCTTGCGCCGGTATTGTGGCGCATGTCAGTACAGTATGCGCCGTCACGCTACGCTCCGACCGACGACGATCGCAGCGTAACGGCGCATACTGTACTGACATGCGCCACAATACCGGCGCAAGGACCCGACCGACGACGATCGCAGCGTAACGGCGCATACTGTACTGACATGCGCCACAATACCGGCGCAAGGACCCGACCGACGACGATCGCAGCGTAGCGTGACGGCGCATACTGTACTGACATTCACCACAATACCGGCGCAAGGATCCAACCGACCGACGACGATCGCAGCGTAACGGCTCATACTGTACTGACATGCGCCACAATACCGGCGCAAGGACCCGACCGACGACGATCGCAGCGTAGCGTGACGGCGCATACTGTACTGACATGCACCACAATACCGGCACAAGGATACAACCGACCGACGGCGATCGCAGCGTAGCGTGACGGCGCATACTGTACTGACATGCGCCAAAATACCGGCACAAGGACCCGACGACGATCGCAGCGTAGCGTGACGGCGCATACTGTACTGACATGCGCCACAAGGGTGCAATACGTTAGTCCGACAGCGCATGCCTCCGACGTTTCCAATACTAACCCTATACCAAACCCGAACCCTAACCCTAACCGCACGCGGATGCCACATAGTCGGAGAAAAGGGATGTCGGATTATCGTATGCCTCCCGCGCCACAATACCGCCGCAAGGACCCGACCGACGACGATCGCAGCGTAGCGTGACGGCGCATACTGTACTGACATGCGCCACAATACCGGCGCAAGGACCCGACCGACGACGATCGCAGCGTAGCTCGACGGCGCATACTGTACTGACATGCGCCACAATACCGGCGCAAGGACCCGACCGACGACGATCGCAGCGTAGCGTGACGGCGCATACTGTACTGACATAAGCCACAATACCGGCGCATGGACCCGACCGACGACGATCGCAGCGTAGCGTGACGGCGCATACTGTACTGACATAAGCCACAATACCGGCGCAAGGACCCGACCGACGACGATCGCAGCGTAGCTCGACGGCGCATACTGTACTGACATGCGCCACAATACCGGCGCAAGGACCCGACCGACGACGATCGCAGCGTAGCGTGACGGCGCATAATGTACTGACATAAGCCACAATACCGGCGCATGGACCCGACCGACGACGATCGCAGCGTAGCGTGACGGCGCATAATGTACTGACATAAGCCACAATACCGGCGCATGGACCCGACCGACGACGATCGCAGCGTGATGGCGCATACTGTACTGACATAAGCCACAATACCGGCGCAAGGACCCGACCGACGACGATCGCAGCGTAGCGTGACGGCGCATACTGTACTGACATGCGCCACAATACCGGCGCAAGGATCCAACCGAACGACGACGATCGCAGCGTAGCGTGACGGCGCATACTGTACTGACAAGCGCCACAATACCGGCGCAAGGATCCAACCGAATGACGACGATCGCAGCGTGACGCCGCATACTGTAATGACAAGCGCCACAATACCGGCGCAAGGATCCAACCGAACGACAACGATCGCAGCGTGAGGGCGCATACTGTACTGACATGCGCCAAAATACCGGCGCAAGGATCCGACCGACGACGATCGCAGCGTAGCGTGACGGCGCATACTGTACTGACATGCGCCACAATACCGGCGCATGGATCCAACCGACCGTCGACGATCGCAGCGTAGCGTGACGGCGCATACTGTACTGACATGCGCCACAATACCGGCGCAAGGATCCAACCGACCGACGACGATTGCAGCGTAGCGTGACGGCGCATACTGTACTGACATGCGCCACAATACCGGCGCAAGGATCCAACCGAACGACGACGATCGCGCAAGGACCCGACCGACGACGATCGCAGCGTAGCGTGACGGCGCACGCTGTACTGACATGCGCCGCAATACCGGCGCAAGGACCCGACCGACGACGATCGCAGCGTAGCGTGACGGCGCATGCTGTACTGACATGCGCCACAATACCGGCGCAAGGACCCGACCGACGACGATCGCAGCGTAGCGTGACAGCGCATATTGTACTGACATGCGCCACAATACCGGCGCAAGGATCCAACCGACCGACGACGATCGCAGCGTAGCGTGACGGCGCATACTGTACTGACATGCGCCACAATACCGGCGCATGGACCCGACCGACGACGATCGCAGCGTAGCATGACGGCGCATACTGTACTGACATAAGCCACAATACCGGCGCAAGGACCCGACCGACGACGATCGCAGCGTAGCTCGACGGCGCATACTGTACTGACATGCGCCACAATACCGGCGCAAGGACCCGACCGACGACGATCGCAGCGTAGCCTGACGGCGCATACTGTACTGACATAAGCCACAATACCGGCGCATGGACCCGACCGACGACGATCGCAGCGTAGCGTGACGGCGCATAATGTACTGACATAAGCCACAATACCGGCGCATGGACCCGACCGACGACGATCGCAGCGTAGCGTGATGGCGCATACTGTACTGACATAAGCCACAATACCGGCGCAAGGACCCGACCGACGACGATCGCAGCGTAGCGTGACGGCGCATACTGTACTGACATGCGCCACAATACCGGCGCAAGGATCCAACCGAACGACGACGATCGCAGCGTAGCGTGACGGCGCATACTGTACTGACAAGCGCCACAATACCGGCGCAAGGATCCAACCGAATGACGACGATCGCAGCGTGACGCCGCATACTGTAATGACAAGCGCCACAATACCGGCGCAAGGATCCAACCGAACGACAACGATCGCAGCGTGAGGGCGCATACTGTACTGACATGCGCCAAAATACCGGCGCAAGGATCCGACCGACGACGATCGCAGCGTAGCGTGACGGCGCATACTGTACTGACATGCGCCACAATACCGGCGCATGGATCCAACCGACCGTCGACGATCGCAGCGTAGCGTGACGGCGCATACTGTACTGACATGCGCCACAATACCGGCGCAAGGATCCAACCGACCGACGACGATTGCAGCGTAGCGTGACGGCGCATACTGTACTGACATGCGCCACAATACCGGCGCAAGGATCCAACCGAACGACGACGATAGCGCAAGGACCCGACCGACGACGATCGCAGCGTAGCGTGACGGCGCATGCTGTACTGACATGCGCCGCAATACCGGCGCAAGGACCCGACCGACGACGATCGCAGCGTAGTGTGACGGCGCATACTGTACTGACATGCGCCACAATACCGGCGCAAGGACCCGACCGACGACGATCGCAGCGTAGCGTGACAGCGCATATTGTACTGACATGCGCCACAATACCGGCGCAAGGACCCAACCGACCGACGACGATCGCAGCGTAGCGTGACGGCGCATACTGTACTGACATGCGCCAAAATACCGGCGCAAGGACCCGACCGACCGACGACGATCGCAGCGTAGCGTGACGGCGCATACTGTACTGACATGCGCCACAATACCGGCGCATGGACCCGACCGACGACGATCGCAGCGTAGCGTGACGGCGCATACTGTACTGACATAAGCCACAATACCGGCGCAAGGACCCGACCGACGACGATCGCAGCGTAGCGTGACGGCGCATACTGTACTGATATAAGCCACAATACCGGCGCATGGACCGACCGACGACGATCGCAGCGTAGCATGACGGCGCATACTGTACTGACATAAGCCACAATACCGGCGCAAGGACCCGACCGACGACGATCGCAGCGTAGCGTGACGGCGCATACTGTACTGACATAAGCCACAATACCGGCGCAAGGACCCGACCGACGGCGATCGCAGCGTAGCGGCGCATACTGTACTGACATGCGCCACAATACCGGCGCAAGGATACAACCGACCGAGGACAATCGCAGCGTAGCGTGACGGCGCATACTGTACTGACATGCGCCACAATACCGCCGCAAGGATCCAACCAACCGACGACGATCGCAGCGTAGCGTGACGGCGCATACTGTACTGACATGCGTCACAATACCGGCGCAAGGATCCAACCGAACGACGACGATCGCAGCGTGACGGCGCATACTGTACTGACAAGCGCCACAATACCGGCGCAAGGATCCAACCGAACGACGACGATCGCAGCGTGACGGCGCATACTGTACTGACATGCGCCACAATACCGGCGCAAGGATCCGACCGACGACGATCGCAGCGTAGCGTGACGGCGCATACTGTACTGACATTCGCCACAATACCGGCGCAAGGACCCGACCGACGACGATCGCGCATGGATCCAACCGACCGTCGACGATCGCAGCGTAGCGTGACGGCGCATACTGTACTGACATGCGCCACAATACCGGCGCAAGGATCCAACCGACCAACGACGATCGCAGCGTAGCGTGACGGTGCATACTGTACTGACATGCGCCACAATAGCGGCGCAAGGATCCAACCGAACGACGACGATCGCAGCGTGACGGCGCATACTGTACTGACATGCGCCGCAATACCGGCGCAAGGATCCAACCGACCGTCGACGATCGCAGCGTAGCGTGACGGCGCATACTGTACTGACATGCGCCACAATAGCGGCGCAAGGATCCAACCGAACGACGACGATCGCAGCGTGACGGCGCATATTGTACTGACATGCGCCGCAATACCGGCGCAAGGATCCAACCGACCGCCGACGATCGCAGCGTAGCGTGACGGCGCATACTGTACTGACATGCGCCAAAATACCGGCGCAAGGATCCAACCGAACGACGACGATCGCGCAAGGACCCGACCGACGACGATCGCTGCGTAGCGTGACGGCGCATACTGTACTGACATGCGCCGCAATACCGGCGCATGGACCCGACCGACGACGATCGCAGCGTAGCGTGACGGCGCATACTGTACTGACATAAGCCAAAATACCGGCGTAAGGACCCGACCGACGACGATCGCAGCGTAGCGTGACGGCGCATACTGTACTGACATGCGACACAATACCGGCGCAAGGATCCAACCGAACGACGACGATCGCAGCGTAGCGTGACGGCGCATACTGTACTGACATGCGCCACAATACCGGCGCAAGGATCCAACCGAATGACGACGATCGCAGCGTGACGCCGCATACTGTAATGACAAGCGCCACAATACCGGCGCAAGGATCCAACCGAACGACAACGATCGCAGCGTGAGGGCGCATACTGTACTGACATGCGCCAAAATACCGGCGCAAGGATCCGACCGACGACGATCGCAGCGTAGCGTGACGGCGCATACTGTACTGACATGCGCCACAATACCGGCGCATGGATCCAACCGACCGTCGACGATCGCAGCGTAGCGTGACGGCGCATACTGTACTGACATGCGCCACAATACCGGCGCAAGGATCCAACCGACCGACGACGATTGCAGCGTAGCGTGACGGCGCATACTGTACTGACATGCGCCACAATACCGGCGCAAGGATCCAACCGAACGACGACGATCGCGCAAGGACCCGACCGACGACGATCGCAGCGTAGCGTGACGGCGCATGCTGTACTGACATGCGCCGCAATACCGGCGCAAGGACCCGACCGACGACGATCGCAGCGTAGTGTGACGGCGCATACTGTACTGACATGCGCCACAATACCGGCGCAAGGACCCGACCGACGACGATCGCAGCGTAGCGTGACAGCGCATATTGTACTGACATGCGCCACAATACCGGCGCATGGACCCGACCGACGACGATCGCAGCGTAGCGTGACGGCGCATACTGTACTGACATAAGCCACAATACCGGCGCAAGGACCCGACCGACGACGATCGCAGCGTAGCGTGACGGCGCATACTGTACTGATATAAGCCACAATACCGGCGCATGGACCGACCGACGACGATCGCAGCGTAGCATGACGGCGCATACTGTACTGACATAAGCCACAATACCGGCGCAAGGACCCGACCGACGACGATCGCAGCGTAGCGTGACGGCGCATACTGTACTGACATAAGCCACAATACCGGCGCAAGGACCCGACCGACGGCGATCGCAGCGTAGCGGCGCATACTGTACTGACATGCGCCACAATACCGGCGCAAGGATACAACCGACCGAGGACAATCGCAGCGTAGCGTGACGGCGCATACTGTACTGACATGCGCCACAATAGCGGCGCAAGGATCCAACCGAACGACGACGATCGCAGCGTGACGGCGCATATTGTACTGACATGCGCCGCAATACCGGCGCAAGGATCCAACCGACCGCCGACGATCGCAGCGTAGCGTGACGGCGCATACTGTACTGACATGCGCCAAAATACCGGCGCAAGGATCCAACCGAACGACGACGATCGCGCAAGGACCCGACCGACGACGATCGCTGCGTAGCGTGACGGCGCATACTGTACTGACATGCGCCGCAATACCGGCGCAAGGACCCGACCGACGACGATCGCAGCGTAGCGTGACGGCGCATACTGTACTGACATAAGCCACAATACCGGCGCAAGGACCCGACCGACGACGATCGCAGCGTAGCGTGACGGCGCATACTGTACTGATATAAGCCACAATACCGGCGCATGGACCGACCGACGACGATCGCAGCGTAGCATGACGGCGCATACTGTACTGACATAAGCCACAATACCGGCGCAAGGACCCGACCGACGACGATCGCAGCGTAGCGTGACGGCGCATACTGTACTGACATAAGCCACAATACCGGCGCAAGGACCCGACCGACGGCGATCGCAGCGTAGCGGCGCATACTGTACTGACATGCGCCACAATACCGGCGCAAGGATACAACCGACCGAGGACAATCGCAGCGTAGCGTGACGGCGCATACTGTACTGACATGCGCCACAATACTGCCGCAAGGATCCAACCAACCGACGACGATCGCAGCGTAGCGTGACGGCGCATACTGTACTGACATGCGTCACAATACCGGCGCAAGGATCCAACCGAACGACGACGATCGCAGCGTGACGGCGCATACTGTACTGACAAGCGCCACAATACCGGCGCAAGGATCCAACCGAACGACGACGATCGCAGCGTGACGGCGCATACTGTACTGATATGCGCCACAATACCGGCGCAAGGATCCGACCGATGACGATCGCAGCGTAGCGTGACGGCGCATACTGTACTGACATTCGCCACAATACCGGCGCAAGGACCCGACCGACGACGATCGCGCATGGATCCAACCGACCGTCGACGATCGCAGCGTAGCGTGACGGCGCATACTGTACTGACATGCGCCACAATACCGGCGCAAGGATCCAACCGACCAACGACGATCGCAGCGTAGCGTGACGGTGCATACTGTACTGACAAGCGCCACAATAGCGGCGCAAGGATCCAACCGAACGACGACGATCGCAGCGTGACGGCGCATACTGTACTGACATGCGCCGCAATACCGGCGCAAGGATCCAACCGACCGTCGACGATCGCAGCGTAGCGTGACGGCGCATACTGTACTGACATGCGCCACAATAGCGGCGCAAGGATCCAACCGAACGACGACGATCGCAGCGTGACGGCGCATATTGTACTGACATGCGCCGCAATACCGGCGCAAGGATCCAACCGACCGCCGACGATCGCAGCGTAGCGTGACGGCGCATACTGTACTGACATGCGCCAAAATACCGGCGCAAGGATCCAACCGAACGACGACGATCGCGCAAGGACCCGACCGACGACGATCGCTGCGTAGCGTGACGGCGCATACTGTACTGACATGCGCCGCAATACCGGCGCAAGGACCCGACCGACGACGATCGCAGCGTAGTGTGACGGCGCATACTGTACTTACATGCGCCACAATACCGGCGCAAGGACCCGACCGACGACGATCGCAGCGTAGCGTGACAGCGCATATTGTACTGACATGCGCCAGAATACCGGCGCAAGGATCCAACCGACCGACGACGATCGCAGCGTAGCGTGACGGCGCATACTGTACTGACATGCGCCACAATACCGGCGCAAGGACCCGACCGACCGACGACGATCGCAGCGTAGCGTGACGGCGCATACTGTACTGACATGCGCCACAATACCGGCGCATGGACCCGACCGACGACGATCGCAGCGTAGCGTGACGGCGCATACTGTACTGACATAAGCCACAATACCGGCGCAAGGACCCGACCGACGACGATCGCAGCGTAGCGTGACGGCGCATACTGTACTGACATAAGCCACAATACCGGCGCAAGGACCCGACCGACGGCGATCGCAGTGCAGCGGCGCATACTGTACTGACATGCGCCACAATACCGGCGCAAGGATGAAACCGACCGAGGACAATCGCAGCGTAGCGTGACGGCGCATACTGTACGGACATGCGCCACAATACCGGCGCAAGGATCCAACCAACCGTCGACGATCGCAGCGTAGCGTGACGGCACATACTGTACTGACATGCGTCACCATACCGGCGCAAGGATCCAACCGAACGACGACGATCGCAGCGTGACGGCGCATACTGTACTGACAAGCGCCACAATACCGGCGCAAGGATCCAACCGAGCAACGACGATCGCAGCGTGACGGCGCATACTGTACTGACATGCGCCACAATACCGGCGCAAGGATCCGACCGACGACGATCGCAGCGTAGCGTGACGGCGCATACTGTACTGACATGCGCCACAATACCGGCGCAAGGACCCGACCGACGACGATCGCGCATGGATCCAACCGACCGTCGACGATCGCAGCGTAGCGTGACGGCGCATACTGTACTGACATGCGCCACAATACCGGCGCAAGGATCCAACCGACCAACGACGATCGCAGCGTAGCGTGACGGTGCATACTGTACTGACATGCGCCACAATACCGGCGCAAGGATCCAACCGAACGACGACGATCGCAGCGTGACGGCGCATACTGTACTGACATGCGCCGCAATACCGGCGCAAGGACCCGCCCGACGACGATCGCAGCATAGTGTGACGGCGCATACTGTACTGACATGCGCCACAATACCGGCGCAAGGATCCAACCGAAAGACGACGATCGCAGCGTGACGGCGCATACTGTACTGACAAGCGCCACAATACCGGCGCAAGGACCCGACCGACGACGATCGCAGCGTAGTGTGACGGCGCATACTGTACTGACATGCGCCACAATACCGGCGCAAGGATCCGACCGACGACAATCGCAGCGTAGCGTGACGGCACATAATGTACTGATATGCGCCACAATACGGCAGCAAACGACCCGACCGACGACGGCACATACTGTACTGATACTGATTGTGGCGCATATCAGTACAGTATGTGCCGTCACGCTATTGCGCCGTCGTCGGTCGGGTCGTTTGCGCGTCCGTACGCCCAGCCCCGGCCACAGGACGGCACACGTTGCCAAACAAGTGGTCAACGCATGTGTCGACACGTCGCCAAACAAGTAGTCGACGTGTCCTTGACCGGGGCTAGGCGTACGGACGCGCAAACGACCCGACCGACGACGGCGCAATAGCGTGACGGCACATAATGTACTGATATGCGCCACAATACGGCAGCAAACGACCCGACCGACGACGGCACATACTGTACTGATACTGATTGTGGCGCATATCAGTACAGTATGTGCCGTCACGCTATTGCGCCGTCGTCGGTCGGGTCGTTTGCGCGTCCGTACGCCCAGCCCCGGCCACAGGACGGCACACGTTGCCAAACAAGTGGTCAACGCATGTGTCGACACGTCGCCAAACAAGTGGTCGACGCGTCCATGACCGGGGCTAGGCGTACGGACGCGCAAACGACCCGACCGACGACGGCGCAATAGCGTGACGGCACATAATGTACTGATATGCGCCACAATACGGCAGCAAACGACCCGACCGACGACGGCACATACTGTACTGATACTGATTGTGGCGCATATCAGTACAGTATGTGCCGTCACGCTATTGCGCCGTCGTCGGTCGGGTCGTTTGCGCGTCCGTACGCCTAGCCCCGGTCATGGACGCGTCGACCACTTGTTTGGCGACGTGTCGCAGCGTAGCGTGACGGCGCATACTGTACTGACATGCGCCACAATACCGGCGCAAGGATCCAACCGAACGACGACGATCGCAGCGTGACGGCGCATACTGTACTGACATGCGCCGCAATACCGGCGCAAGGACCCGCCCGACGACGATCGCAGCATAGTGTGACGGCGCATACTGTACTGACATGCGCCACAATACCGGCGCAAGGATCCAACCGAAAGACGACGATCGCAGCGTGACGGCGCATACTGTACTGACAAGCGCCACAATACCGGCGCAAGGACCCGACCGACGACGATCGCAGCGTAGTGTGACGGCGCATACTGTACTGACATGCGCCACAATACCGGCGCAAGGATCCGACCGACGACAATCGCAGCGTAGCGTGACGGCACATAATGTACTGATATGCGCCACAATACGGCAGCAAACGACCCGACCGACGACGGCACATACTGTACTGATACTGATTGTGGCGCATATCAGTACAGTATGTGCCGTCACGCTATTGCGCCGTCGTCGGTCGGGTCGTTTGCGCGTCCGTACGCCCAGCCCCGGCCACAGGACGGCATACGTTGCCAAACAAGTGGTCAACGCATGTGTCGACACGTCGCCAAACAAGTAGTCGACGTGTCCTTGACCGGGGCTAGGCGTACGGACGCGCAAACGACCCGACCGACGACGGCGCAATAGCGTGACGGCACATAATGTACTGATATGCGCCACAATACGGCAGCAAACGACCCGACCGACGACGGCACATACTGTACTGATACTGATTGTGGCGCATATCAGTACAGTATGTGCCGTCACGCTATTGCGCCGTCGTCGGTCGGGTCGTTTGCGCGTCCGTACGCCTAGCCCCGGTCATGGACGCGTCGACCACTTGTTTGGCGACGTGTCGCAGCGTAGCGTGACGGCGCATACTGTACTGACATGCGCCACAATACCGGCGCAAGGATCCAACCGAACGACGACGATCGCAGCGTGACGGCGCATACTGTACTGACATGCGCCGCAATACCGGCGCAAGGACCCGCCCGACAACGATCGCAGCATAGTGTGACGGCGCATACTGTACTGACATGCGCCACAATACCGGCGCAAGGATCCAACCGAACGACGACGATCGCAGCGTGACGGCGCATACTGTACTGACAAGCGCCACAATACCGGCGCAAGGACCCGACCGACGACGATCGCAGCGTAGTGTGACGGCGCATACTGTACTGACATGCGCCACAATACCGGCGCAAGGATCCGACCGACGACAATCGCAGCGTAGCGTGACGGCACATAATGTACTGATATGCGCCACAATACGGCAGCAAACGACCCGACCGACGACGGCACATACTGTACTGATACTGATTGTGGCGCATATCAGTACAGTATGTGCCGTCACGCTATTGCGCCGTCGTCGGTCGGGTCGTTTGCGCGTCCGTACGCCCAGCCCCGGCCACAGGACGGCACACGTTGCCAAACAAGTGGTCAACGCATGTGTCGACACGTCGCCAAACAAGTAGTCGACGTGTCCATGACCGGGGCTAGGCGTACGGACGCGCAAACGACCCGACCGACGACGGCGCAATAGCGTGACGGCACATAATGTACTGATATGCGCCACAATACGGCAGCAAACGACCCGACCGACGACGGCACATACTGTACTGATACTGATTGTGGCGCATATCAGTACAGTATGTGCCGTCACGCTATTGCGCCGTCGTCGGTCGGGTCGTTTGCGCGTCCGTACGCCCAGCCCACAGGACGGCACACGTTGCCAAACAAGTGGTCAACGCATGTGTCGACACGTCGCCAAACAAGTGGTCGACGCGTCCATGACCGGGGCTAGGCGTACGGACGCGCAAACGACCCGACCGACGACGGCGCAATAGCGTGACGGCACATAATGTACTGATATGCGCCACAATACGGCAGCAAACGACCCGACCGACGACGGCACATACTGTACTGATACTGATTGTGGCGCATATCAGTACAGTATGTGCCGTCACGCTATTGCGCCGTCGTCGGTCGGGTCGTTTGCGCGTTCGTACACCCAGCCCCGGCCACAGGACGGCACACGTTGCCAAACAAGTGGTCAACGCATGTGTCGACACGTCGCCAAACAAGTGGTCGACGCGTCCATGACCGGGGCTAGGCGTACGGACGCGCAAACGACCCGACCGACGACGGCGCAATAGCGTGACGGCACATAATGTACTGATATGCGCCACAATACGGCAGCAAACGACCCGACCGACGACGGCACATACTGTACTGATACTGATTGTGGCGCATATCAGTACAGTATGTGCCGTCACGCTATTGCGCCGTCGTCGGTCGGGTCGTTTGCGCGTCCGTACGCCCAGCCCCGGCCACAGGACGGCACACGTTGCCAAACAAGTGGTCAACGCATGTGTCGACACGTCGCCAAACAAGTGGTCGACGCGTCCATGACCGGGGCTAGGCGTACGGACGCGCAAACGACCCGACCGACGACGGCGCAATAGCGTGACGGCACATAATGCACTGATATGCGCCACAATACGGCAGCAAACGACCCGACCGACGACGGCACATACTGTACTGATACTGATTGTGCCGTCATACTGTACTGACATGCACCACAATACCGGTGCAAGGATCCAACCCACCGACGACGATCGCAGCGTAGCGTGACGGCGCATACTGTACTGACATGCGCCACAATACCGGCGCAAGGACCCGACCGACGACGATCGCAGCGTAGGTGACGGCGCATACTGTACTGACATGCGCCACAATACCGGCGCAAGGACCCGACCGACGACGATCGCAGCGTATGGTAACGGCGCATACTGTACTGACATGCGCCACAATACCGGCGCAAGGACCCAACCGACGACGATAGCAGCGTAGGTGACGGAGCATACTGTGTTGACATGCGCCAGAATACCGGCGCAAGGATCCAACCGACCGACGACGATCGCAGCGCGACGGCGCATACTGTACTGACATGCGCCACAATACCGGCGCAAGGACCCGACCGACGACGATCGCAGCGTAGCGTGACGGCGCATACTGTACTAACATGCGGCACAATACCGGCGCAAGGTCCCGACCGACGACGATCGCAGCGTAGCGTGACGGCGCATACTGTACTGACATGCAGCGTAGCGTGACAGCGCATACTGTACTGACATGCGCCACAATACCGGCGCAAGGACCCGACCGACGACGATCGCAGCGTAGCGTGACGGCGCATACTGTACTGACATGCGCCACAATACCGGCGCAAGGATCCAACCCACCGACGACGATCGCAGCGTAGCGTGACGGCGCATACTGTACTGACATGCGCCACAATACTGGCGCAAGGACCCGACCGACGACGATCGCAGCGTAGGTGACGGAGCATACTGTACTGACATGTGCCACAATACCGCCGCAAGGACCCGACCGACGACGATCGCAGCGTAACGGCACATACTGTACTGATATGCGCAAATACCGTGCAAGAACCCGACCAACGATTGCAGCGTAGCGGCACATACTATACTGATATGCGCAAATACCACGCAAGAACCCGACCGATCGCAGCGTAGCGGCACATACTGTACTGTATGCGCAAAGCGCAAGAACCAGTGAGAACCTCAGTCATTCTGGTGTCTGGGAGGGTGTTATATTGTAGGTGAGAACCTCAGTCAGCCTGGTGTCTGGGAGGGTGTTATACTGTAGGTGAGAACCTCAGTCTTCTGGTGTCTGGGAGGGTGTTACACTGTAGGTGAGAGCCTCAGTCTTCTGGGCATTTATGGCACAAGAACAACCTCGGCACAGTCCGTCTCCACTCTGAGAAAGAAAGAAAGAAACAAATATTAACTCAAGTGACAGAAAGCCAGATATATACGTAGATTGTATCCTGTCACAACATACACAGCCTAGTATATGGAATCAAACTTTATTTATAGAGCACATTTAATAAACAACAGAAGCTGAGCAAAGTGCCGTACAAGGTTGTGGCAAACACAGCATCAACAGGCATCGATCGGCGCACAGACACATATATGTGCATAGTTACAACACATTAGAGCAGGTCTTCAACAGGGGGTCCTCGGAGTTACTACAGGGGGTCCGCCAAATCTTTGAGAGATAGGATTTTCGTTTTTACATTAACCACTCTAACCCTGGCTCGCATCCCTATTCTGAGGGGAACATTAGCCGAAAATAGCCGATCTACAACGCCGTTGTGCGCTGCGAGGCGTTGTGAGCTTGTAGATCGGCTATTTTCGACAAAGATAGGGGGAAAAGAGCAGACTAAGTACAGAGTGAAAGTTTACTTAGTGTTAATGGTTTAAGTGGTTAAATCTCTGAAAATACATATTAACATGAAACCAACATCTATGAAAAGCTTTAATCAGCAACACAAGTTTATGCAATATACATATACATGTATATAGTGGAAGTGAGGCAATACGTATACTGTCACAACTAGGGATGGGGCGATACTTGTTCACATCACATCATTAAAAACGCTCACAATAATCGTTATCGCAGAATTTTAATTTATTGTGAAATTGTCCTCCGTTATCCACAAGGATTAATTAGCTTTTGTTGAGCGTCAAATCCAGTACCACTTAAACCCTCTATACTTGATAAAACGGATCTGTAAAGAGTGCATTTGGTACGCTCTTCTTTCACTCTACTAATACACACACACACACACACACACACACACTTCAATACTGCAATAGGCTCTATGCACAGCAGCCATATTGGGAATGAATTGGGCCCTTCCTTACTTCTTTCTCAGCCACCCCCCTGACAAAAACGCCAGAGTGGTGTGTTTATGTTTGGAACGCAGTTCTTATATGACGTGATCTAAGATTCCCAAATGGGGATTTCAACACAAAAAATAAAGCCACGAACCCTGGAACAGCGCCCTCTACTGGCCCTCTACTGGCCCTCTACTGGCAGTGACATCAGACTTCGGCGCTCTATTTTGTTTGTGGGAAGAAAAACTGTGTTAAGCCCGTGAGTGGAGATGTTTCAGAACCTTCTGCACCTCAGTCCTTGTGTCCGTACGACACAACTCTTTAGCACCAACTCCCTCTAACGCTATGGACCAGAGCTACTGTACTTCACAGGGAGGTTTATAACATGTTAGAACTCTAACACTATGGACCAGACTACTGTATGTCACAGGGAGGTTTCATAACATGCCGACGGCACAGAGTACAGACATGCTCAGCCGTCGAAACACAATTAAGGTGCATGCATCTAACATTGCTCTACCGAAAATAAGTTGCTGCATGTGAGGTAGTATATCATACTAGCTTATAGTTAGTTAGACACGGACTGAGCTACAAAAGCATAACAGCCAACGTGCTTCATGGCCCCAAAACTGTGTGGGTATTCTGAAAGAATGAGCTGTGTCCTCTCCTCATCCCCCTGCGGCTGCTGCAGCAGGTAGGCTGCACTCCCTCTGTGTGTGTGTGTGTGTGTGTGTGTGTGTGTGTGTGTGTGTACCGTGAAGGATAACATCAAGTCTATTAATGATGTACCGTGCATGTTCACATCATGCATTTTTTCAACATTTTGTACAAAATAGCCAATTGTATATCAAGGTGCCCAGATGTCCCTAGTGCCCACCTATCCTGTATCCGATTTGAACATGCTTGTTGAACATTTCACATTTAAGGCCTCATTTGAACAATTGCTATAAAGCCTGTGGATGTCATTATGGCATAAACAATAAGGTGAAGGGTACATTTTGGAGGTTCAAATCATCATGTATAGCCTACTTATTTCATACCCTTTTCCAAAGCATACTTTTATTATTTACTTTTTCACATTTTGCAAACAACTGCCAATATCAAACTGCAAAACATACATACGTAGACAATACATATCTGACGTATGGCTGAAGCATTGCATTTCCTTGTGATTATGGTCTGAATAGAACTTGTTACAACCATGTTACAGTAAGTGTGATGTAGTAGCCTAATGCAGGCGTAAGACCAATGTGTTTGTATTGTTACAGGTATAATGCATAGTTTTCTATGCATTTCGGGGGGTTTGGGGGGTTTTGACAGAAAATACAGATTCTGATAACCCCACCATCAGTCACCCCCTCTCTGTCTCTCAAAAGATCCCTGCTTAACATCCTCGACAGAGCCATGACATGATATGGCGAAGCAGACACAGACATGATATGGCGAAGCAGACACAGACATGATATGGTGAGGCAGACACAGACATGATATGGTGAGGCAGACACAGACATGATATGGTGAGACAGACAGACAGACAGACAGACAGGGTGAGATAGATAGGTAGATAGATATAATAATAGATAGATAGATAGATAGATAGATAGATAGATAGATAGATAGATAGATAGATAGATAGACTGCGCACCTAAGGGGTCGCCCACCTAACATTTCTGCCTGCCCACCCTAGTACTACTGGCTGTAACCGGGCCTGGGTCGGAAAAGTACTCACATTTTTTACTTAAAGTAATACTAGGTAACGTTTTCAGTAAAACTAAAGTTAAATTGTATATCTTTTGTGAGTGGCATATGTCTCACAACACCCACTCCATGAATTTCACCCCCGAAAGCCTTTTATTAATATATTTTCTATTGAACGCTGTCGGGGTTGACTTTCCCTCGAAAATGACGTCATCTGGCCGGAAAATGGAAGCGGAAATTCACCGGGTTCCTGTTTGGCCAGTAACTACCGCGCCGGTTTCCTGTTTGGCCAGGAACTACCACGCTATTAACAAAAAGGAAACTCACGCTGATTTTAAGAGATTGTATGATTTGAAGAACGAAAAACAACAGCAAAAGAAAACACAGCTCACGGTAACTAAAGCTCCACTGGCTAAGAGAAACGATCCACAGATCTTATAAAACAATGAAAAGAACGCTTTTTGAAACACTTCCGTCTTCCGGTGAAAACGAATGAAATTCTGGCAGTAATAAACAAACGGCCTGCAGTGACGGTAATGACCAGCAGAGGCTGCTAAAAATCGTTTTTTTGAAATTTGCTTTAAGTAAAAGTATCAATACTGCAATATAGAAATACTCTGTTAAAAGTAAAAGTCTGGGATTCTAAATTTACTGAAGGAAAGGGATAGGTGCTGGTAATAGTAAAGTCAGTACTCGCTCTGGAGTGTCGGTCAGAACACAAGGAGGCACTTGGGAGTTTAAACCATTTACTGAAGGCTTAATAAAGGGCAGCATACAGATAGCACAGGTACAGGTATTGGGTGTGTGTGGTCTGAAATAAATCAGGAGTACATACAGTCAGTTCTGCATACTGCACTAAACATGGCATCAGTCACAAACATGATGAAACAAAACACAGGCAATGGGTCAATAAGCTAAACAGGGTAATCACATACACAGCAGCAACATCAAAGGGGACCCTTAACGAGGCCTATTGCAGCCAGGTGTTAGCAACAAGTGATTAATTGAGCAGAGCATCCGTGCATGGAGCTACAGTAAGGACATTACAAACTCCCTCTGTGTCCAAACACATAAATACACATAAATTATGCATGTAGGCAGATTATAGGTAACTGTAGGTAAACTATAATGACAGGAATTAACCTAACAATCAACCAAAATAGCGTCAGTCCACAGAGATTAAATGGCACAAACAGTGGCACAAAGTTACACTAAAACAGAATATGCCAGCCATAATAATGGTGAAACATATATCAAACATAAAGCACAACTCACGGTTGTTCAATGACGCACACAGGTTAAGGATATAGTATTAGAAAGGAGTATATAATAATACTAGAAAGAGTCCGTCGCGGGGGAGACAAACTCCTCTGCAGGCACAGTGAAACAGAGTCACTAGTGATTGACAGGTGCGTCCGCGCTCCCGTTCTGTGCCTGCGGGGTGCGCTCATGCACGCGCTTTGGGAGCGCGCCTGGCAGTGTCTCTGGGACTTTTTAACATTTACTTTAGTAAAAGTACAAAAGAGAGAGAGCGAGAGAGAGAGAGAGATAGATGGATACTGGAGAGAGACACGGATGCTGCTGGAGAGAGAGAGAGAGAGAGAGAGAGAGAGAGAGAGAGAGAGAGAGAGAGAGAGAGAGAGAGAGAGAGAGGGAGACAGACAGACATGGACGCTGGAGAGAGAGAGAGAGAGACATGTACTTAAAATACCAAAAGTAAATGTACTCATGCAGAATGTCCCATTTCAAGTTTTCAAATGCATAGAAATCTTTTGAATTTAGCAGATCTACAAGCTCACAATGCATTGTGAGTTTGTAGATGGGCTATTTTCAAATGGCCAAAATGTATACAGAGCTGAAGTGGTTAATGTATGTTTTGTAATAATAATCAAAGTAACTAGTAACTAAAGTTTTCAAAAAAATGTAGTGGAGTAAAAAAAAAAAAAGCACACAATCAACAACTTGCACAGTACATAGACCAAAGCATACATAAATAAAAAATACAATGACATGGAGAAATGTGATGAGTGTCCATCAAACACAGCGGCAACATCAAAGTGAGATCAAAACAGAATACCTCATTGGCCTGTTGTGTGGAAAAGAGGTTCTTCGTTCTTTGGTTTGTTAAAGTCCTTAGAATGTCTTTTTGACCGTTTGTCCTTGGTTTCAGACGTCTTAAATAACTTTAGCAGCGCGATATCACAATAAACTGCATGTTAACAGAGCATAGTCGACCAGGTTTGTTTGCACCACCTGTCAGCAATGACATGCAATCATGCGTCAATCAATAAGGGTCCGATGTGTAGCTATGGTTCTGGTTTTCAATTTACATTAAATTAAGTTAAATGTTACATTGCAAACTCTCACATCTACATAAACGTTCAGATTTCAAATATAAAGTGCTTAACCAAGTGCCACGGATGTTACAAGGTGATCCGTACCACGATAAACTTACTGTATCTCCCGTATTGTTCAATAAAAAGTATTTTAATCCGATCGCCAGCCATTTTCTCCAAATTTCGTCCGTTGCTTTCAACTATGCGACACTAATGGTTGGGAGGTGTATTGCACTGATATATTACTTTAAAAAAAGAAAGAAAATGGCCGGCGATGGCATTAAAATGCTTTTTATTGAACAATACGGGAATTACGGGTACTTATCGTGGTACGGATCGCCTTGTAACATCCGTGGCACTTGGGTAAGCACTTTATGTTTGAAACCTGAACGTTTATGTACATGTGAGAGTTGGCAATGTAAAAGAAAATCGAAAACCAGGAACTCTGGGCTCCATGACTGTCATGGTATGACAGTATTTCAGGGCTAGTCTGGTGTAGTGCTACTGACAGACAGGGAACTTTTGTTCCACCCCAGAAAGTTTAATCACATCATGTTTTACATTTTTAACCTTACATGAAATCAATTATGACCCAAAATATTTATTTATATCATGAAATTAGAAATTATACCTTATGAACTTAATGACCATTACCTTTCTGTATTTTAGCAATTTTAGTATTTTTACTAAATTTTACCAGATGTCAGTGAAGTGACAATTTAAGGACTTTAAATACCTTTTTAATACCCCCAAAAAAGTAAGAGAGAAAGGAAAAACACTATCACTGCATCAAAAATAATCAACAAACTATAAAAAATGGTCTAACATTAAAGGTAGGGTAAGTTATTTGCTTTTGTTAAAATAAGTGTAAAATAGCTCTATATTCTGATAGTACTCATTGCTATAGAGTGTTTGTTCAGTAAAAGGAGTCTCCCATGTCTCTCCAGCTCTTTATTAAACAGAAAATACATTTCCAGTGCTCTCTCCTGATTGGCTTAAATTGTGTCACCTACCTGAAAATGTACTATATTCTGTTTACAAAAGAGCTGGAGAGACCCCTGTGACCAAACAAACGCTCTGTAGCAAATTGTCAAATAAAATAAGAAACCCTCCCCCGTGTTCGGGGGAGGGTGATATCGGTCATTGGACATACTCCTGACTGGAAAGCCTGGTGATGCGAGGTTAATGACATAATGGTGTAACTTTATCTATTTGTGGCGCCCCCTATGGGCAGAAGTAAAAGCTTTTAGAAACCTCTCAATGGATGATTCCAATTTGGCTTGAATGGATGTTGCGTTCATGGCTTTTGGCTGTTGTAACAAATAGGCACCCCCTACTCATGTTCATCAAAAGGTAATTGATTAAATATTTTCATCATAGTTTTAGTCAAAGACAAAACTATGAAAAGACAAAAAGGACATTACAAGTTACCTGAAGTATGCTTTGTCTATTTATTGATTGATAGCCTCTGGTTTCTATAAAACATTACAGTACAAAATACAATCATTGTTACAGAAATAAACCCAACCCCTGCTTTCTTTTCCCCCATAAAATAATCAGATAAATACAGTACATATTTATAATAGATAACCCTATACAAAAGACTGCCAAAATAAAAACTATTATTTGTAATTCTTGGTACGTGGTTCCTTCACTGTTTGAATGTTCTTCATTCAATAGGTTTCATAGTGTCTGTGGTGTTAATGATAATAATAATGTAATAGACTCCTCAAGTACATTATTTACACTGAATGTGTTCTATTTGACCCTCTACATCTGTGGCTGTACATGAATTGCCTTTGGGTAGACATACATGCTAAAGTAAAATAGCAATAAGGCAAAAGCAGGAAAGGACCACATAAAAGATTATTACAAGTATGGTCCATAGCATTTTGTTAACAGGGTCTGATAGAATGTGCCGCAAGAAGGGCACAGTCATTTTTTACGTTCTTTTCCAGTTTATAAAAGTGCAGCTAAGCTTTCAAATTGTGCAATTCACTGAAATCTGTTGAAAACTGAAATAGTCGAATATATACCTATTAAGGTTGTTAAACCTCAAATCAAGAAGCTGAGAAAAAGCTAATCAAATCTGCTATCTCACACCTCTCACAGAAGTTACTAGATTAAGGATGGATTATAATATTGTTTGATCCTAAAACTGCTGTTTGTTATATCGAGTGGTAATATGAAAAAGAAAGAAAAAGCAATACCCCCATAAAAAATGTAAAAACAACCGACAGTATTTCCTTGATTTGCACACTTGATGATGTTTACCTAGTTGAGGCACATTCTACCAGACTCTCTGACTAAGAAACAGTTCTGTGTCCATGCCGAGTGTTGATAGAAAAGTGGATGGCATATATCAAATGTCCCCTTCATTTGAGTAAGTTGTCAGAACACCAGGCACAGTGATGGTTTGGAATGTGCAACAAAACATATTTAAAAAAAGAGATTTCCTTTCATATAATCCTCTGGAATCCTACATTTCCCACAATCCAAAGAAGTGAAACATCATCACGTGGCATAAAGAAACAGGAAGAGAGTGAATCACTGGTTGGTGTACATTCACAATGTGGAATTGGTCCACCTTATTGCACAGCTGCAGACCCTTCAATATACCATGGCAATACATCATTGTTAAGGCTGTTGTATGTGACACCAACATAAATAAAGGCACAGCGTCATTGCTTTGGATGTGTGGTTGTCAGTTTGCGTTCATAGATTGTTCTGCATTGGTCCTGTAGCTCCACAGTGTCTCAAAAAGACTTCACATTTCTCTGCTATAAAAACAACATTGTACCACATACCTCCCCCTTCTTCCTCTCATTCTCTTGCTTTACTCTCCCAGACCCCCCCCCCCCCCCCCCCCCCCACACACGCACACGCACACGCACGCACACACACACACACACACACACACACACACACACACACACACACACACACACACACACACACACACACACACACACAATTGCACTTTAAATCTGTAGGCCTCCTCTCCTCTTGTCTTCTGGGCTTTGTAGACTGTAATTACTCGACGGTCACAGATTTGGCAAGGTTTCTGGGACAGTCAACCTGGAGACAGAGACACCAGTGTTAATCAACAGTGTCATACGCACCTGCAACAGCTCACTGTAGGAGTCTGTATCACAAGTAAGAACACTTAACCCCTAACTACGCTTACTATGACTATCTGAGCAGCCATCAGCTCGGTAAAGCTGAAACTGAATTTCCCCTACGGCATTAATAAGGTCTACAAACATAATAGGCAGAATTTAGCTTTCTGTTTTCATCTCCGCCAAGCCGAAGGCAGCAGAGATGACTGCGTTCACCCGTGTAGATGCGTGCACGTGCACCGGACACAGACAGAGAGGGAGAGAGAGACACACAGAGAGACTATGCACCCATGACATGCACACATGTGTGCACGACTGCACGTTCATCGGACACAGACAGAGAGAGAGAGAGAGGGGGACAGACATGCAGTTTGATGTTACTGCATCAGACAGTGTAAAACAGTGTTTATTATTGGGTCGTGACTCCTGGCAGAGATCTGTGCTCCACTGTGTGCCCCTTTCAAGTTTCTTATATTCTTTTTTCTTCCCTTTTGCAATCATTATTTTCCTAATGAACATTAAACGTGTAATTGTTATTTATACTATTGTTTTAGGGTCATTTATAACGTGCACATGGGTGGGAACATTCTTTGTATTTATACTGGTCTTCGACTATATAAATCGTGTCCAAATGGATGTATGCACTGTTGCCAGATTCTGTGAGAGAAACAAGCAACCAGGTCTAGGAAAACCAGCCCAAAAGAAGCAACTATGGGCCACATGAGTACTTTAACATGTACATCAGCTATTGAAAGCTATTGAAAATAGCCGATCTACAATCTCACAACGCGTCGCGATGCGACGCGTTGTGAGCTTGTAGATCGGCTATTTTCAAATAAAATCTTGTGGGGAAATTATAATAAGCAGATCTGGCAACCCTGTATGTACGTCGTAAAACAACATGTAATAAATGTACACGCACGTCGTATCCCCGTAGCACAGCCAGGTGGAAGGACATGAGCTGGAGGGGGATGACGCTCAGGATGCCCTGCAGACAGTCCACTGTCTGGGGCAGCTCGATGGTCTTATAGGCGTTCTTAGTGATCTCCACGTCGTCCTGGCAGCACAGGATGATTGGCCGCCCCTGATGGAGAAAGGAAGAGAGGGTTTACATTAGTCAGTCCATCACTTCCTTCCAGTACTCATGGACAAGTCATTTGCAATCGACTTGTCCATGGTGACGCGTTGTCGGCTTGTAGATCTGCTATAAGTCTGCTATAAATTTGTGAAAACATTACATGGTGTGCCCTCAAAATAGGGACGCCAGGTTGAAATTTCTTAAAAGAAATGCGGGGGTATAGAATTTGCCTCTCTATTGGGAAACGAATACACGGAAAGCACTGATATACAGTGGTGTATATCAGTGCCTCTCAGCACCCCACCTTCTCTGTATAATACACTTTTTGGGCAGAAAAGAAAATATTTCACCGGAAGAAAAATTCCATTGACCATATCTGTAGAGGACACTGTGGAGCAACCAACTTTTCTTTTTCCTTACGGTGAAATATTTTCTTTTCTGGCCAAAAAGTGTATTTTACAGAGAAGGTGGGGTGCTGAGAGGCTTCCCACCTCCGAGAACAGACTTTCGACAACACAAAACAGCGTTTGTTTAGGTGTGTAGCGAAATGGTTTTGTTTATTTTCACTACTGTTGGAGCCCTCGCAGGGCAGTGGAATTCCTTGTACAACAAGCGCAGAGCCCAGCGCCTGGCAGGGCGTTAGAGAGAACTCGCTAACGCTCTGGACCAGGGCTACGTGTTTGGGAACCACCGTGTTGGACATAAACAGAGGCAGAAAAACGTACCGATCGGGCGGTGACTTGCTGCAGAGCGTTCTGACACTTGGTGTAGCAGGCGTCTCTCATGATGATCATGATGACCGGCATGTGTTTGTCTATGAGGGCCAGAGGGCCGTGCTTCAGTTCTCCAGCCAGGATCCCCTCGGAGTGCATGTACGTGATCTCCTTGATTTTCTGTGCAGGAAAGAAGAATCGATACATTATCCAGTTGATCTGACAGAATGGGTTTCATTTGCAACCAGTGTTGCCAGATTCTGAGAGAAACAAGCAACCAGGTGTAGGAAAACCAGCCCAAAAGAAGCAACTATGGCCAACATGAGCACTTTAACATATTACATCAGCTATTTGAAAATAGCAGATCTACAAGCTCACAACGCGTCACGATGCGACGCGTTGTGAGCTTGTAGATCGGCTATTTTCAAATAAAACCTTGCGGGGAAATTATAATAAACAGATCTGGCAACCCTGTTTGCAATCAGTATGACGCTTGCAACCAGTGTGACGTCGTCTGTTAAGGGTTGTATAAAACCTGTTATTCTTCAAAAACGCAGCATTCTCTGGACTCACCAGTGCCCCCTCCAGGCAGGTTGCGTAGTTGTAGCCCCGGCCCATGACGAGCAGAGACCTCTGCTCGTACAGCTCGTCTGCTATGGCCTTGATCTTGTTGTCCAGAGACAGCACTTTCTTTATCAGCTCTGCAGAGAGGAGGAGGTGGACAGACAGACGGGTGGATGAGTCATGTGCTTTAGAATTCTGATATTTGATGGCAAGGCGAAAGGTGTTACAGTGTTATCTGTCAGTCCATGTGACCAGTGACTCAGTCGGTAAGTATATGAATCCATTAAGACCGGGAAAGCATCTGTAAGATCTACAAGCTCATAGCGTGGCAATCATGAGCTTGTAGATCTGCTATTTTTTTTTAAATCGTGGACAATTTGTGCAAATCTTTGAATATATATATGTTTTAAAGGGAACATTTTTAACTCTGATCTGTGCTTCTGGGGGTCCCTGAAACAGCATATTTTGAGATGGGGGTCCACGGCCAAATACATATCATTTTGGGGGTCCTTGTCATGGAAAAGTTGGAGCGCCACTGATTATAGCAACATACTGTTAGGATTCAGAAAACGTGTTTTGTTCCAGGGACCCCCCGAAGCAAAGGGTTGAGTTACAAAATGTTCGCTTTAAAAATATATATATTCAAAGATTTGCGAGATCTACAAGCTCATAGCGCTGCCCTCGGTGCCGCACTAAGAGCTTGTAGATCTGCTATTTCTGAATAGCCAAATAAATCTAAAAGGACAGAGATGCGTTTCCCGGATTGAATGGGTCAAATAGATGTAGACATGGTCTCACCAGGTAGATCCCTGAGGCCGTTGATGATCTCCAATCTTCTCTTCTGAAGGGAGACTCTGTCCTCGCTCACCATCAGGCCAAACATGATGAGAGACACAAACTGACTGGTGTATGCCTGGATACCACACACACACACACACACACACACACACACACACACACACACACACACACACACACACACACACACACACACACACACACACACACACACACACACACACACACACACACGTACACAAACATGGCTGTTAACTCATGTAAATGTCTTATCTTCAAACTGTGTGCACAGTATTTGACAGTATTCAAAAGGCTTATGTTCTATGCTACATGTATATTTGGACTCGGTGTCCATCTCTTACAGTACATGTGTGTGTGTGTGTGTGTGTGTGTGTGTGTGTGTGTGTGTGTGTGTGTGTGTGTGTGTGTGTGTGTGTGTGTGTGTGTGTGCGCGCAGTGGTGGAGTACTGAGATGTTACTGAGATGTTTTACTTAAGTAAAAGTACAAACGCATTGGCATCAACATATACTTAAAGTACCAAAAGTAAAAGTACTCATTCACAAGTTATCATATGTCTAAAATGTATTAAAATCTTTTGAAAATAGCAGATCAATGTAATAATGTAATAATAATCTAAATCTACACAGTAACTAGTAACTACATTTTTCAAATAATTGTAGTGGAGTAAAAAGTACAAAACTTGCCTCTGAGAGGTAGTGGAGTAGAGAAGTAAAAGTGTGTGTGTGTGTGTGTGTGTGTGTGTGTGTGTGTGTGTGTGTGTGTGTGTGTGTGTGTGTGTGTGTGTGTGTGTGTGTGTGTGTGTGTGTGTGCTGTGCTGTGCATGCTATACCTTGGTGCTAGCCACCCCAATCTCAGGCCCAGCGTTGATGTGGACCCCACAGTCGGTGTCTCTGGAGATGGAACTTCCTACGGTGTTGGTGATCCCCACGGTCAGAGCCCCGCGCTCCTTACAGTACCGCAGCGCCATGAGGGTGTCCGCTGTCTCACCTGGGGGACAGGAGACCACAGAAATGTTGACGATATAAACACATACAGGACATACTGTATTTCATAATGTATACGGTACATGAAAGATGAGCTGAAATGAAAAAAAGAAAAAAAAATCATGCCATATTGGGGACATTAACAATATGACAAATAAAAAACAAAAAAAACCTTGATAAGTACAATCTTTATTATTTCGTGTCAAACAAAAGCATAATGCCTGCTTATATCAGCAGGCATGGAACCAGTTTCAACCAATAATTTATGACATTTGCCATACAGCTAATACAACACAACCGCCTTAAAAACAACCTGTATCTGTGTATGGCAGTGGTTCTCAGTGTGGGGTCAGGTCTGTGAGGGGGTTCCAGGGGGTCCTCAGATGAGTGATTGATACTTGATACCAAATGGACCCTTAAAGGTCTGTAACTCTGAGAGTGTACAAAAAAAACATTTGTACACTTTCAGGGTTAAATTAACACATTTTACAGAGTAGATTGGGTTCCCAGAGATACAAAAAATCGCATCAAATGGGGCTCCGTGGCCTAAAGCCTATGAAACCCTGGGGGTCCTTGAAGTTAAAAGGGTTGAGAATCACTTGGTATATGGTGTTGTTACCTGACTGGCTGATGAAGAAGCATACGTCGTCTCTGAACACGGGCGTGTTGCGATCCAGGAAGTCACTGGCCAGTTCTACCATGACAGGAAGCTCCGTGAGCTCCTCCAAGATCTGTCTGGTCTGAGACACAGAGGGGCAAGAGAGGGCAGAAACTGTCATGAATCTTTCTTGAACCTCATGTATTCATTCACCCCCAGAAGCAAAGATTTGAGTTACAAATGTTCACTTTAAAAATACATATATTCAAAGATTTGAACACATTTTCACGATTTTTCAAAAATAGCCAAAGTGTAAAATAATGCTTTTTTAGCTCAAATCAAAAAGTGACACATGATGCGTTCCAGGTCTTAATGAGTTAATATCATAGTTCATGATTGGACTACTCACAGCCACGGCGGCGTGGAAGCTCGTGCCACAGCCAATCATGATGAGGCGTCTGCAACGTTTGATCTCCTTCAGATGGTCCTTCAGGCCCCCGAGCACAACTGAGGACATGAAGGGAGACACTATTAGCACACAAATCAACCCCTTAAACCCTCTGTCCTTAATAAAAACGGACCCGAGATACAACTGTACTATGAGCTTGTATATCTGCTATTTTTGAATAGCCCAAAGTGTAAAATAATGCTTTTTAGCTCAAATCAAAAAATGACACAGTTCCAGGTCTTAATGGGTTAATAGAAAACATTTAAACGTTGCACAATTTTATAGTCCCCACCACATGCACGCACACGCACACGCGCACACGCACACAAGGATATCTATCTTGTGTGTGTGTGGCTTAGTCCTTAAGGTAGCTAATATTGATTCTTGCAGGGTGCTGCTACCCACATCCTAGAAGCTAATGGGTTGGAACAGGATATGACATCATGCAGTGTAGGTCACCTGTGTCAGTGTCGAAAACAATCCGTCCTCTCATGGTGTTCACCACGGACTCGGGCTGCTCAAAGATCTCCTTCTGCATGAAGGCCTCAAAGTTACCTGCAGGAGAATAAGAAACAGACAGATTAATTTCACATGCCCTGCTTAACAATTTACCTGAAATGAAGATGAATTTCCAGCAGATTAATAGGAGGATAGCAAGGATCTTGTGAGAAAAATGGATCAGATCATGGTTGTCATGACATAACTACACCAGCAGATGGAGCAACTTCCCTTATTGGAATGTGGGCAAGATGCATTTAGGAATAATATAACTGAAAGTAAATACAACCATCTGATTTTCATTAACATCTTACAATATGCAGCTCTTTAATCTGTAATGCCTTCTTGCTCAGAACAAAACGGCATTATTTAACCCGAGCTAATCATGTCGCAACAAACATAAAACCATCTAATATGTTTGGATGTGGCACAGGTGATCAGCTCTTTGGCTGAGGGCGCTCACTTAAACCCTTTAGACTTAGCAAACTGGACCTGAGTTGGCTCTGTACTCGGGCCGGTCAGGTTTTTTTATAACCCGCCCCGCCCGCCCCCGCACGGGAACGCAACCCGTCCCGCAAAAATGAATATAAATCAACGACTCGTCCCGCCCCGCAACCCACCAAAAGAAAACCCATTAAATTGCTTTCCAAAGAGAGAGAGAGATAGGGGGACAGAGGGAGGGAGAGAGAGCGTGCGCGTGAGAGAGAGAAAGTGTGTTTTGGTGGGGTGTTTTTCTTCCGTGGGTTGACACACTTTGCCCGCCCCGCAACAATTGCGTCGTAAACTATAACCCGTCCGCCCGCCCCGCGGTTCAACCCGCGGGACCTGCGGGTTACAGGTCGGCCCGCGCATCACTACTACCCAGTACAAATTTGACGGAGCAACTTGTAGTCGAGTAATATTTGCCCAGGAGTATCAAAACTTTGACTCAATTACTGGGGTTTGAGTACTTTGCAAAATGACAGTTGCTCTTTGGCCTGACCTTTCATGATCTGTTGGAGCTCCATCTGCAGGGTCTTGATGAGCCTGACGGGGTCCTCCCCTTTCTGGCGGTTCACCCTGTGGATGGAGAGCTTTCCCCCGGTCACTATGGCAACGTCATCATCCTCCATGTACAGCACCTTGTTGGTGTGCTCGATGATAGCGCTGCACGGACGGAAGAGCATAGGAGAGACACACGGAGAGAAAGAAGGGATGTTAAAAATGATTGTGACGCTATGTTAACTAATTTCGCTGGGGACCCCCTGTTACTCCCTCAAGGACCACTGGTGGTCCCCGGACCACCGGTTGAAAACCACTGAACTAGTCAACTACTATAGCCACTAGTCGGCACTGTTGGCTGCAGTCAACTAGTCGTGGACAACATCATTTTGATATCCAGTATAAAACATCCTACATTGTTGTAAATACACAGTGCCAGGCTATAATTTGTGTGTTTATGTCTGCCGTCATGGTAACCTAGCTGCCAGGGGAAACCCGTGCCCAGTGCGGCCGGACTCTCTCGATGACAACTGGTTCTTTTGTTCTTTTTTTTTAGAATGACCAAAATTACTATTTATTTATGCTGTTGCTGTTTTCAGTATGCAACCACGTGTAAAATCAGGCATTACGACGCCATCAAGGCACCGCCAAAAATACATTTTAGTCGACTAAATCAAATGTGAATTTAGTCGACTATAATCTTATGATATTTAGTCAACTAAAGCTAGACTAAAACTAAAACATTTCAGATGACCAAAATATGACTAAAATGGGATGGAATTACTAAATGGAATTTTATTCAAAAGACTATGACTAAAACTAAATCAAAAGTTGCTTTCAAAATCAACACTGACACACACACACACACACACGCACACACGCACACGCGCACACGCGCACACGCGCACACACGCACGCACGCACACACACACACACACACACACACACACACACACACACACACACACACGCACACACACACGACCAGTTGGCCTCTCACCTGGCATCGGAAGCAAAGTAGTACTCTACGGCTTTGCCACCCCCTACTGCGTCAGGGCGGTTATGGATGTTCTTCTCTTGGACGCCTTCTTTGAAGAGAGCTGCAGAGTCAGAGGTCAAGACACTTGGGTCATCCACTGAAATTCATGCCTGATTTACATCTGGTTGCACGGCGTGTCGCGCACCAAAAATAGCCGATCTAAAAAGTTTACAACGTGGTCGCGTCGCAACGCACAGTGAGCTTGTAGATCTGCAATTTTCAGTGAGCGACACTGACACGTGACTAAGTACATCACAAGTGTGCCAACTCAATCAAAATGTGCAATTTACTTGAATTACTTCAGATGTACTAGTGATCTGGCTGCTGCAAGTGTGAAAGAGCTTCTATGATTTACAAAACTCAAGACATGAAGTGAAAAAGTGAGATTACCGCAACCTCAGGCAAATCTGGGAGAAACGTATCAGATTGCTTTAAAGATAGTCACTGGGGAGAGAAGTGGGAACTGGTGTGACTGGAAATTGCCCTGTAGGGATCATTTCATCATGTTCATCAAGGAAGTCATTGTTTATGATCAGTGACGGTGGAGAAAACTGTTATCGGTATTGATTATTTGATTCCTTCAAAAGTTTTTTTTTTTATCACAGGTGGTGATAATGAAGTCCACCCCTGTAACAGTACCCTGCAGTCATGGAGGGATAACTATAACAGACCAAAAGCCCTGACCACAGTTCAGTTTCTGGTTTCCTGGCCTTCCTACAAGGAAGTGTAACAAAATAATTCTGCAATGTGTCACTTTTATGCTGGGAAGCCCTTGTAAAGAATTGTGCATCATTTACAAGTAGGTCCAGGAAAGAATTGAGGGGATTTTAGACTGTGGAATGAAAACCTCTTTTAAACATAAAAGAGCCCTACCCATTCTAGTCAGGCCAAAACCCCACAACTACAACACCCTTCTCTTTCAAAGAAAATCTGGAGCACATGGATCATCTTAAAAACGTTTAATATGTGCAAAGAAACGTACTCTGAAGAAGATACTCTCCTGTCGACGCATCAGTACCTCTCTAAGCACTGATTAAAGGTTTTTGAGGTGATCTGTGTGCTCCAGCTTTTTACTTATCCTTATAATAGTTTTTAATGTGTGAACTCTCTGAAGTTTCTACCCTTTTCTTTTCATTCACTCATCCCTCTCTCTTGCTGGGCCTTGGACTTTAGCCTGGACCGACAGCAGTCAGGCAGATCTGAGCAGAGCAGAACCATAAATCTTGTGCAAACAGATAAAGTAAAGATACACGCAACATACAGTCTGTACCCTGAAGAGATGTTGTCTTTTGTGCAAAGAACACAAACAAAACACAAAGCCGCGTTGAAAACCAAACATGAATCCTACAAATTAATGTTCACTTTGTGGTCAGCATCCTTGAAATGATACTAGAGAAGCCTGGAAGCTCAAATTCTAGCCTAAACCACAGTTGTGGACGATGGCTGGGAGCAACATTCTTTGCAAGAAGGATTTGAATGAGTTTCCATAAGCATGCAACCACAAACCAGGCAAGTTCTGCACAGAGTGCCCTTGAAATAAGAGGAGAAACTTCATTCTAAGGCAAATCAGGGTCATAAATATGGCATGGACAACAGATTAATCGTATCTGAGAAAAGCTGATTGGATAGACACATGATGTTAATATGATGTTAGGTTAGGTTAGGTTAGGTTAGGTTAGATTGAAGCATCCATTTAGAAAAGCAAGAGAGTACTGTAGCTTTGACCAATCAACATTTGATTAGGAAGACTATAGGATAATTCTATAAGATCACTGATTCAAGGAATGAGGCCTCTGAAGCTCTGGGATTGTATTAAGAATAAAGCTACATAAAGGTAGAGTGAGTGATATTTTTTGGTTAAAACAAAAATATCTTTTGTTGCTCTAAAGCTCTGTTTGTTCAGTAACAGATTGCTATCAGAATATAAAGCTATTTAACATTTATTTTAACAAAAGAAAATCACTTACTGCACCTTTAAAGCTGCAATCAAGAACTTAGTTTAATGATTTTGTATTTAATTTAATCAGGCTGTATGGTAGAGTATGTTAAACATTATAGCTAGCACATCTGCTGTTAGAATTGTAGACCCCGGTGTCAGATAGGACACTTACTGGTTGACAAGTAGTACTGCCTGAAGCTTATAGCGCAATATCTCCCCCCACCAAGCAGGGATGCCTTATTGGAAGAGTGGTGGAAATATCCACGTTCAAATCCCAGGTAGCACATGGAAGTTATGGATTGCAGCTTTAATTAGTACAAAGCAATACACCTTTGGCATGACATTTGATGTTTATAATTTGTGTTGCTATTAGAAGATTGAGTGATCTTTAAACAAATCAATAAATCAATATATATTATGTTCAGAAGCCTCATTCACCAGAGATTTGCTTTAATAAATATCTCTACTGGGGAGGACCACCTGTGGGCTCTGTGGACCCCGGGGCCTCTGCCCCCTGTGGGGTGCCTGGGTTGTCCCTCAAGACTGAGTAGTATGGTGCTACAGAAAGACAGACAAGACAGGCAGACAAAAATACAATAGCTTATCAATGTACAGATTATGGTTGAGCTACTGTAAATATTGGAATACCCAGATACAGCTCAGAGACACGCAGATATGAGGAGATTAGCTGTGGGGACAAGATTCTATTAGTTAGTAGTGAGAAGATGTGTGAGTCAGACAGTTTGCCGATGCAAGGCTGAGTACTCTGGTAAACATGATCACATTCAACGGATCCTTGAGTCATCGATCACAACGTGTCAGCTTCTCCATCATCATGTCAAAGTGTGATTCACTCCAACCCATTACGACTGGGAAAGCATCCGTGTCATTTTAGATTTGAACCACTTCAACCATGTTTTATACTTTGGCTATTCAAAAATAGCAGATATACCAGCTTACAGACCTTGTAGATCTGCTATTTTTTGATAAATCTTGAAGATCTGTGCGAATCTTTGTATAATTTTTTTCATTTGAGCTAAAAAAAACATTATTTACACTTTGGCTATTCAAAAATAGCAGATATACAAGCTCATAGCGCGGCACCGAGTGCTGCGCTATGAGCTTGTAGATCTGCTATTTTTGAAAGAAATTTGAGAACCACTGATATAGCAACATACGTTTTTCAGAAAACGGCCTCAGGTCTTACTTGGTTCATTTCTAATTCATACTCTGTCGCACAAAAGGTGTCACTTGCCGACCAGAACTGATCTTCAACGTAACAATGCACCGACTGACTGACTGACTGGAAAACTGGGTGAGACTTTCTGGCACAGATCTAAATAGGTGGAATCATACTTAAAAGACAGGGACTACTTCCACCACAAAAAAATGGCAGACAGGGTTCCCCAAGGCTCCATTCTGGGGCCTCCTCTGCTCAATATCTACAATCTCCCACTGGCTAAGATTATGGAAAACAATCAAATATGTTACATATGATTATATAGATGACACACACAGTTACATAATGATATCACCAGGAGACTCTGCAGTTTATCCAGGACACTGCTGCTGGAGTCCTGACTAATACCAAAGTGGATCGTATCACTCTAGTTCTCAGATCTTTACACAGGCTTTCTGTCTGTCGAATAATTGATTTGAAAATACTGCTCTTGATTTATAAAGCACTGAATGGTTTAGGGCCAAAATACATTTCTCATCTTCTGCTACATTATGACCGTGGCGTCCAGACTTCTCAGGTCATCTGAGAGTCATCTAACCAGAGTGGAGAAGCAACGTTCCGTTTTCATGCAACACAGCTCTCCAACAACCTCCCAGAAAATTGCAGGTCTGCTACAAACCTCAGTTATTTTAAATCAAAGCTTTCTGCCGTTGTTTTTTTCTTCGGCGCTGCAATTTTATTTTCTAACATTTCTGCCTATTTTTCCTTTATTAATGTGTTTCTTTGTCTTAATGCTATTAATGTTTTTTGTAGTGCACTTGCCTCATGTACAGTACTTGCCTTGTTGTTGAATTGTTGTGCTATACAAATAAACTTCTGTTTTGTCTGCTCTTTTCGGCAAGTGACACCGTCATGCGATGGAGTATAAATTGAGCTTAAGGCTAAATGAAGTAGCATGTTTACACTTGTACTATGACAGACAATAATCTAGCCTGCAGTAGTGCTAGTGTGTGTGTGTGTGTGTGTGTGTGTGTGTGTGTGTGTGTGTGTGTGTGTGTGTGTGTGTGTGTGTGCGTGCGTGTGCGTGTGCGTGTGCGTGTGCGTGTGCGTGTGTGTGCGTGTGTGCGTGTGTGTGTGTGCATGTGTGGAAGAGAGCGACAGAGATTTGTGTGCAGTGTAAGTGGATAATGTCAGTTAGAGAGGAACAGTGCTCACCACTGTTGTACTGGATGGGGATGTGTTCTGCGGACAGCTCGTACTCGCTCCGCACGCCAATGAGCAACGGACTTCCTCTCCTAGAGGAGGATGGAGAGAGAGAGGAGGGATGATAGAACAGCGAAAGATTGGGTGACACAGGATATGAGATCATTTCGCCTTTGGAAATATCTGCACACTATCACACATACAGTCAGTGGTGGAAATTAACTAAGTATGTGTACTCGAGTACTGTACTTAAGTACAATTTTGAGGTACTTTTACTTTACTGGAGTATTTACAATCGTCTATACTTTTACTCCTACTCCACTACATCTCAGGAAGGCAAATATTGTACTTTTACTCCACTACAATTATTTGAAAACTTTAGTTACTAGTTACTTTGCAGATATAAATTATGATATAATGAAACATACATACAAAAACATTAACCACTTTATCCATATTTTATACCTAGGCTATTTGAAAATAGCCGATCTACAAGCTCACAACGCGTCGCATCGCGACGCGTTGTGAGCTTGTAGATCTGCTAGTTTCAAATATTTAGTACTTTTACTTTTGGTACTTTAAGTAAATTTTGATGCCAATACCTTTGTACTTTTACTCAAGTAAATTTTGAATTCTGAACTTTTACTTGTAACAGAGTATTTTTATATTGCAGTATTGGTACTTTTACTTGAGTAAAGAATTTGAGTACTTTTTCCACCACTGCATACAATACACACACGAACGCATAGACGCACGCACGCACAAAATACACATATGACTCGTATAGAATGATGTAATGAGTGCTGTTCTCAAGAGGAACCTGATATCAGCCGTTGAAGCCCCTCTCCCATCCCTGGAGTATACAGATTGACCTCCATTGTGTTCTAGTCAACAATAGTGAGCTTCCAGAGCTTTCTTCACTTCTCCTTTCTATAACTTTATTCTCTAGCTTTCTAGCAGGAGGTCACATTTCCTGTCACTTATTCTAAACGCCAGGGGGGCCAATTGGAACAAGAAAAAAAGAAATAAAAGAAAGAAAGACAAAAAGAAAGAAAGAAAAAAGAAAAACAATACAAATATATAAATGTCTAAATTCAAATTCAATTCATAAGCTTATTGTTGTCATGCAGTTTAACCACTTTCAACCTGGCATGTGGTAAACATTTTGACCATGTCATTACTGTCAAAGACATTCAAAGACTTTTTAAAGTTTAAAAAAAATGTTTTTGAAGAATGAGAGCTTGTAGATTGGTTATTTAATTTTGTAATAGGGGGGCCGCGGCCAGAGGTTATAGCTATTTGGGGGTCATTGGCATTGAAAGGTTTGGGGACCCCTGCTCTACTTCTACTGCTCTGAAAACTGTGTGAGTCTTCCTTCCTGTGGGCGTGGCATGGATTGAGGGGTTCGTTCGTTCACCACCAACTTCCTGACTTACATTTCCCGTATGATGACACTACCTTACCGTCAGAATTCACAAAGGCTGTCTATCAAACAATGCCTACAATGCAAAGAACTAGCTGTTCTCAAATTCCACCCAAACCTGACCCGGCACGACCCGACCCGATGTTTTCGGGCCGAGCCGGGCCTCAAAAGTATACTAATTGGTCGGGCCGAGCCGAGCCTCGGGCTCCATGAAAAAAAAATGTTTTTTTTTTTTGATAATATATATTTTCTAATTCTGTTCTGTCTGAATCTATTATGAACATGGTGCTGACTGACTGGCGTTAACTTGCACTGTGCTGCTCACGCTCAGGGCTCAGGCAGCAGAGTGAGAGAGAGTAAAAAAAACCTGTTACGAGCGTTCCGGTGGTACCCGGAACGCTCGCCCCAAAACACACTCGCCCCCATTCATTTCACGGACAGAGGCCGCCGGATTAGACCTGGGGCGAGTGTGTTTTGGGACGAGCGTTTCTTGTATTCCATTCCAGCCACCATGACATGTGCCATGTGATTTCATTCACGGCTTGTCGAAGTCGAATTTGGGGAAACAAAATAATTAGGAGCTCAAAAACATAATGAGAGGATACAAGAGATATCTGTGCAACAGATGCAAAGTGTAGAATTTTAAAATGTGGTATGTGGTGGCATTGTATTTTAATGACATGACGCGCACGTTGCTTAACACCTACAACAGGTCATACTGTATCCAGTATTTTCCACACACACACACACATACATAATGCATCCATTCTACATACTACTCCACCGAATTAACCGAATTAAAGTAACAAAAACCCGAAATAAAAGGAAACAAAACCGCAAAAAAATGATTTTTGCGCGAGCATGCATGCCAGGGGGGCCTAAAAAAGCATGACAAATTGTAGATCAGCGCCCTCACGCGATTAAACGTTTATAAAGTAAATAGCCGACTCTCACGTGTAATGAAGAGAATAACAAGTTTGTTTACAGTTTAACCTCACGATTCCTAATAAAACTTGGAATGGATATTATTGTTATGTCCCCTTCTAGGGGAAAAAGAGATGCAACATAAAGTGGGAGTGAACCCCGTTTTTATTTAGAACTTAATATATATTTACACAAACTTAAATAGACTTTAACGCGTGTGTGCGGGCAGGGGTGATGGCCTCCATAAGATAAATCATAAGCATGATACGTTTGACATTTCAAATCCGTTTCAATATGCAAATAACTCGACCTGTATTGTTAGAAGGATGCATTCCAGATAATTTAAGTGCTGCATTCATCTATAGGTATATGTGCAGAAACCGGTTTATTCGTTTCATGGTACAGCAAAGTACATGACCCAAACATGCAACGGCCACGTGCCATGTGAGTTACATTTCTTTGATAAGACTTTCAGAGGAGATAATACCTTTCTATCTACTCAGATAACGCCCAATACAAATTCATCAATATTAATACATAATAGTTTTGTTTTAAATGTTCTAGCCTTGACGATCATGCAGTCTTATGCAAACGTTAAAATGTAAATTAGATAGCATTTTATTTAGACAGATGCCAGGTCATTGTTGACCTGGCTGGCATCCTGAGTGTGTGTATAGTTTCAATGTACATCTTTTTTTTATTTTTTTATTATTAGACTGATGATAGGTTATTTTATTGGTTTATCTATGATCCTAGATTACTGAGGCACTACACTATGCATTTGATGTATTACCTCGACTTGCTTACTGTAAATCACTTCGCTAAATGCCAAAATTGTAAATTGTAATTTGGCTTTTGTAATTTACACGTTGTCCTAGTTATTTGATATTTCAAAGTAAGTTTTGTTTGTTTTTTGGGGTGGCCCAGCGGCCCACCGGGCATATGCCCGGTATGCCAAATGGCCAGTCCGCCCCTGGACACTACCTTACCGTCAGAATTCACAAAGGCTGTCTATCAATGCCTACAATGCAAAGAACAGTCTTACGTACTTGGAAGCCTGCAATAACTTGGGATAACAACATATTATGATATGTTCATGCTTGTGAGAAGACACCAACCAAAACAATCTAAAAAAAAAAAAAAAAAGACTCCTTCTGAGATTCCTTCGCCCTGCTGGTCATGTACTTGTAAATCTTGATAACGTCTGTGGTAATGACCAGTCTGTGGTAATGACCGGCACCACGCTTTCTATTTGATGTATTTTCTTTTATCATGAAGTGCTACATTAGTGGTCTGCATAGTTGTGGTTATATCCATGTTTCACACACAAACAAGTCAACTACTTTCCGTGGACAGAAAAAGAAGAATTTCATAGGTGCTGTCGTCGAATACTTTTTTGGGAGTAGTAGTCGACTTTAGTAGTCGGCTTTAGGGTTAATTACAATTAATTAACCCTTTAAGACCGGGAACGCATCTCTGTCATTTTAGATTTCTTTGGCTATTCAAAAATAGCAGATCTACAAGCTCATAGCGTGGCACCGAGTGCCGTGCTATGAGCTTGTAGATCAGCTACTTTTGAAAAATCGTGAATTGTTTTGTTTTAAAGCTGTCACAGTCACAGACTGTGCCTGTCTAGGTGTTGTATTTCTATGTTCTGGTTCTATGTTGTCTTCCCCAGCTGTATCTCATGTGCAATCAGCCCTCATGTGTATAGTCTCGTTCCCCAGTCAGTGCTTGTCGGATCATTGCTTGTGTCACATCGTCTGTCTGTTTGTCAGACTGTAATAAAATCCCAATCATTGGTTTTGAACACTACTCTGCCTGGCTGTCTGCATTTGGGTCCTCACCACACCACCAGATACAAATGCGTTCCCCAGAGGCAAAGATTTGAGTTAAAAATGTATATTAAAAGATATGCACACATTTTCCACAATTTTTCAAAAGCATTGCCAAAGAAATCTTAAAATGACACATGCTTTTCCCGGTCTTAATGGGTTAAGTTAGTACCTTTAGCATCACAGCCAGATTTTGACAGCAAATTTTGATTTAGTTTTGGTCATAGTCTTTTGAATAAAATTCCATTTAGTTTGTCATAGTTTAGTCATCTGAAATGTTTTACTGTTAGTCTAGTTTTAGTCGACTAAATATCATGAGATTATAGTCAACTAAATCTACAGTTGATTTAGTCGACTAAACTGGATTTTGGCTAAATGATTTTACACTTGGTTGCATGCTGAAAATAGCCGATCTACAAGCTTGTAGATCTGCTATTTTCAGAGCGCGACACCCGAGCGCAACCAAACATAAAATGACTTGTCTTTTAGTTTTACTCGTTCTCTTCTCCACTAGTTCCTCCCTAACATTTTAGTCTAGTTTTAATTTGTTGACAAAATTGTCAATATATTTAGTCTTAGTTTTAGTCATCATAGCTTAGTTTTTATTTAGTTTATATTTAGTTTTCGTCACAAGGTAGTCGACGAACATTTTTCGTCATAGTTTTAGTCGACGAAATCAACACTGACAAAGCCTTTGGCCACCTTTTGGGGAGAGACTCTACTCTCTGTGTGCACTATGTGGGCTTCGCTCAATGGCTGATGAGAAGGTGAAGGAGGAGACAGGTGTGACAGGGCGAGTCGTGCAAAGAGGGTAGGAGGAGGAGAAGGCCTTAAAATAGATCAAGGCTTCACATACCGTTCTAGTGCAAACAGCCATTAAGAAATGCTCTGAAAGACATGTTACTTATTAAGAGTGAGACTCTTTAGGAATGAGGAGCGGACCTCTCAGGGCTTGAGCTCTTGTTTTCCTTCTCGTCTTGACACCGTCCTTCTTTTCTCTGGGGCTTGGCCCCATTGACGTAAAGCTGCTGTTTTTTTTTAAGGGCGTGGAGCGTGAAAACAGAAACATGTGGCCTCCGACGCAACCGACACGAGGGAGAGATAAGAAAAGAAGAGAGGGATAGGAATCAAAGAAACGAGAGTGAGACTGAGAGTGAGACATGGTCAGAAAACAAAGAAAGACAGAGAAGAACTGAACGAATGAGAGAATTGGAGTAAGTAAAGAGGGAACAAGGGGATCTTAAGTGCTCTCTCTCTCTCCCTCCATACTTTCCAGGGGGAGGGAGAGAGAGAGACTTCAGCATCACTGGATAATTCCAAACATCTCTCCACCCAACACAGCAACCACAAAACCTTATTTAGTCTCTCTATCATAATAAGAATACATGATTGTCATTGTACAGCTGTACAATGGGATTGTGAGGTGCAGTCTAGACGCACAGCCTTTGCGCAAAATTAATTTTCAGTTCAAGGAAGCAGTGTTGAACTTGATTTAGTTTTAGTTATAGTCTTTTGAATAAAATTCCATTTAATTTTTGTCATATTTTGGTCATCTGAAACGATATCGTTTTTGTCTAGTTTCAGTCGACTTAATATCGTAAGATTTTAGTCGACTAAATCTACAGTTGATTTAGTCGACTAAAATGTATGTTGGCGGTGCCTTGATGGCGTCGTAATGGCTGATTTTACACTAGTTGCATGCTGAAAATAGCCGATCTACAAGCTCACAACGCGTTGCAGCGCTTTATTAACAAGCGTATTAACAGTACAGGTTGTACAGTCAGAGGCTATGCTCAAAGGATAACACAAAAAGCCCCAGGGGCTTGTTTACATTGTGGTCCATTGAACTCAATTAATCAGTAATACATACAATGCAGACAAGACAATACAATACAAATACACTACAAAACATATTGGAATAAAGCTCAGTGGAATCATAAGGTATATTTACAGAGAAAGGAGGGGCGGGGGCGGTTTCAGAGGATTCTACTATCACAGTGTGCAACGATTAAACTCATAGATTAAACTACGTTCACTTTGATTTGAACGACAGGAATTCAAGGCCTCTTGATAGAGTTTTATTGTATCTTATTATTACCTCTCTAGTATCCATGCTTATCTGCATTCCTACCCTTTCTTTATTTCATAGCGTCTATTTGTTTTATCTTCTTATTGCCTCTCTTTTATTTGTGCTTATATCCATTTATGCCTTCTATTTTCTTTCATTTGATGTCTTTAAATGTTTTACTTTTACTATTTTTAGGTAGTAAAAAGGATGTTGCTGTGTATAAATTATTATATCATAAAACATACATTAACAACTTTAGCCTTATTTCATACATAGGCTATTTGAAAATAGCTATTTTCAAACATTTTAGTACTTTTACTTTTGGTACTTTAAGTATATTTTGATGCCGATACTTTTGTACTTTTATTCAAGTAACATTTTGAACACAGGCCTTTTACTTGTAACAGAGTATTTTTATATCGTGGTATCGGCACTTTTACATAAGTAAAATATCTGAGTACTTTGTCCACCACTGGTAGCGGAGTGGGCAGCAGATCGGGGTTCAGTGTCTCTACAGTTACACTAGAGTACCGCCTGTTCCTTTGACTCCCCAAGGAAAGTACTGAGAAAGTTCACAGTTTGGCTGCGGGTGAACCTGGGTCCCCAGTGGCCTGATTCAACATGCAGTTTGCACCGACCGGAAACAGTTATCATAAACCGCTTCTAACGAGAGAGCGAGAGAGGACACAAGTTGCTCTGCTCTCTCTCTCTCTATTCATCTATTCCCTCTACCTTACTCAAGCACAAAAAAAGGCATCAAGGTCAACTAAAGTGATGAGAAGTGATTAACTGAGCTGGGTGTTGGTGGTTGGGGCATTTCCCCAGGCTGAAACAGGAAACTCTCTCGTCCCTCCATTAATGAGTGTCAGAGAGGCAGGCGGAGGGCCAGCAGCCCAGAGGTCTGCCTGCTGCAGAGAGGCCCAGGAGAGAGGAGGGGAACCTGGATTGAACCTCTCTCCTCTGCTGCCTCTATATATGCTTGGCTCTTACAGTAATCTACTGATAACGGTGGCATTTACAAGGAGGCAACCAGATGGGATGCACATGCACGCGCACGCACGCTCGCGCACGCTCGCGCACGCACGCACACACACACACACACACACACACACACACACGCGCACGTGCACGCAGTAGCCACGTGTGCACACTTTACACACCGCACGTCACACACATGTAAACGTCTGCACACTCCCACCCATTACTGTAAGTGTCGCAAGTTACAGCGTCAGAGTCATAATACGTGACACATGTAATAAATGTTAGATAACCCACATAAAGTGAATCAGCTCTTGGAATCATACTTGTTATTGCCTTATAGTAGTAATAACAGAAATGACTCATTTCCAGCGGGTCTGGGTGACTGCAGTGGACATGTGTTTCGACTTAATGTTTTCATGATGTAAAGTGAAAACTCTGAAGAAAGTGTGTGTGTGTATGTACGTGTATGTGTAGGTGTGTGTGTGTGTGTGTGTGTGTGTGTGTGTGTGTGTGTGTGTGTGTGTGTGTGTGTGTGTGTGTGTGTGTGTGTGTGTGTTGTGTGTGTGTGTGTGTGTGTGTGTGTGTGTGTGTGTGTGTGTGTGTGTGTGTGTTTATATATGTTCGTACTAACCTGGTGGCCACTGCTTCTCCAGGGAAATGCCGGCTTTTAAAAACCAGAGCAAAGGCCCCCTCCTGAGACAGAAAACACATAGTTTACATTAGCATGATGAAAGACTGGAATTATACCACCAAACTATGATGCACAGCAGACTGCACTGCAGCCACGGGAGAACAGGCGAAACAATAAGATATATACAGGAAAGAGAGAAATTCAATGCTAATCGTAGCTTAGTGGTTTCGGGTAACCTTAAACAGTAACGTTTAACACTTCCCCACTGCTTTGCATACAAACACTTCCTCTGTGGACCATCCTCGTGGGGGTTGGTGGTCATGGTGGGGGTCTGGGAGGGGGTCAGTGGGGGGGGGGGGGGGGGGGGGGGGGTTGTACGGCTGCGGGGGCTGGCTAACAGAAATAAGACCCCTATTGTATAACATCAGCTCTGTTTCGAAAGCACTGGCTGCGCTCGCCCAGGGTGGTTAGGAGAAGAGAGACAGAGAGAGAGAGAGAGACAGACAGACAGACAGACAGACAGACAGACAGACAGACAGACAGACAGACAGACAGACAGACAGAGAGAGAGAGAGGTAAGGAGTGATGTGGTCTTTAGGCTGTAGGGGGTCTAGCTGTCTGGTTCCTATTAGTCCAAACCAAGAAACGTTGCTCTGTTTTCTCCTTTCTTCTGAAGAGGGCAGACATTTGAGGCCTGGGAACAAACTACAGCCCAAACCCATGAAGTTCTGGGACATGACACTCGTCAACTGATGGGTGAGGGGACTCCAGACAGGAAGCAGCTCCTACAAATCAGGTTCAGTGAGCAGGGCTGGCGCGTCCATACAGGCGACCTAGGCGGCCGCCTAGAGCAGCAGTTTGGAGAGGCGGCAAAAAAAGTCGGGGAAAAATAATAATAATGATAATAAATCATTAAAATCAGAATTAAATAACATAACCCTAACCTTAACCTAACCCTAACCCTAAAACCGAAATAAAGTAGCCAAAAACGTATCATAATCCGCCCAAAACCCGAACCTGATCAGCTTAGAACCGGCCCTGTCAGTGAGCAATGAAGTTATGAATATTTTGTCTTGTTCGGCAGTTGCCATTGAAATTGTATTGGGGTAGGGTTAATTGGGCACAATGAAACCTGTTGGTCCTCATTCAAGATACTCTATAATCCTGTTTTCTGTGGTTGTTTAGAATGAATCAGACTGGTTTGACAGGTTGTGTCATGTAGACCAACCAGTCTCTTCCTTTGATCCAATACATGTGGCGCTGGGTTTTGAAGCCCTATAAATACCACCATTTTACCATGTGACCAGGAACTGAAAAAGTGGTACATACAATAAAGCCAAGCCATGCCTCATCTCCACTGTACTTTAGTGTAAAGCCTGGTACATACTCCGTCTGAACATCCAAACTTTGTTCGGACAGGGTGGGCAATAACTACCCTGTGTATGATCTGAGCATACACAGACAATTCATACAATATTTTTGCGACAGACGGTCATGGAAAAAAGTTATGAAAACAGCGGAATAACGATGAATCCCAACAGTTGAATGGAAAACGTATGTTTCTATATCAGTGGTTCTCAAACGTTTTCATGTCAAGGACCCCAAAAATGATATGTATTTGGCCACAGACCCCCCATCTCAAAATCTGTTGTTCCAGGGACCCCCAGAAGCCCCCCAGGGAGCTTGTATATCTGCTATTTTTTTAATAGCCAAAGTGTAAAATAATTCTTTGTTAGCTCAAATAAAAAAAATGACACTTCTTCTCCAGGTCTTAAAGGGTTAAAGTTGTTTTTTTCAAAACTCCAAAGCACAACAAATGGTTGTTTTTGGTTATTAGGTTGTAGTGTGTTAGGTTGTAGAGTGTTAGGTTGCAGTGTGATACGTTGTAGTAGGTTAAGCTTCTCACCAGCTGTTGAATGACCCTCTCCACCAGCGTTGAGAAGGAGATGGTGTCTCTCTCTCGGTTGTCGTAGACGTACTTGGTGAGTTTAGGGATAACCTCCGTGTCCGTCTCGGACTCAAACTCGTAGCCTTTAGAGTTCTGAAGAGAAGAGGAGTGTACGTTCAGTGGTGTAAAAAGTACTCAAATGTTTTACTCAAGTAAAAATATCAATACTGCAATGTAGAAGTACTCCGTTACAAGTAATAGTCTGGAATTCAAAATTGACTTGAGTAAAAGTACAAAAGCATTGGCATCTAAATGTACTTAAAGTACCAAAAGTAAAAGTACTGAAATGTTTGAACATATCAGATACTAGTGAGAAATATAACCTTAAAGGTTGGACCAACACACATGTTAAACATGTCACTCCCTCTTAAGGTATTGTAACACAAGGCCTCCAGGTGTACTGTAAGATAAGATAAACCTTTATTGATGCCTGGGGGAAATCCAGGTGTGAGCAGTGAGATTCAAACAGAGGAGAGGTTAACAGGTAAGAGAGTGTCAGAGTCAAGAACTAACAAGAACTACTAAAGACACAACTAGAGATCAAATAAAATACTGAGTGTGTGTGTGTGTGTGTGTGTGTGTGTGTGTGTGTGTGTGTGTGTGTGTGTGTGTGTGTGTGTGTGTGTGTGTATGTATATATATATATATATATATATATATATATATATATATATATATATATATATATATATATACATACACACACACACACACACACACACACACACACACACACACACACACACACACACACACACACACACACACACACACACACACACACACAGTATATTAATAATGTATGCACAGACTATCAACAGTGAATATGAGAATGAATAAACATACAGACAGACTGTCAACAGACCTTCATCAGTGAGTATCTGGATGAATTACGTACTGTCTGTTCCTGTTCCTGTTATGCATTATCTATCAACACACTCTCTCAACAGTTATCCTCAACAGGCATCTGTCAAAGTTTGGCAATGTACATCCTAGTAGTTCATGTGCAAGTGAGCCAAAGTCCATGCAGCCATTAGTCAAAAGTCTATGTCAGTAATAGACAGTGCAGGTCTTAAAAGGTCTCATATGGGGTTCAAGCTTGGCTGTGGAGTCTGATGGCTACTGGCACAAGGGTCAAAGCACTAGATGTACTAGGACAAGGTAGGTATACAGCATAAGGTCACTTACCAGGTACTTTTTCAACTCTTTGTAGTTGGTGATGATGCCATTGTGGATGACAACAAATTCTGAAAAGAGAGGGTGAAAAGACAGGACGATATAAATAAATAAATAAATAAAATAGAATATCCGGAGTGACGTCAAGGCCCGTGACAGTATGAGTCGTTTGCATATCAAGTACGGCATCTGGCATTTCTACATACTTTACCTTTATAGTGGCATATCCTGTTGGACAGGACTATGTTTACAAAACAGCTCATGACAGCTCAACAAAGATAGCGTAAAATAGCATTTTGTCAGTTGCGGACTTGAGTTTCCATGTGTACATGCATGACCTGCGTGGGTGTGTACTTACAAAAATAGTAAATCATCAAAAAGAGTAAATCATATTTCTTTAAACAACATTCTCTCAAATCTTTGCTTCTGGGGAGGTCCCTGGAACAACATATTTTGATGGGGGTCAGTGGCCAAATACATATAATTTTGGGTGGTCCTTGACATGAAAAAGTTTGAGAACCACGGATATTATAGCAACATAAGTTTATCAGAAAACTGTTAGGAATTAGAAGACATTTGTAAAGATTTGCACACATTTTCAAGATTAAAAAAAAAAAAATGGCAGATCTACAAGCTGCTAGTGCGGCACTCGCTATCTATGAGCTTGTATATCTGCTATTTTTGAATAGCCAAAGACATCTTAAAATGACACAGATGCGTTCCCGGTGTTAATGGCTCCAATGAAAATAAAGATGAACCCACATCAATTAAGGGGTGTGTGCTTTCACCGCTCCTCTACATTCCTTACTCTGACGATTATCACAGCCATTAGACAATATTACATGACCGCAGATACAGATCGTTTTGCAGGTGACAATGCTACAGTGTCAGTCTCCTCCTCGACTTTGTTTTGGTTATTTCTTTGTTAGAAAGTTATATTTTAGCCCATTAAAACCGGGAAAGCATCTGTCATTTTAGATTTTAACCACTTCAACCATTATTTTATACTTTGGCTATTTAAAAAAAAAGCAGATATACAAGCTCATAGCGCTATGAGCTTGTCGATATTATAGCAACATACTGACATTATTGACATTATAGCAACATACGCGTTCCAGAAAACTGTATTTAGAAGGCATTTGTAGAATCGTCCTCAGGTCTTTTTTTTTTATTTTTTTATAATTTTTATCCCACGATTTTGTAACCCACATTTTTTCACCCAGTGCCAATTGCCTATGTAATCCTGGGCACTACCTACCCTCTGCCAGCCTAGGGAGAGCCCAAGCTGAAGCTCATGCCTCCTTCAATGCATGAGGAGCAAGCAGGCCGCTTCTTATCACCCGACAGGGGGGAGTTTCCCTGGTTGGACATAGCGCGTGGAAGGAACACGTTATTCCAACCAGTTCCCTTCTCCTCCATCAGGCGCCCCGGCTGACCAGGGGGAGGCAGTATAGTGACCAGGATTACTACATGTTTTTGTGAGGGTATTAACTACCCTAGGAGACACGGGGAGAACATGCAAACTCCACACAGAGTAGGCCCTTTCACCAACCCCACCTAGGGTATGGGCGCCGATCGTCCTCAGGTCTTAACGGGTTAATAACACCCCAGTATCAGGTGTGGGTACCCACCTCTTTTTGATCTACCAGGTGATCAGATTCGGCTATTGAGATGATCAATTGAGTTGATCAAAATAAGTATTATTAAACCGTTATTGATTGACCTTCTCCCCAGATAGTCAGTATTTAACTTGCCTCCATGATTCATATTAAATCGTGGACTCATTCTTTGTTAGGTTTTATTATTAAATTATTGACTGATTGTATGCTTGTATTATTCTGAATAGCAGCCTAAAGTCAGATGTAAAAGTTTACGCCAGGCTTGGAAAACGGCTAAGTGATCATGTACCAGAATAGGTTGCCCACCCCTGCCCTTTATAGTGGTGTACAATATGTATGTAAGTTAGTATGCCAGTTACCGTTGTCCTTGTCTGATCGATGCGGGTGACTGTTGACGGCGCTTGGTTCTCCGTGAGTGGCCCAGCGTGTGTGAGCAATGCCGAAGTGTGTATACAGCACCGCGTCCAGATCCAAGTCTGAGTCTTTTTCTGATTGGAAAACATAGACAAACAATACATTAGGAGACTAACCGGGCTACAGAGACATAACAGTGGCTTAGTTAATCCTGTTACATACAAAAGAGTACTATTTCATGGAATGGAATCTGCTCAGTGTTAACATAATTGTTCTACATTACTTATTATTCTGTATTAAATGTAATGAATGTGAGAGTAAATGCTTTCCTCTATGAATGGAATGAAACCATTTTAAATAGTATATATCCATAAACTTACTGTATAGCTCCTCATCTAGATTCTTGACCTTCCCTCTCTTCTTGATCAGACAGATGTTGTTGTTGTTGTTGTCTTTGTTGTTTTTTGGACCATCCACAGCAACGCCTGGAAACACACAATCAATGATTTCAATTATTTGTTTACGATTAGATTAGTAACAGTGGGTTTGTCTCCCCTCCTTTCTCTCTCTCTCTCTCTCTCTTTCATCCTCTTTCTCTTCCTCCCTGTCTCTCCATCTCTTGTTCTCTCTCTCCAGTGGTGTAAAGTAACTAAGTACATTTACTCAAGTACTGTACTTAAGTAAAATGTTGAGGTACTTTTACTTTACTGGAGTATTTGCCAGTTGTCTCAACTTTTACTTCTACTCCATTACATCTCAGAGGCAAATATTGTACTTTTACTCCACTACAATTATTTGCAAACTTACTAGTTACTTTGCAGATATACATTATTACATTATAAAACATACATTAACCACTTTAGCCCTATGTTATACACTATTTTAAAATAGCAGATCTACAAGCTCACAACGCGTCGCGATGCGACGCGTTGTGAGCTTGTTGCTATTTTCAGTGTGTGTGTGAGTGTGTGTTTTGAGTGTGGGTGTTTGCATGTGTGTGTCACACAGAGTTCTAAGGGCTATGAAAGAAGCTTTTATAGTAATGGCTTCATCCTGCTGACTAGGATGAACAAATATAGAGGTGTGTTTGCATATGTGTGTGTGTATGTGTGTGTAAGCATACATGTATGCAAGTGTACAGTGTGTGTGTGTGTGTGTGTGTGTGTGTGTGTGTGTGTGTGTGTGTGTGCGTGCGTGCGTGCGTGCGTGCGTGCGTGCGTGCGTGCGTGCGTGCGTGCGTGCGTGCGTGCGTGCGTGCTAGTGTGTGTGTGTGTGTGTGTGTGTGTGTGTGTGTGTGTGTGTGTGTGTGTGTGTGTGTGTGTGTGTGTGTCAGCGCGTCCATGTGCATATGAACTCTGGCACGGAGACGTGTAGATATCAGTAGGGATTGTTAACAGCATATAAAGGGTTCAGAGTTTTCAGAGATTACAATACAATAGATATCCTCTGTAGCCATTGTTAGCATCATCTATCCAGGTACACTCTGCTTTGCTGCAATACTGTAAACATAGAATCAAACCGTTTTCCCTGACAATAGAGATCTCTGAGATGAAGAGAGATACAAAGTTACAATAAAGTTGTGCTTGTGCCTAATTTTCAGCCTATCATAAATACTAATGAAGGAACGCATCTGTGTCATTTTTTATTTGAGCTAAAAAAGCATTATTTTACACTTTGGCTGTTCAAAAATAGCAGATCTACAAGCTATGAGCTATGCAAATTTTTTAATATATATATTCTTTTAAAGCGAAATAATCTTTGCTTCTAGGGGTCCGTGGAACAAAACATTTTGAAATGGGGGTCCGCGGCCAAATACATATCATTTTGGGGGTCCTTCACACGAAAAAGATTGATAACCACTGACAAAGAAACAAAGGTTTTTCAGAAAACTGGTAGGATTTAGAAGACATTTATTTAGAATCGGCTTCAGGTCTTAATGCGTTAATCAGAGATTGGCTTATTGTTGGTATTGTCGGACTTAGTTAACCAAGCCCAACTCTTACGTTGGGTTGGTGGTGCCTGTGATCAAACGCTGAACCCTGTGGTTCAAAGGGAAGTGCTCTACCAACTGAGCTGAAAGGTCCAATAACTAATTAGAGTTCTCATATTTATTTGAGAAATATTAAACACATCCAAGTCAATACACGAAATACAGTCATCTACTTTCATTCACTATTATATAGATATGTACTGTATACTGTATAGAGTACATAAGGTTCCACTCAGCTGGGCAATCATACAATACATTATTAGAACAGAATATTATCATAAATATAATTTGGTAGGCTAATATGGTCTAACATTTCCCGTCTATATTGTATGTGTTGCACTAATGTAAACGGGCACAAATGGGCACAAAGTCTGATGACTAAAAGAAACATTCCAAACCTGTGTTCTGTTCTTAGAACTGAACAGGTCTGACAACCTGACTAATTCCTCTGGCGGCTACAGGGGCATTACCTGTGTGTCCTGTCAGACACATCCATTATCCATCATCCACATTACATGCAGTGTGTGGCACATACTGTACCGTAAAGCTATTATCTGTTAGCCTTGCATTGGCCAGACTGATATCGTGGATTCACTCTCACGTTCCTCCCCGGTATCAGTCTGGTCTTCGGCCCATATAGGGAGCGAGTATGAGAAATCAGAAAATGATCGGTCCAATCAGTGACTGTGTTTCAATTATTACAATATTTGTTTTGCGTATTCTACATCTTTCACTTTCTAACGAGATGTGACACACAGCTGATCCTGTGGGCACTGTAAGCGTTTGTGTGTGTGTGTGTGTGTGTGTGTGTGTGTGTGTGTGTGTGTGTGTGTGTGTGTGTGTGTGTGTGTGTGTGTGTGTGTGTGTGTGTGTGTGTGTGTGTGTGTAAGGTTCAGCATTTTACCTGCTGAATCGTAGCCTCTGTATTCCAGTCTCTGCAGTCCCTTCACCAGAGTCTCAAATATCTCCTTTCTGGTACGAGGCACTTGGTAATTCAGGTAAGCAAAGATCCCTTTTGGAGACAGAAACAGAAAAATAAAACCTCATGCCTCTCGGATGGTCAACCCTGTAGGGCAAAGCTTACATCATCCAAAAGAATGCATAGCAGAGCATTATCTCTCTTGGCTCTGACCTAAAATATATTCATTGTCTCCGACAGGCCGGAACGGCCAGGAGGCGGATATTATGTTTTCTATGTGTGTTTTCAAACTACTCATTTCATTTCAACCTTTATTTAATTCTCGGGAAACACACTGAGGGCTGAGACCCTCTTTTCCAGCGGTGCCAAGATTACAAGTCGAGAAAAACAACAACAATATGAAAAGAAACGATAAGAATAAATAAATAAAATAAGATGATTAAAAAAAAAATCCATCACATGATTTGTCAACATCAATTAAAACAGGTACACTTTAAATTGACGCAAGTTGATATATCCGACTGAAAGCGACCAATGGGAACAAGAGTGCTGTATTTAAGCAAACCCTGTTAGGTGTTCCAAGTATGGCACAACAACACTTAATGCCCTTAACGCCCAATTAAAACTATAAATAAATAAGGAGCAACGCTGATCTCTCCTAGTCTCGAGGGCCAGCCAACCAACCGTATTATACAGTATGCAGTGATGGGTGTTATAGCTGTCACCTCTTATGAATCTGAGGGCAGAGTGATAAACGGAGTCCAAGGTTTTAAGTGTGGTAGCTGATGCATTTCTGTATATAATGTCCCCATAGTCCAAAGCAGAGAGGAACAGTGCCTCAATTAGCCTCTATCTAGTAGGCCATGGAAAGCAATATCTATTACGATAAAGAAAAAGCCAACTTTCGTTAATATTGTCTTGATATTGAGATATTAGACTAGATAGATATTGTCTCTGGGATTTGGGATTGTAATATCGTGACGTGTAGTGTTGTCTTTTCCTTGTTTTAAAGCTGTACTACAGTAAAGCTATGTTATTTGCTCAACTTATCTGACAGTTCTAGCTGCTCTATTATTTGCCTTTCCCACTTAGTTATAATACAGGCATTACTGATGATTATTTAGCAGAAACATCATTGGGTCAATATTTTTCTAATTCCCACAATATCGTTACAATATTTACATTGCAGGTGTTTGGTCAAAAGTATTGTGATATTTGATTTAATCCATATTTCCCAGCCCTAGCTGCAGCAGTGTAGGGGTTCAGATAGAGCATAGAGGTCCAAACAGTTGCCACATGGGAATAGAATGAACATGGAACATTATTAACTTACACCAAAACACAATTTTTGAATAGGCATAAATAGAAGGATGTTTCATCTTGGAAAACCGGTTGACACTGAGCTCAGGCTCATCAGCCTATATTATCTGTAATTACAATTATATTACATATAAACTCTCTCTCTCTCTCTCTCTCTCTCTCTCTCTCTCACACACACACACACACACACACACACACACACACACACACACACACACACACACACACACACACACACACACACACACACACACACACACACACACACCACTGGCAAATCTCTCCCACCGACTCCCTCTCGCTCTCTTTTCCCGTGTGTACGTGCGCGATGGAATGTTCCAACTAGTCAGCGTTGACTGCAGGCTACTGAGCAACACAGGTGGCCATTGACAGGCGCACATTACGCGCAGTGTGTTGGGGGACCCACGATAGGTAGCCTGCGGTAAATGTCCATTTGCATGCATGGGCCCTGCCGACGTGCGGAAAGGCTCCGGGTGGCCATGAAACATTACGCTTTCTCATTGAGGACAGAACAAGGGAACAACAATAACACTATCCATTTGAGCATTATGTTTCCGCGCATCCCCCGACCCTAGCCCTGATACATGACTCATATCATGACAGTCATGGATGAACTTCAACCTGGTGTTAAAGTTCGTGTCCATTTACGGCCCGTACATCTACATAAACGTCCACATTTCAAATATAAAGTGCTTACCCCATGGCCACGGGTGTTACCATTACGTACGGGCCCTCAAAAGTACCCAAAAGTACTTCCGTATTGTTCAATAAAAATCATTTTAATCCAATTGGATCCATTTTTTCATAGTTATAATGTATCAGAGAGCAATACACCTCCCAACCGATAGGGTCACGTAGTTGAAAGCGTGGAGAAAATACGTAGAAAATGGCCAACAATCAATTTAAAATGCTTTTTATTGAACAATACGGAAGATACGAGTACTTCCGAGGCCCCGTACATAATTGTAACATCTGTGGCCATGAGGTAAGCACTTTATATTTGAAATCTGAACGTTTATGTAGATGTACGAGCCAAAAAGGGAGAAAGTGCACACACTATGCTGAAGTTCATCCATGACTGTCATACAATATATTGACAGTCATGTATCAAGGCTACCCCCGACCCCTACAGCATAGAGCTGTTGGCGAGCCAGATGATGTGCTACTGTCTCTCTCGCTCCCTCTCCCTCTCCCTCTCTCTCTCTCTCTCTCTCTCTCTCTCTCTATCTCTTCCCCGCTCTCTCTCTCTCTCTCTCTCTCTCTCTCTCTCTCTCTCTCTCTCTCTCTCTCTCTCTCTCTCTCTGAGTCTCTCTCTGCATCCCCATTCTCTCCAAGTGATGGTAACTGATATCATTGACCTGATCGTCAACACCCACAAACACACGCTGACACGTAGCACAACGCACAGCGCGCACTGTTCACTAGAGGGAACCTGAGAAAGTTGTCCAGCCGTTGTAGAATAGAAAGATAAAAAAAAGAAAGTAGCCTATATAATGTTATGTGGAGCATTTTGAACGGGTAAAAAACGAGGAATGAGATGTCATCCTCTTAAAGTTATACAATATATGTAATGTATCTTAAAATGATATATAGGCCACCTCGACCGATTCAATGATGCCAAAACGCAGCATTCCAAAGAGTAGGCTAGTTAGTCACAGGCAAAATATGCAACACTGTTATGGACAGTCAGCTAGATGAGCCTGTCATGGATTCTTTTTCGTGCGTAATTTCGCACTCATAATCATAACTCATAACGTCCTTGATTAAACGAAAAGTTCCCTCTTACCACACATGGCTCTGCTTTGCTGTCGGTTCTGGGGTGAGACTGGTGAGTGGAGTCTGTTCTGTGTGGAAAGTGAAAGGTTCGGTTCCCACTGTGATGCTGCCCTGTCCTCTGTTAACCCGTCTAAAGAAACACACACTGTCTCCCACACTAGGCATTTAAAGCCCTATTTCCTGGAGAGAGAGAGAGAGAGAGAGAGAGAGAGAGAGAGAGAGAGAGAGACAGCTCCACCCATATCTTCAGACACCACCCCCTTCTTCTTTCTTTTCATGCTCATACTATCTGGCTAGGAGAGAAGCAGTGGTGGAAAAAGTACTACATGTGTTTACTTAAGTAAAAGTATCAATACTGCAATGGAGAAATACTAATCAACATTTACTTGAGTAAAAGTACAAAAGTATTGGTATCAAAATGTACTCAGAGTACCAAAAGTAGAAAGTACTCATTATGTAGAATGTTCCATTTCACAAGTTTTCAAATGAACAAAATGTATACAAATCCTTTTGAAAATAGCCGATCTACAAGCTCACAATGTGTCCATCGCGACAGTTGCGAGCTTGTAGATCGGCTATTTTTAAATAGCCAAAGTATAGGGGTGAATTGGTTATATATGTTTTGTAATAATAATCACAAAAGTAACTAGTAAATAGTAACTAAAGAATTGTAGTGGATTAAACGTACAATATTTGTCTCTTGAGATGTAGTGGAGTAGAAGTAAAAGTACCTCAGAATTGTACTAAGTACAGTACTTGAGTAAATGTACTTCCACCACTGATTTTAGATAACTGTTTATTTTACCTGACACTTAGGCCTACGTCAAGAAAAAATTAAGAATATCGGTTGCTTGGCGGAGAATATTAGAAAACTATAACAACTCAATGTCTTCATGGAAAACTGAATGACCAAAGACCAATCAGTAGGCTGGCTACTAAAGTCTGAATGCTACAGGTTTTTTTTTAATGACTGACCTTATGCAGTTATTGAAAATCACTTAAAATAACAGATAATGTTTGCTTTCGATTACTTTCCATTGTAATAACACAATGTAACAGTGCAATATTAATTGCTAGTGAGATTTATCCGTAATCAGCAATGAGTCCAACCTAAAAATGACTTAAAGTCTTATAACAGTCAATAAAACAGTCCCAAAATGTGTGACCTATGTATATGTTATTAATCTTGCGTAACATTTTTCACTTGGAGTGAAGGGGTGTCGTGTATGTGTGTACAGTCACTCCTTGTCCTCTGGTAGTAACTGGACATCAATTTCTTCAAGAAACACGGCATGTTCCTCTTTACATTTGTGTTCTTTCTTCTCAGTTGCAAAGCAACATGCAAGAGACCCTGTCACCTCACTATTTAATATCAGTGATTTATCTGATTCCACACCTTGGATAATTACACATGCCAAAGTGCAGAATAATGTAAATGTCATGAAAGGCAGTGGATATTCAGGTTATTCACTATTCAGCCATTGTGTGTCCGGATCGGTGACTGCTCTGCCAGATCCATACCTTGATCTTATACCAGTTTTACCATCGGATTGTGGTTTCCACATGCCTTTCCGCTCCCCTGAAACTACTTCCTCTGATAACTGGAACAAGCACCGGAAACCAAAACCCATGCATGCAACCCCAAACAGAAGAGCAATGATTTGAAAATGACTGAATACCCCAGAAGCAGTTCATATAGACAACATAACTCATCAGGTCAACCTTACAGCAAATGAAATACAAACAAGCAATTAGTTGATAACCGGATGGGACAAAATGTGTATTTGTAAAACTGTGTTAACAAGAGATCTCAGCTTGTTCTGTTTCTGTCATGGACAACAGAGCAGTGTCCACACACAGCACAGGCAAGGCAATGTAGATCAGTGAAAAAGACACGGCTTTTATTCAAGGGAGATTACCGGTTTACACATGTAAACTTGCAAATCAATTCATAGAAGTGGTGAAATGTGGAGTTTTCTTTTATGTTTGCACACACATGAGACTGCATAAAATCCTGATAATGGACAAAAGAGATGTGTCTGAGGAGGTCAAGCAGAGGTCACAGGCTTGTACAGCAGACCTCCCCTCAACTTAAGGAGGAAAACAAACAACAACAAAATAAAAACTAAGCTATCGTAATTTAGGAAAATACATAAATAAATAAATAAATGATAATAAGAAGCAGCACACACAATTTACAGAAAACCCCACCAATCAGTAGATAACAATCCAATAAAAAATAATAGTGGGGGCTGGAGGCATATAATACACATCAAGAAATAATTAGACATACATTTAATGTGATGAAAATGTCTTTAAAAATAAATTCTGAAGAACAAGCTCTAGTCTTCTAGATAACATGTACTTTGGCATTCCATAACTGTAAACCACAATATCTGAGGGAGTAGGCTACTGGCCATTCATTTTGTAGAAAGCAAGGTGAAGATGGTCAACTTGTCTCGTATTATCAATTTGAAAAAGTTGCTATGATGATGGTGGTATAGAAAAGGACAAGAACATATATTTATCTCTAACCAAATACGATTAATATTTATGTCTTATACTATACTGTATAAGAATGTCAAGTGTTCTGAACAGTGGGGCAGAGGCCTTGTTGGAGGCTGAAGCCATAAAACTCTTGTGTAAACTATGGTACAATCAACGATTTCATATCTTTCATATATGACAGATGTAGACAAATATGAAAGGGAAATGGGAAGAGGGACTAAAGAGAGAAGAAAGTAAGATGACTTTCTCGTAAAACTTTACGAGAAAAGGGAGATCAATGCAATGGTAGAAGGGCTGGCCTGACCCAATAAACACAAATATGTTTAGGCCCTGTGATTGTGATACCTCCAAGATTATTTAATTTTATGAAATGTAATATGACTGCTCTTTGTATATTTTTCAAAATGTCTTAAAACTAATTGCCTAGGATGGAGGATTTTAAATTGTGAGTGTCATGTGCTACAATTTCATTAATCTTCTAAATGTATTCATATTGTCGCGAAATCTTGCTGGGTGTTGTGGACCAAAACAGAGGGCCCCATAGACTTTTTGTTTAGGGCCCCCAAAAACCTTGGGATGGCACTATAGCATGTTCCAGTCTAACTACACTGTGCTGCCTGTAGACCAGTGACTAGAATGTTCAGTCTACTGTGCCTGCTTGCAGACCAGTAACTAGCAGGTTCCATTCAACCACACTACCAGTACCTAGCATGTTCCATCTAATCATCTAATATATCTGCTTGAGGAATGTGTTTGTGCCTAGCCAATAAGTTGCAGTCTTCAATCCAGTTTTTCCAGACCAAACCTCACTGTTCAAGAGCTGCTCATGTTGGCTGGAGGAAAACAAGCTTATGTGCTCTGCAGGTGACCAATTAATAGGTCAAAGGAAAATATAATCCAATTTCTATGGTGAAATCTTCTATAACACTCTATCGGTCCATAGAGAGGTCAAAACGAGACCCTCACAATCATTCCTCTGAACAAATGCTATGCACCATCCCCAAGTTCATGGCAATTCGGATACTCCGTAAGTAAACGTATATGTGTGCAGTGTAATGCATGCATGCATGTGAGTGTTCTGTGCATTTGTTTTGTGTGCTGATGTGTGTGCACTGTGGATCAGGCAGAGATCTGAATTCCTCTCCTGGATTAAAGGATTACGTTTTATTTTGAGTTTATAATGATGTGTTCACTATGTCTCGTCATATCTGATGAGATACAACCCAAAGATCAAAGGTTCCTTAATCGCTACAGTGATATGAAATGATGGCCATGAATCAGTGCTTCAGCAAATTAGACAAGGAAGGTCAGCGTGTTTGTACAATTCCGCCCATCACCATGCAAAACCCACTTCTCCATAAAGTGGACACGTATTACAGATGTGTGTGTGTGTGTGTGTGTGTGTGTGTGTGTGTGTGTGTGTGTGTGTGTGTGTGCGTGTGCGTGCGTGCGTGCGTGTGTGCGTGCGTGCGCGTGTGTGTGTGTGTGTGTGTGAGCGTGCATGCGTGCATTCATGCGTGCATTCATGCGTACGTGCGTGAATGCATGCATGCATGCATGCATGCGTGCATGCGTGCGCACATGTGTATGTGCGTGTATTTTATATGTCTGTCTGACTGTTCGTACATGAGTGAATAGGGAATCAAACAAACTCTGAATTCTATATGCACTTTAAACAATAATAATGGCATGTCTGTATTAATAACTGATAAATATTGATCAATAGTCTATCAGGGCCTTGTACATACTTTTGGGAGGGGAGGTGCCTTAATATTTAATTTTGTCCATATCGCCCAGCTCTATCTGCAGCAGTGTAATAAAAGTCTATATATGCTTAATAATACCAGTCCAGTACCAAGTCCAAATTGTATGGAATATGTGTTTGTTTGTTTGTATGTTGTATACTTCCAGAGATTTGCTATGTTTCCGTTGTTGGTTGTATTATAGGGTTACAAATGAACCCTGTGGGACATTATTTCAGTCTGGCATATGGCAGAATCTTAAAATACACTCTTCAAGGATTAAGAAAATGCCGTTGGTAAGAACTATAGCTCTTTGGTGCTGTTTTTGTCCTGTAGCTTAATAGAGTCAAGATGTGCTTGACTCTTAATAATAACCTCTTTATTCCTTGGGTCCAAATTGTATGGTATTTATTTTATTTTATTTGTCTCTGGTTGTTTCCTGCAAAAGTTATGCTCTTTTCTATTTCTTACATTTTCAGGTTTGGGTTCAGGATATGTGTAATAAAAGGTTAAAAATGAACCCCATGGGACATCATTTCAGCCTGTTACCTGGCAGAATCTTGAAATACACACTTCAATGATGAAGGAAAAACAGGTGGCGTAAAAAGACCCACCCCATGCGTGTGGACCCCACTTTCCATCTAGACTAAACAGCAGTGACAACACACAGAAGTATGCAGAGGTATTAATTGGCATAATGACTAAATTAGGGAGGAAAAGGGTTAAATTAATTAAAAAGGGAAAAAATAGGCCCAAACAGTCGCCACAGAATAGAATGAGCCTGAAAAACTCTTTGCTATTAAGAAGGAAAGTGACCCAAGTTTCACTATGAAAATCTCCACCCAAACACCATTTCTGAATAGGCCATAATATCTCTGAAAACTGGTTCCCACTGAAACAACATTTAGCACTAAAGCAGGCTCATCAGCCTATTGTCTGTAATTACAGTCTTTTACAATGGGTATAACTCTGTCTCTCTATCTCTCTATCTCTCGCGCACGCGCGCACACGCACGCACGCACGCACGCACGCACGCACGCACACACCCACACACACACACACACACACACACACACACACACACACACACACACACACACACACACACACACACACACACACACACACACACACACACACACTAATGATGATAATGACTAATAGTTAAACCCTAAGAATTTTGGCCAATTAACCCATTAAAAAGTCCTGTTAACTGAACATGGCAAGTTCACACCCACAGATGTCTAAGAAACCAATGCCTATAGGGCTGTGTCCTTCTGCTGTGCGTTATTAAAAGTGTTACTTATTTACAAGAGTCGATGACTGAATTAGCTATTTGTGTGCCTTTTTGGTCAACACCTATCATACTCTGGAGATGTTTTATTGAGCATGCAAGTTCCCTTAACCAGACTTATCAGGAGGGGAACACAAAATGGCTTTTGTATTGAAGGAAAGCAGGGCAGAGAGCGTTTGGTTCGGCAAGATACAAATGTGAGAAATTAAGAAGGCATACACAGGGCTGCAGGGCATTTTCTCCTATGAAGGCAATCAGGCATTGGCTCATATGAGTGTACATTATGTGCTTGTTTCCATGTCTGTTTTAATAACTAGAAAATCTTGGTCAAGACTCTAGCATATTGACAGTGATGACTGGCAATAGATGGTTTGGTTCAGAGTGTTAATTACAAAAATTAAGGAAAAGAAAAAGGAAGTCCGCACACTGTTCTCAAGCTCCAAGAGTCTCACTTTTTATTTTTTATTTTTGCAAAGTTTCGACCTTCTAGGTCTTCATCAGGCAAACATTACACTTTGTTTTACCCTGCAGGGTCAGCTTTTACTGCAGCCAAAATACAAAGGGTACATACAACTAATCAATTCTAAAACTTAGTACCAATAAGAGCAATGTTATTGCTGTGGTTGAGATGAGGCATCTAACTAACTAATGCACAGAATTGTGCATTAGTAAGTTCATACCATAACAAATATCTTTAGACAGTAATTGTATATCCTGTACAATACTGTCACGGTCCGCTCCTCGGGCCGTGGACTTTGACTGTATATCTCAGCCCTTGGACCTTTTCTGCCCTTATAAGGTCGAGGACTTATTAGGACTATTATGTTGTATCGTTCCTATTGTGTTCTGTTACTATGTTGTTGTTGTTGCCCTGCTGTTCTGTACCTTTATTTTGTAGTATTGTTTCCTGTTTTGCTTAGTTACTGTTACCTGTCTTGTCTCACCTCCCGTTTGATTAGTCATGTTCTCGTCCTGTGTCCTCTTAGTCCCCCAGCCTATCCCAGTGTTGATTGTCTGTTGAGTTCACCTGTGTCTTATTATTTCCCTGTCTATTTAAGCCCTGTGTTTGTCGATTAACCTTGCTGCATTATCTGCTGTTGCGTGTAGTATGTCTTGTTTTTCAGTTACTGTTTGTAGACCTACCTTATGAGTTAATAAACCCTTTAAACCCACCTGTTCAGCCTCTGTCTCTCCTGCACTACATTCTGACCTGACCGTGACACAATGCAATATTCAGTAATATAAAGCATTGTGCAAAGTAAAATGCTACTGTCTATAGCCTACTGAAACAATGTCCTCAACACTGATAAACAGCAGTGTGTGCAGTGTACTACTAGTCTGTGCATGTTATAGTCTGTGATCATTTACTGTCCTACCCCCTGTAATAAAACACAGCACAATCGTAATCATTTAACGGCCTGTTGCCTGCATGTCTACCTGTTGTACTCACACATACATGCACGCACACATGCACGCACGCACACACTCACACATGCACGTATACACAGACATACACACTCAGAGGCAGCTGTGCAAACACAATCAGATTAAAACAGGCAAACATCCACATGGCACATACACAAATGCACATTTATTAAGGCAGGACCAACACACGCATGCTTGAACACTCTGATGCTCGTACATACGCACGCACTCAGGCACGTATGCACACCCACATGCATGCAGCACCTTACACACACTTCACACAACATATTAAATATATCTATATATATATTTGTACTCATGGATTTTTTTTTATTACTAACAATAACGACAATAATAATAATTGCTTTATTTGGTCTCTTCTTGCTTCAACGTCGAGGAGTCAAAACCCAAGAATCTTTTATATGGGATATATAAATGATCAAAACTTGTACCTCGAATCTTGAATCATAGCCCTGCATCAACACTATAACTAATAAGGAGTTATGCAAGTTGGGCAGTTTGTGTGCTTTGTCCATTTGTTTCCTAGCAATATCTCCAGGATGCATGATATGATATGATATGAGTCATCTCCAAACATGTGCACACACACCCAGATGCAATCCCATGTTGACACTATATTATGGTGGTAAGAGCTCTCTTTCCGGTGCACCCTCTCTGTACTATCCAGCCCTATTTTACATTTTTCAAAACAATAACTGATCTACATTCAGTTCTTTTAAATGACATAACCCAAAAAGGGACCCGTTTGAAAGCGGTTATACAGAAGTACTTTGGTGAGTATCTCTATGTAGGCCTACTGTGTGTGTGTCTGTGTGCGTGTGTGCGTGCGTGCGTGTTTGCGTGTGTGTGTGCGTGTGTGTCCTCCCAGGTCCAGATTTGGCTCTGGAAAGTTAAGCACCCCCAGCAGAGTGCTCTCTATTCACACCATATCGTAGGGGATCTCCCCTCCAACATCTGCTTCACATTAGGGTCTGGGGGGTGTAAAGAAGAGCCTGACAGAGTGTTTTTTTCCTGCTCAGTGGGGGGTGAGGGGGATGAACACCAGACACTCACTGCTTCATGCCATGAAGACGGTTCTTGAAACATGCATAATATGCATGTTTCAAGAACCGTCTTCATGGCATGAAGCAGTGAGTGTTGTATCATCAGTGCATGCATGAATAAGTAATATTATTACTTATTCATGCATGCACTGATGATACGTCATTAGTGATGCAGGAATATTTGTATAATCACCAGTTATTGGATGGTGTGTTTTAATTTAGTGCCAACGTGCTCATCTGGTATTGCTGGTGAATGCTGGTGAATGCTGCTGATGTAACCGTACGCATGTTGTAGGTTTATCTTACATTCCTTGCCTTTAGTTGACACACACACACACACACACACACACACACACACACACACACACACACACACACACACACACACACACACACACACACACACACACACACACACACACACACACACACACACACACACACACACATGCACACACAGGCTTTCTACAAGTGTAGACTATTTTAGAATATAGTGACCATTCGACACCTATCCAATTAATCAGCTACAAAACAGACCATTATTACATAACACCAAACTGGTTTGATTTATGTGATGACCTGTATCCATGGCGTCGTGGCCCTTATCCTACCCTGGAGCAGAGGGCTATTGATTTTCAGTTTGACTTTGACAGACTGCTGTACCCGAGATTGTTGTGTAACCTTTATACCAGAGCAGAGGTGGGGAGTAACAAGTTGCATTTACTCATGAATGACATTTTACTTGAGTAACATTTTGAATAACTGTACTTGGAAGAGTAGTGTTAATGCAACATACCTTTCACTTTTACTCAACATATGCAACATACTTTCACTTTTTTCTCTTTTATTGAAGTATTTACGAGGAGATAGTGGGGCGAATGAGCAAGAAAGGCAATGACAGATATATCTTCCCCCGGCAGAAGTACAGCAGAAGTTCTGTCCTTTGTGCCGGTAGCCATGAGGCACAATACAGGCACATGGTCGATCTGCCAGGTCAATAGACTAATAACTCTGGAGTAACATCCATTCAGAGAACAATACCGTACCAATACATGACGTTCTTTGCACGAATACAGTGTTTCTATTCCTCTCTGTCACTGTATGGTGCGGTTATAATGTCAGTGTATTCTTGTTGCTTAATGACACTGTGATTGTACTTGTTTCTGCATAGTGCAGGATACTGTACCTGGTGTGTAATGCTGATAGTGTTTGTAACACTTGAGTAGTCTCTTCACTAGATACCTACTCATAATTATTTGAATGACTACTACACTTATACTTGTGTACTTTTGTATGAGTACAGATTTTGTCTGCTCTATGCCACCTCTGTACCAGAGTTACACGGCCAAGATCTGCTGTGTTCTGGAACTTCTGGGCCTTGATCACCCCTTGGTGTGGCGGGGTCACGACCAGGCCAGCTCACTGCGAATCAGTCCCAGATGTTGTTCTGAAGTCAGATGTAGTCAGTATGGTCCAACAAAACACAGACGTCACAGAGGGCCCCCTCAGAGTCACCGGCTGCCTATGTCACTGTGTCACTGTGCGAACAGCTTCATTTCCTCTGATCAACAACACATTGGCTTGTCTCCACGGCGATGCTTATTGTGCAAACACGACGTATGGTTTTCACACGAAAATAATACATTTCATGTTGCCATAAATGAAGTTTGAGCCAATTAGAAGGTCTTGTCTGTCTTGAGGGAGATGTCCAGATCTCCATATCTGGAGGATTAATTTACAGAACAGGTAACATGCAGCAGTTCATGAGTTTTATTTACAGTATAGACATATAGATCATATTCAGCCCAGATTTACATCATGCAGGTGTACTTCCTGCATTGTGTGTTTATTACCTCTTGCAGTTTAGACAGGCTAGGCTGACTAGTGGTTTTAAAAGTTGTCCCCCGGGTGGCAGCCAGGAATAAATACATTCAAATATATATTACAAATATAATTTCAGTTGAATTTAAATTCATGAGGTTATTGTGCCAGTTTTACCACTTTCAAACTGGCATCCCTATGCTGGGCATGTCATTATTATTGTAAAACATTTTCTTTCTTTCCAAGGTCTTTTTATTACATTCACAGAGATTAAACAACAGGCAATTTCACTGAAGAATCTTAAAAAACAATTGCCAACAATGAACACCCATCAAAGATGACAAACAAACGACAAATCCCGCCTAAAACCCACCAATACATAGCCGGACCTGTAAGTAAACAGTTTCAACATCTTTCCTTACTTTTCAAAAAATAGGGTAAATAGCCAATCTACAAGCTGAAAACACATCACAATGTGATGCGTTGTGAATGTGACGCGTTGTGTTTTTTTGTTTAGTATTTCTCAATAGTGGGGGCACAGCCAGAGGCTATGGCTATTTGGGGGATATTTGCATAGAAACGTTTGGTAACCCCCTGGCTAGGCTGTATGTAGGTCAGTTTATCACAATATCAACTCATTCCAGAATCACATGTTGCATCAGATGCAACAGATCTTCTCTCAAACGATTATCAACATGCGCGCACGCACGCACGCACGCACGCACGCACACGCACACACACACACACACACACACACACACACACACACACACACACACACACACACACACACACACACACACACACAATACGTTTTGTATTGACCATGAGTCAGTCTAAAAAAAACATAGAATAATGTCTGAAAAACATTAGTGTGTCTGTACATTGTGACATACTCCAGTCAGGAGGAGTAAAAGTCTGGTTTGAGAACTGGAGGCTGCTGTGTTGCGGTTTTAAGGAAGGAAATATTTCGGCCCACAGAAGAGTGAGTGTAACTGCTGGTGAGTGTTCCAGACGGAGGGTGGGGACAGGGCCTTTTATTTTGATGAGTGGACTCTGGCGGTGAGGCCAGAGTGAGTTAAATGTCTCGTGAGGCACGAGGTGGGTGGGGGTCGGGACGGCCGGGTGTGGTCGCTGGTGCAGCACTACGTCATGCCGGACCCAGAGAGAGAGCGGGGACTGAATTATGTCATGACGCCCTTCTCCCTCCCACGTCTCTCCTCCTCTCCTCTTTCTCTCCTCTCTCTCTCTCTCTCTCCCACCCATACCCACACCCCACCGCCTTTCTTTCTTTCTCTCTCTCTCTCTCCCCCTATAACTGTTTTCACTCATTTCATTGCTTGCCGCTGCTGTGCGTTTAGTGTTACAGCTGTTGTCTGCTCTGACGTAGCTTCAGGGAGGCTGGCTGAATTAAGTGGCTTCTCTCTCCTCACACAAACCTGATCTGAAAAATAAATCCATTCCTATGACATGGAGAGCATCTGTGTGGTAGATGTTGACACACATGCACTAACCAAAAGCTTGTACCACTGAATTCCTTCTGCCTCTCCCTTCAGTCCACAAAAATATGTCGCTGCACAGTCGTACAACAACAGTGTCCAGGAATGGCAGATCTACAAGCTCACAACACATAGTGACATGATGCATTGTGAGCTTGAAAACCTTCTAGATTTTCTGAGCAGGACACCTTCTTGCAGCCACGTATAAATCAGGCTCAGAGGGTCATGCGACAAAGTGGAAATAAGACTTTATTTGCCTTCTCTTAGCTGTTATTCATCCTATCGTCTGTCCATTCCTTTAGTTCCCCTAACGGTGGTCCATCTTCAGCTTGGGATCAACAGCCCTCTGTCCACACTTGTCTGTCTCATTAGATGATCCCCATCATTCTCCAGTAACACCTGAAAACCAGACACGGGTGCCTTACGGGCTGTAATTAGTCTTGCCTTGAAGAAAAAGAGTTCCTTTCTGAAAAACTGGGCAATTTTCGAATGATTGAGGGCCAAAGGTGAGAGGTGATGGGAAAGACAGCAATGTTCTGCCTTGAGCAGAGGACATGGTAGCCTACTGTACTCACTGTCTGAACCCAGAGATAAAACTATTGGCAGCTATGAATTCCTGACTGACAATGATGTTGGTGGATCAGCAATAGCTTGAGACAATTGAGAGTATTAATCAGGGTTGCCAGATCTGCTTATTATAATTTCCCTGCAAAGTTTTATTTGAAAATAGCTGACCTACAAGCTCACAACGCGTCGCATCGTGACGCGTTGTGAGCTTGTAGATCTGCTATTTTCAAATAGCTGATGTATATGTTAAAGTGCTCATGTGGCCCATAGTCGCTTCTTTTGGGCTGGTTTTCCTAGACCTGGTTGCTTGTTTCTCTCACCGAATCTGGCAACACTGGTATTAATAATATAATAGTAAGTCAGCATGCAATATTCTAATGAGCTACAGTGTATATCTATGATAACTATATTTCTTTGAGCATCCACATTGGTGTTGTGGTTGTCTTGTGGACTCTGCCATGCACTTGAGTTAGAACCATTTATACAATGTTACAGTTATAGTTATTATGCTTGGTGTGGGCGGCCCATAAGTCTTATTAGTTTAAGGTGGAAACACGATGAAGGCAGGAGACACTCCCAGTAATAAATATACCACACACACATATGTTAATGCCAACACACACAGTCACACACGCACGCACGCACGCACACACACACGCACGCACGCACACACACACACGCAAAAACCTCACCTCTGCCGAATCCGAATCTTTACCTAATTGCAAGCCTAACTAATAATATTTTTATTTCCACCAGGTTCACAGGCCGGTAGGTGGAGATTATGTTTTCGCAGTCTGTCCATCTATTCGCAGCTTATCTCGCAAAACACCGGACCGATCAGCATCAAACTTTGAATGCATACTCCCAGCAGGCCAAGAAAGACACTCCACCAATTACATTTTTTTAAATAAATTCACCCCTCGATCCTTGGATGATGGATCATGACGCTCCCCATATAGGTCACGCCCATTTCCGCCTATACCATTTTTCATTTTCTTCAAAAGAGAGGCTTATTTTACAAAATACAATCTACACAAATACAAATGTCACTGTTTATTGCATGAAACATGATTTATTTTCACCAAATTTGGTACAAATGATATTGAAAGTCATGTGACAATGACCGTGAATCAGGGTTTTGATATTCCATACTGTTTAACCATGAAAAAAACAACCATTTTTCTTGTGAGGTCCAACACAATTGTTCTCACAATGTATATTTAAGTGTAGTAAAACAAGTACTGCACGCACGCACGCACGCACGCGCACACACACACACACACACACACACACACACACACACACACACACACACACACACACACACACACACACACACACACACACACACACACACACACACACACACACACACACACACACACAATGGCTGTTGAGAGCTTTAACAAGGTTGTAAAACCATCTGAGCCTGAGGGGGAGGCCTCTCCTCTGCTCTGCTCCCTTCATGACAGGGTGGTTCCCTCCACGTTCCACCAGCATGAACTCAGAAGGTCGAGCAGCTCCAAATATTCAGCTGTTTCTACTGTAGGATTTTATTGTAGCATTGTTATGATTAAAGTGGACTATTAGTCTATACAGTCAGTAGACTAAAGTACACCATCCTGAATAGCAGTACAGCAGCGCTCAAATCAATGTGTGCATAGCCTACTGTAGCAGATAACTTTGTTACCAGTGAGACTAAATGCCCTAATTCCAAACTTCATCTTACAGTACCTCTGTTCTTTTTTCCTCATGGGGGCAATTTTTTTTGTTGTCCTCCCTAATTTAGTTGTTAAAGGGCTCTTTACCGATTTTGCACCCAACCCCTGCTCCCATTTTAATGAAGTGGAGTGTGTTTTGTGTTTTTTCTGTGTTGTTGAACATTTCGATGACTGTGACATCATAGTACAGAATTTCAGCTCTTCCTAGACCACAATGGACTACAGCCCATGTTTCCTGTAGGTCAAGTCTGCCCCTCCAGCTGATCACCTTGTTTTTTTGTGCTAGTAGATAAGGTAACTGACAGCGACACCTTAGAGCAGTCTTAACATGGTGATTGGCATCAGCTGGAGGGGCCAGTCTGTCTTGAACTGCAGGAAACATCCAGTCCATTGTAATCCAGGAAGAACGGACATTCTGTAGTAGTCACCGAAATCATGTTCAAAATATCAAAACACAGAAAAAACACAAAACACACTCCAACATCATGTTTATTATGTCCTCAACTTCATTAAAATGGGATTTGGGTGCAAAATTGGCCACGTTGCCCTTTAAGTGTTGTGTGGTCCTTGTCTCTGCCAACCCCCACAGTGTTCCTGGGGAAGATTTGGACCATCACATGCCTCCTCCAATACACATGGAGTCACCAGCCACTTCTTTTCACCTGAAACCGAGGAGTTTCACCGGGAGGGCGTAACGGGCGTTCCCCCCCGTTGAACAGGCGCGTCGACCAACCAGTAGGAATCCATTCCGACAAGGACACAATCCCCTGCCAGCTTCCCACCCTGGAACACTGCCATTTTTGTTTGTTGGAGCGCCTGCCAAGCCGAAAGCACTGCTCTCAGGACCTGAACACGGTCCTCTGTGAACACCAGTTTACCTCTACACCACTACAAAGTAGGCCTACTGCAAACAAAGAAAAAAAGAAAAAGGTATTACATTAAATTAAGTAACACAAGAAATAATAATAAAGGGGGCAAGGTTTTGTCATGAGAAAAGAAACCCATCAGTAATGCCACTTGTATGCCAATAACAATTCTGTACGAATTTGTCCTCCTGTCTTTTTTGTATATACACCATACACACCACATTTACATTTATTTAATAATTTTGTTAGTCTAAAGTAAAAAAAACTTTTTTTTTTAATATTATCATTTTGTTTTACTTCAGCAACTGTGAGCAATTGTTTGGATGAACAATATATAGGCCTATATAATATTTTGCGATGCTTTATTATTTGGTCATGTGATGTCGCTGCTTACACTTTGGAGAAAAAGATTCTTGTCATTTGCACATGAGAGCAATAGTTTATTCATTCTCATATAAGTTGAACTTATAGCCTAATATCCATCGCACCTGGGAATCACTTGCCAAAAACACAAGACATACAAGATGACAAGGCATCACGATGCACATCTTTATCAGCTTGTAGGTAGACCTGCTGTTTTTGACAAAAGAAACATGATTGAAACGGGTACATGCATCCAATATATGAACGAGTCATCATTAATACACTTGCGTATGCACACAAATCACACTTGTACAGCTTTCACAATTCTGACTTAAGTCTTTACGTAAGGGCAGGCCTACAATACAGTACAAATGTAAGAGTTTTGTGAATGAGGCCCATGTGGAAGAAAATATTAGTCATTCAACTTCCTTGTTTTACTGGCAACTTGCACAAGAAATTTGTCTGAGTGGTCCAGACCAGTGGTTTGCGAAATTAGCCCCGGACACGCACGCACACGCACGCACACGCACACACACACACACACACACACACACACACACACACACACACACACACACACACACACACACACACACACACACACACACACACGATTTATGTCAAACTCAAAATTACACTTTATTCAGTCCTCCAACTAGCACTAACCTCGGGCCACAGTTGTGCTCGGGCCACACAGTTGCACCAAAGTTATGGACCACAATGGAAACAATGGAATGGAAAGTCCCCAGGACGTTTTTGTGTTATCCTTTTAGCTATAATGTCTTACTGTACCACGTGCTGTTTACATTTCTGACTAATAAAGTAGTCAATCAATCAAAAACCCCACCCTCCTTTCACTTTCATTGACATTCATTGCATCCCAAGCACAATAGATGTTTATTCACTCTTTGTTTATTCAACCCGAGATTCAACCTTGTGTATGGGTTAATCCATACCCTTCACATTAGGCTCCATTCTCCTCTGTCCCTTCATCATCTGTCCCTCTTTAAGCAGGCCATCCAGGGTGCACCAGATAGCAATTCAGATACTGTGAAATGGCCTCCAAGTTCCACCAGATGACAAGGGTGACCAGGACTACTAGGGTAGAAATAGCACGGCTGCGGGTTTCAGTTGTCATCAGGGGCTTCCTCCCCTTGACCCAGACAACCACCCAATAGACAAACGCAAGAAGATAAAGCACGGCCAGTAGCATCTTATTGCCTAGACTATTCCAAAATGTGGTGTTCTCCAAGGCCTCAAGCTGCAACGCTTGCTGCTGGTGCTGCCGCTTCGTCTTTTCCGAGGCGTCCAGGACCTTGCGATTGACCCTGGCTTGTTGGTTACACTGGTTATCAATTTTCTCCTCCATTCTGGCAAGATCCAGCTTCAAGTTATCAACCTGCTTCTCCATGCTACCGAGTTCCTGTTTCAAGTTATGGATTTCATTTTTATTTTTCACTTTCAAGTCATGTGTCAAGTTATGGATTTCGTTTTCCTTTTGAATTTTTATGTCATTTTCACACCTGTATTTGTCCTCTTGCATGGCTTCCAACATCATTGTGTAGTCCCTCTCATAGTGAGACTTTTGGTTTTCAAAGGATACCTCTAGTCGACAATGGTCGTCCCGTAGCTTTTGGATCTCGCGGAGGAGAGCGTCAAAGCCTAAGCTCTGTCCATTTTCAAATGTATTATTTCCCTTAGAGCGAGTGGGTTCTCTGGGGGCTTCCGTGGTGCTGTTGGCCCCAACAGAACTAAATGTAGCACTAGTGCAGTCATCCTTACTGCACTGTGGGCATTCAACACGTACAAACCTTTTCCGTATAAGTGAGCCAATCTCTCTGCGCTTGGTCACCACAGCACCTGCTGCGGAATGGGAGAATGTAGAGAGGCCACCTGTCACCTTGGCTCCAACATTTTTGAGGCCCTGGTGCATGTCTTGGAACACCTCTTTAGGGTGGCGTGGCATGCCGTCGTGTTCCACCATGCGAAGCTTACAATGGTACTGCCTCTGCAGCTGCTGGATGGTCTGGGCTGACACTTGGTTCCTCTTCTCAAAAGCCTGCTTGATGAGTGAGCGCTGTGGTTTGTTTGAATTATGATTAACTTGCTGAAGGTATTCCACCACGTTGTCATGACGAGCATTCTGTTCCATTTTGATTTGCTCAGAGAGCTTGAGGATCTTATGTTGAAGTTGGGTGTGGGGAATGGCATGCTTAGTTCGCTGGGCGTTCGGGGTACCGCTGAGTACATGAACACCATACCCCTCCGCACCATATTGTTCTTGGTGTTTTACAAAGACTGACATCCTGTAAAGTTGCACTTGTAACACCTTCAGTGTAACTCAGAGGACACAATTCTTCTTATTCTTATTTTATATGCTGTACAGTTCTTTACGTCATTTGATGACATCACCTCTTCAACGTACTCTGATTGGACAGTGATCAGTCAGACATGACTCTGTCTTTGCTAGCCAACAAATTCCTTCATGTCGTGCCACCTTTCTTATGGCGTGGCACCGAAGGATCTAGAGCACTGGTTCTCAAGGTTTAGGGTAGCCTTGGGTCAAGACTATCATAGATGTATTGCATCGAGTCTGACCTTTGCTTTCGTATCAGTCTCGGTCTCTATCGCCCTATAGTCACTGGACATCCGTGCGCAAAGCATGTACTTCTCTGTACATGTACAAAAAAAGACATATAAAGTGCTGACCCTGTAGCTACGGATGTTAACTTGACATTCGGAACCTGTGTGGACTATATTTGTCCGTATTTTTCAATAAATATGTGTTTTAATCCCGGATTCTGTCGTAAATTCCCGTAGAGGTTCGGGCCACATCAAGAGTTTGTACCGCTACGCTGCCCTCACACCTATGTTGCACGCAGATCTGACTGATATGCCCATATATGGAGATCTCTGTATCTGTCAGTCCTTGTCCATCTTATGGGCATATATGGAGATCTCGATGTCGGAGAACTCTGTATCTGTTAGTCCCTATTATGCCCATATATGGAGATATATTGGGAAGTCCTTATATGGTTATGGCTGAATCCGGCTGAATTCCTTATCCTTCCTATATTATTTATTATTATTATGAATTATTAAAATTAACTAACTACTTTAATTGAAATGACCTCCAAAACATGTCCGGGGTTGCTCAACACACGATCACTCCATTTGCCCCGAAACTTGCCACAGACTGTTAATCAGAGCTCTGGCTATAGGCTTCTTTCCCCGCCTTCAATGTACTTACATATTGTACGGTTAATATAAAACTACATTTCCTACTACATCTTAACATTTTAGCCACAGCAGCTTTCCTTCTTTCTGGCCGCAGTATCTTTTTTTTCGATTAGTCGATTACCATGATCAGTCATAACCATAAGGACTTTCCAATGCAGCTACCACTGCCAAATATGGACTGTGATAGACTGTGATATGATCGGGCCTATGTGAGGGCCGTGAAGCGGCCCAACCTCTAGTAATTAATAATCAGTCCGACTATCCATATAGCCAATACAGTCCAAGGTTGTCATGACAGCTTGCCTATTGCGGCTGCACATACTGTATACTGGATCTTATAGGTCAAGTAAATGGGCTCAGCCTGTCCCCAAATCTGCTTTACTAATATCAACGGCAATGCATGTGCTTGCCTTGCTGTGCTGTCTGTGTGCTACATTTAAACTGAGACACGCACGCACGCTTGCTCACACTTTACATACATATAATGTATGTACATATGTACATATAATGTATGTAAAGTCCATTTGTTTATGCAGTTCACACTCAATGGCAAGTACTATTGTTATTGAGACTGTGTGGCTTGCAGTAGTCAGAGCTGATGAAAAATGGTTTTCGAGCACCTGACAGACTTCGGGTTTGGATGGGCATGTCCTATGTCCCTTTTATTATGCCCATACATGGAGATCCCTGATGTCACCAATATGATGTCATAGTACTGACATCATAAGCTTGCCTCCAACTACTATGATAATGAGTACTGCCCTTGATAGGTATGTTTTTGTACCATTTTCTAAAGTGTACCATTTTCCATTTGTATGTGTAACACCACGTTATGTGTATAATTACTCTGTATATCTCTGTTTTAACGTCAGAAGGATATATCTGGAACCATGCATGTCCAACGCTTGTAAGATCTCTTCTCTGGAATAAACCCAAATACTATTATAACACGTTTCCTTCCTCCGTTTATTGATGTATTAATTAATTCTTATCTGACCGATAGATATGGACCGGTATTTAGTAGGAAAAATAAAGCTATCAGCCCTAATTACTGGGTACAGTAATAACGGGTACAACAGGTACAAGTGTACTCTGAAAACAGGTACAACAAGTATTGCATAAGTGGAGGGAAAGTGAAATATCCCTTTAAATATTGTCCTTTGAAGAATGTTAATAGAAACCAATCTGGGAACAATTTCTGTAAAAAAAAAAGAGTTTTTTCATTGTTCCTTTTTGCGTAGAAACAGTGACTCGGTTTGGCTCCTCCCCTTTCTTAGTCCACTTCCTCCTGGGTGCTTCTGCGGAATCTGTCTTGAGAGATAGAAACAGACTGTATTTGTGGGTAGAACGCTGCCATCTTGTGGCTGTTTGATGTCTCTACAAAAGAAAACTGCATCGCTACTGCTTTTGTTTTAAGTAGTGCCCAGTATTCCCCCGAAATATCCCCAAGTATAGTGCCCAGTCTCTTCCCCAAATACACAACCTATTCTCTCTCCAGCACTATATAGTATACATAGAAGAATCTGGTCAATAGGAAAATTCCATTGACCATATCTGTAGAGGGCACTGTGGAGTAACCAAAACATGTTTTAATTCCGGTGAAATGTTTTCTTTTCTGGACAAAAAGTGTAGTTTAGACGTGAGGTGGGGGCTCACAGTGTTCCCATTTAGTAGAGTAGGCTTTCAACTCCATAAAACCGTCTTTGTTTTAGTGAGTAGCAAACGTGTATTTTTTATTTTTACTTTAAAACCACTGTTTTGAAAGCAATGTAAGTCTTTAAAAAAGTAATTCAAGTAAAGACAAGTTGTCTGATTATCTTAAGTACTTATGTGTGGGTGTATGTAAAGGGCTTTTATATACAACTAAAAGGAAAATAAAATAATTAATTGAAACAAAAATAAAAACAAATTAACAAATGCAATTAAATAATAAGAAACATAATTACATTAAAAATCACATGTTGAATACAGTATTTCAACTAGCACTGAGCTGAACGGCTATGTGCACGTGCGTGTTATAAAATAAAGCCCCCCTAGCTCAACAATCCACAGCTCATCACTGACTACACCTGTACCACCTGCTGTTGTTAATGAAGCTTACTCTGCCACCCTGTGTCCAATTTTAGTATTGATGTAGTTGGAGCTGGCTTGACTCCCAATACATGCCCCAAATATTAATAAAATCGCAGCAGTACAGGAGGTGAGACAGAGACGCACACCATTTTGTTTCCTAAATCCATTCAGTGAGGAAAACTCCCTTCTTATAAATGTTATCAACTCACTTTTATACCTTTGCATACTGGGAGAAAAGCTAATATAACAAGTAGCTCTTATCTGGGGGATTACTTCAGTACCCCAAATAATGGCAGTGTCTTGTTATCCATATTTAAGTACTCCATTTTACTGCTAGGATATTCCAGTGAGGTTGGAAATGGATTTAATAAAGATAAGAGACAGAGGATGACTTTGCTCTGTAATGTCAGATTTATTTACAGATGTCAGTGGGACAAACTCCTTTGTGCAAGTAAGGATCTGTAGTCATTAACATTTTGCAAAACAAATAGCAATGACTGTAGAATAGAGGTATGTAAAAAACAAAGCAAAAAGCTAAATTCATAATCCTTATTTCAATACTTTAGCTATTTATAATATATTCTTGAAGCATAACAGTGGCATGACAATGGGAAAAAAAACATGCTACTGCGTACCAGAAAAAGTATCAATGTTGCCTGTTACTCTCACCAGTCACCACAAAACCCCTGCAGAAATGGTACATTCCAGAAGCGACATCATCACTGAACCAGGATGTCAACAGCTCAAAGACAGTAAATTACTACTACAGTTTAGCATGAACAACATTGGTTTAAAGCTGCAATCTGTAACTTTCATGTCCTGCCCGGGATTTGAACCCAGGCCCCCTGTGCAAATGCCAAAATGTCTCACTGAGTTAATAGGAGCACACCTGCTTGCTTAGGGGAGACATTTTATTTTGACCTTCAGGCAGTATCACCTGTAAACCAGCAATGGTTTTCCCTGACAGGATGTACATTAATCAAACAGAAGAGCAGGGAGACCAAATACAACAACCGCAGTTGTGTTAGACATGTTACTCAGGTCAAAAAATGTAATTAAAAAGTTATGGATTGCAGCTTTATAGCAGAGCAAAATGAAGCCTTGCTGTTGAAAAATTAAACAATTTCAGATTAGAAAAAGCAGTTTACTCTCCTCCTGTCAATATCAAATACAATTGAATTAACAAGTTCTTTCAAATTGAAAGAAATAATAAAAAAAAGGTCAAACTCAAGTGGTGAAAATGCCACAAGCAAACCAGTTGCAAGCTCACACCTTCTTTTAAGAAAACATTAGCGCACACAAAGGAAAGTACCACCCTAGCTAGTACTATGGATCAAAATGACTGGTGGTTTTGTCATATAACGTTAATGCGAGGACTTGAATGAAAACAAGACAACTAGCTGTTGATCCGTTCAGGCTCGTCGCTGACAAGGCATTACAAGCCACAGCCTCCATTACAAGATATTTTCAAAAACAAAATTCAAAACACAAGCAAAACTGACAAAAGCAGTCACAGAAATGCTTTGTGCTTTAATTGGACCAAAGGGGTTGTTGGGTTCTGGAGCTGTACTATGTAGAGAGGATGAGGGAATGAATGCCTAATTTATAGTCGACTCCATCACACGACAGTGTCGCTACTGACAAGAACTGATTGGTCTGCTCTCTCTGACTCCTAACTAAGCAATTATTTCAATCACAGGAGGGACTGTCAAAGGAGCTCTCATTTGGTGATGAAAAGAAGACGGTCAGACGAGTTCGTCAAAAGGTACGTAGAATAATATGAATCCCTCACACAGGGCCAACGGAGCATGAGTTCAACATTTCACTGCAATACCTGACAAATAAACCCTTCTTGATTCTTGAGTTCCGCTGGGGTCTATATGCAGAGACTTACAAAAATGAAAATCCTGGAGTTCACGGGCCGATCCACGACCAGAATCTTAAGAGCTCGAGTCAGCCATACAGAGAGGCAACCAACACCCAGGCCCGCACCCACCACACGTTATCAGTACTTATTAGAAGCATCTCTGTCATGCAATGGAGTATACATTGAGCTTAGTTCTGTCGGAGTATAAATAGAGCTTAGTTCTGTTGTTGATTGTCCAGTTCTCCGTCTCTGGAAGGTCTCTGGGAGGCAGAGGAGACAAGAGGAAGGTGAGACATCAGGTCGGCCTACCCGGGCAACAGGAAAATGGAAATGGGGGAGGATGGCAGAGTACGGGGGATGGGGTGTTCAGGTTGATATTAGAAGCCAGAAGGCGTCAAAACATTCAAGTCTCTGGGTTTGAGTTTGTGTGGCCTAGGCTGCTTGGCTTCCAAGCCTGACATGCCCATCTTGGGGGGCATGAAGTTGGCAGGGTCCTCTACCTTGAGGTTGACCTGAGTATTAATAGTCTCCATGGTGCTGGACTTCTGCAGGCCAAAGTATGATTGCAGTGAGAAGCCTGAGAAGGAATATGAGAAGTCAGTAAATATAGATATGGCAAAAGCAAATAGAAAAATCTAAAAACCTTTTCATTACATTTTCTTTTATAAAAATGTAACCGCCACAACATGTTCCTTTTTCACCATGGTAATACAAAATTCATACCACCCCACCCTTAGTGCACGTGTGTTCATGCAACATTAAGTTGCACCTTGTGAACCCCAACACTCTAAGGGCAACACAGCCAGTGCTACAAAAAAAGCCCTTCTTCAATAATAAATAACAGCAGGGGAAACAAACGCAGATTAACAAAGAGTACATACCTGTGCTGCTTTCACAGCCCGGGTCGGTGGGGGACTTCTGCACCATGGGCCGCGTTCCAAATAAGCTCCACCTCTCTGATCCTCCTCCTCCTCCCTCATTTCCTCCCATATCTATGGCGTGGTTGGCACCGCTCAACTCTGGGACGGTGAGGAAGGCTGCAGATCCAGGACTCAGGTTGAACCAGCTCCTGGATGTTCAGCCAGGACAAGGAAAAAACATAAAAGCAAATATCAGAGACGTGTCACAAGGCTTGTGAAGTCATACAGTGTTCTGCTGATATGTGACACCCGGACAGTGTAGCAGCTACATTTAAGATGTTCTATAAACATAAGCTTGAGTTGATGATTAATTGTCACTCAAATAATTGCGATTAATGATTTAATTGTGTTTGGCATTGAACATTGGAACATTTGAATAACATTTTTATTTCTTTTTGCCTTTTAGGCTTCGTAATCAGAAATTGCACAGGGTAGACAAATAATGAAATATACAAAGAAATGATTGACATATTTAATAATTGTATTATTTTATTTTGTAAAAATAGAAGAAATATATGAAGCATTGTAAGCTTGTAGATCAGATATTTCTACAATGTTTTATATTTAAAAATATGAAAATGTTTCTACATGGAAACGATTATGCAAAAATAATTGCGATTATCTCAAACAATATCACGATTAGACGAGTACGTAATAATTGTGACAGGCCTAAACATAACGTGAAATGTGATCATATATGATGAACTAGGACAGCCAAATGTATCAGTTTAGCATGTGACGATGCTCACCTGCGAGTGACTGAAGGTGATGCGCGGGGACTGGCGCTGGGAGTGACACAGGGGGTGACGGATGGGGTGCCACAAGGGGTGGATTGAGCCGATGTCGTAAGCCTGTCCTCCTTGAAGTCCCCGCTTGGCATTCTCAACCTCTGCATAGACAAAAAGACAAAAAATAATAAACAAACCTCAATATCCATCAACAGTGCAGAGTCCTCACTTTGGACATGAAAACAGACTCACAAAGCTGTCCTGTCTGTATGCTAAGAGACAAAGACCACTGGAGTACCCAGATAAAAAAAAAAGTATTGACCAGTTTTCAACCTGTTGTCCCTATTTTGGGCATGTTGGTATAGGTGAAAACATTCAAAGATATAAACAAATTTTCATTTTTATTGAATATTTAAAAAATACCAGATCTACAAGCTGCTTCATTGTTTTAATATGGGCTGCATCAGTAGTTTGGTAACAGGTGTATATGTGTGTCTGTGGCAGCCCATTGGAATAAATAAACAAATAAGCCAAGTAAAGTAACATCAGTACAGGAGTAGCACTCCAAATGTAGTTATATTTTATACAATAACAATGAAGGCTTTCTGCTCTATATGATATTTTGACAATGGATCACATACAAACACACTGTGAAGCAATTTGGAAAACACTATTTACACGCAAGACTTTGCGTGTAAATGATATGTTTCCTACTGCAGTGAGTGACTGGAAAACACAAAACCCACCCGTCAACATTCTGGAAGACCTAGTAACTGTACAGCTCCTACCAAGAAGAACTATTACCTCACATCAAACAAGACTCACCTGTGTTTTTACACAAAATCCATGGTAGGGTTTTTGGCATGTTTAGTCTCCATTGTTTGAGTGCAAACTCCCAGCCCCAACTAGCACACTCTCAAAGCTCATATCATATCTGGCTGGTGGTCGAGCATTCTGTTCAGAGCAGTGATCACCGTGCTAAATTATGACCTTTATTCTAACGCAGCAACTGGCTGGCCTTTATGGAATCGCTCGCTGCTGGACCTGCTGCCTACATCCCCCACCCCCAAATGTTTTGTCCTTAATCAACCTCCTGCATAGCCCATGAATGTATGTCAACGCATAGCTGTAATACATTTGTCTACTGTATCCTACTCACCATATGCAGGACAATTTCATATTCTACCTCTGAAGCATGCAGTTAGGTTTTCCCTTTAGTGTTGTTATAATGAGCCCCTTTTCTTCACAGTAGTATGAGTTTGTTGGATGGATCATTATTGACAGTGGGGTTGTTTGGATCATTGATTATATCTAAATGATCTAATCAATGACACCTGTCATTTGTGTGCCCCATATGTATGGGCTCACAGGTGGTCCGTGTGAAACTTGTGGGAAAGTGGAGATATTTGACTAAATACACGTTTTCTGCCACAACTTTCAAACGGATATGAAACTAGAGTACAACCATAGCTGACTCCAAGTCGCAGCAATTCATTATTAGGTGAGTACAACCCTGGGAGGGCAATGGGGCATAGGAGTGATCTATGACTGTGTATTTGGAATACATGAAATGTATGTAATATAACAGCCATTTTAGGGCTAGGTTGGTTATATATATATAATGTTTGTTTGTTTAGATGCTTGATAGCCATGGTTCACATGACGATCATGGTATGACAGTCATGTTTCAGGGCTAGATGCTTGGTAATGTTATTATGACTACTAAGACAGTTTAGATCAGTGCTTCTCAAACTTAAAAAAAAAAACTTAACTCTGACAGTATACAAATGGAACCAAATGGACCCAATTGTCAAGAGTTACAGACTTGTAAGGGTTAATTTGGAACCCCCTGAAGGGACTCTGAGAGTCCCTGGATCAACCCACTGGTTTAGATGCTTGGTTGTTATATACAATGTTGTGACACACAGCTGTGTACCTGTTAGAAGCCAACTCCCATTTGCACAGTAGGGAGTAGGCTCTCTTGTCGCTTGTCAACAACAGCTGACCTAACGTAGTAGGTTGAGGTGAGGTAGAGGCTCGGTGTTGCCATGTCCGCTTATTATAAGCGACTTTGGGTTTGTTTTTCTGTAAAGTCGCTTGTAAATAATGGTAGTTGCGGTTTTGTGGGCTTGTTTCTAAAGTGTAGAACGCTTATTATTATATTTCCATGTCTTGGACCCCCAAATTAATATGTATTTGTCCCTGAACCCCATCTGAAAAGGTTTGTGCCAGGGAGCCCCGCATACCAGATTTGTGGTGTTAGAATGTAAATCTTCCGAATATTCTAATTTCATTTCAAGATTTAAAAAAAATAAATAGCCGATCTACAAGCTCACAAGCTTGTAGATCACCTGTAGATCGGCTCACGACGCGTTGTGAGCTTATATGCATATAGGTTTAAAAGTGCTTATGCGGCCTAAGTTGCTGCTTTTGGGCTCGTTTCCCCAGTATCTTCGCAATATCTGGCAACACTGGTTAGCTTACTACTACGAAGCCGTCGCTTTCAACCTCCACAACGTTATTATCAGACAACGTGTCAATACGCATCAAAGATAACGTTGTTACTTAGTCAAAAGTTATCAACTGAGATGTAGCTAAAGGCTAATTGATAATGATTAGCTATAGCAGGCAGCTGAGAAGGACCAGTTCAACAACACAGATTGGATCCAATAGCACTGTTAGCTTTAGTGCTAATGCTAGCTAGCCTGGGGCCTGGGTCTGGCTCTCGACAAAAACAACAGCAATCATGCGATTGGAATTAAATACATTACAATACCTTTTTATGATTAGATTTCTTTTACTTTCCGCTCCAGCTCGCTTTTCCATTGTATTCATATTTAAATAAGTTTACAAAATCAAACAGTTAACGAAAGCACAAATTGTACAAACCCGTACAAACCGGGTACAAACTGGTCTTTCTTACTAAAATAAAGTTGCTGTGTTAGAAGTCCTGTGATTGGTCCTTTGCTTTGAGGCTCTGTGATTGGTGTTTTGTTAGAAGGCCTGTGATTGGTCCTATTGGAGGTACGTCGAGGGCGTTGCCTGTCAACTGCCTCAGCAGTGGACCGATTACGCAATTTGTTTACCAAATTCACCTCCATAAATTCTGAATAAAAATGTGTATACAATGATATAAGTCTGAATAAATAAATAAATAATATTCATGCAAAGCCACATAAAAATATGTTGATGTATTATACCCAATACTTATAATAGCCTACTAATACAAATGAGACCATTTATAACAATATTAATCATCATATTATTAATCTAGAACTGATTGGCCTATTATTCTAAATCCTAACCCTAGAATGGCTGTGATATTACATACATCAGAACAGATTCTAAATCTAAATCCCAGCCTACATTTACTTTGGCCCAAAGATTTAGGTCAAGGTCTTTTAGTTATGGCAACAAGAAGTTCATGTTGGTTTTAATGATTAGGTGATGTTAAGAAAATTATTGATTCGACCAGCAGGACAAAACCTATATCAAACAACAACAGACGATGGCGGTAGTGAGTCAGGAGGCGGCAGAAGGTATATGGTGGCTGCCTTGCATGGTTTGCTGTGCCGTTGTTGTATGAATGTGTGGGGGGGAAAGCGCTTTGGATAAATAAATGCACCATTTATGATTTATTATGAGCATAACAGTCCTCCAAATAATTCACCAATCTAATTGTCTATATCACTCCGCATGAGACCACAGAATTATCAACTGCATTGTGAAATGTATGTACATGGTACTACCATCTGGATACACTTTAATCTTGTCCAATATTTTTTATTTATTTATTTATTTATCTACCTATGCTGCTATACCAGCCTCTACAATCTATATTGTGTACTTTGTTTATTGCATATTGTATATATTTCTAGCCATTTCTGTTAATCTTTATAGGGTATATATAAATATTGTAGTTACTATAAATAATTGTAATATTTCTATAGTGACATTTCAGTGTAATGTACCAACCTCACAGATACAAATTCCTTGTATGTGCATACATAACCTGGCAATAAAAACATAATAATCCTTATTCTGAATAATATTTTTTTGATTCGTTCATTGCAGTGGCAATGAGCTACCGCATTCAAGGTGACAGGACCATTATGGACATAAATCTTAGACTTTATTGTGTTTCATCCTTGATTGTTTTTACACACTATTTTGTGGCCTAGTTTCACCTATATTGACATGCCCAAAATAAGGACGCTAAGGTTGAGTTGTTTAATCAACATGATGATTTGTAGGCTATATGCAATCCAAACAAACTAAACTAAACTAAAAGATAAAGATAAACATTAGGGAACCTAGTTGGTCCTATGACAGCAATCAATGGACTATAACACCGTCCCATTGGCTCCAGAGTGGGTGGGACATTGTGGGTCGGAAAGACAAAATAACAGAGGGAACACAACCTTATCATACACACAAATACTAGTACAAGCACACACTAATTTGCTCACATTAAGAACTCGTAAGAAGGTTATTTCAATTTCCATTACTAAATGTAACATAGGAGGGCCATCACTGCGTTTTATTTATTTAGCTGGAGGAGTTAAAAAAAAATCTTTATGTACTTTTGTATTCGTATTGTATAGTTTTGTCTCCACAGCTCACACCAAACCACCTTTCAATCAATGTCTCATTGAAATGGTAATAGTATTGAGTCTTGAATTGTATGGAAACTATTTTTTAAATCCGGTGACACCTTCTCATACTCACTGGCGTGCCATCGGCCAGCCGATGGAAGTCAACCTCCTCAGCAGCGAGGCCTTTGTGGGGGGAGTAAGTTGCAGCCTCTGTCAGCCTGGCCTGTTGCTCAAACTTCTGGAGGCTCTCATGGGTCTGCCCTTTGGCAAACAGTCAGAAATGGTTATAGAGTTAAGCTTAATTTATACTCGATCACATCATATTGCTTGCCCAAAAGAACTGATCGGAATCTGAAGCCAACAACGCATCGCAATGCAACAGAGTATGACTTGTGTTCAAATCAGCCATTGTCTCATCAGTGCTGACAGGCAGAAACCTTTTATGTCCAAAACCTTTCAGGAAATAGAAAAAAGAACCTGCGTTCCAATGGATCCAGCGTTATTCCAGTTATTATTTAGTCACAAGCTCTTGTTAGTACTTTTCTTTGGTTAAATATTTATAAAAACCCACAGACAGACTTAACCACTTTCATGCTGGCGTCCCTATTTTGAGCATGCCATAGGCAAAAATGTAAAACACATATATATCTAATATATATATATATATATATATATATATATTTTTTTTTAAAATAGCGAAAATAGCATATCTGCTATATTTTCTATTTTCTTTATCGTGCCACTGTCATATGACAAAGTATAAAATACAGAATTCATTTATGAAAAAACTGAAATATTATATGAAGATACAAGGTTTATGACTAGCAGCAACGTTACTTTGCCACATACTGTTTTGAACACGTATCATCTATGATTCTATGAATGTGCAATGACTTTGGTGACTTACTGATCATGAGCGTGCTCATCAGAGAGGTGGCTTTGGCTTTCACCACAGGAGACGAATTAGCTGCTGATGTTGTCTCAACCGCCATCTTCACACCACTGTTCTCTTCCTGGTCGCACAAGTGAATTCTGTTACTGCAGTAGTTCATAAACTATTTACATAACAGAGTAGGAGCAAGTGGCCCATACATTAGCCAACATTCAGCAAAACTATCCACCTGCACACCACCAAGATCACATTCCAAATAATGTAACAAATCATCTAGCAACAGCAGGGGGCGTAGCTTGACTTTTTTTCCTGTGGGTTTTTGTATCAAAGGGGCCCTTGTCCTGAAATGGATGCATCATATGCAGCAACTAATTTCACTGGTTTAAACAACATTTACAGTATGTAACCGACTAAGATAGGCCTACTAATGAAGGAAACACTCAGAAAACGGCCACAACTGTGCATATTTGATCTATATAAGGCCATTAAGACATTTAAAGGCTTAATATAATAACCCAACAATCCTATGCAAATTACACCACTGAACAACAGTTGAGTTGTATGTAATCGCTGTGTAAACACACCGTTAGGCTTACTATTAGGAAAAGATTCAGGTTGGGGATACGGTTAGGTTTAGGCATTCAGAGGTTAGGTTTAGGAGTTAGGTAGTAAATAACAATGGCATTCTTAAAATGACTGTCCTCAAATGTTTGTCCTCACAAGTATAGTAATACAAATGTGTGTGTGTGCGTGCGTGTGTGTGTGCGTGCGTGCGTGCGTACGTGCGTGCCTACCTGAGTACTAGGTAGGTTGAACCTGCGCCGTGGTTTGACAGGGTCCCTCCACAGGTGATTGACACTCATGTCTAAAGGTGGTGAATTCAAGGGGGCGTTTAAGTGGTCATCATAACTGAAAGTGCGCCTCATTCCAACCGGAGATGAGAAGAGCCCTGATGGCATTCCAGACTCCAGCCCTGGTGGAAACCAGGAGCAAATGAGTGCAGTAGGCGGAGAATGTAAAGATTTTGACACCATGTCTACAGTAAATGTATCAAGTACTTTTATTAACCACTTTCAACCTGGAGTACCTACTTTGGCCATGACATTAGGTGTAAATGTACCAACATGAAAAATTTATATTTTTGATCTTCGTTGTACGATTAAGTAGACAGGGCTTAAAGGGGAATTTCACTTAAACATATTTCATGTCTACTCTGACATTTGTGAGCATCCCACACAGTTTTTAAGTTGCTTAATTCACATGCCCCCCTTTAAGCCCGCTCAACTTCAAATTCCATGTTAGTCTTTGAAACACGCATCCCTGGGTCTGCTGATGATAATAATACCCAAGCCTTCTAATGAATGGGGAGACCTTCATTTTTTATTTAACATTGTAATGTTGCATAAAGCAGTCCTGATATTGGAAAGTGTCAGGATGTGTGTTTTCAATGAGTCTAACATGGAGTTTGAAGTTGAATTGGCTTATATTCCCATTGCAATTACAACTGCAGACTCCAAAACTCACGCCGTAATCTGAAGACTCACCTCTTCAGACTCCACCTTAGCCCATAACACTTGCCGTAGCACTTGACCTAGCCTTGGCGACCTTACAGGCTTATGTAAAGGCTAAAATGTAATTTAGATAGCATGTTATGTAGACAGATGCCAGGTCATTGTTGACCTGGCATCCTATAGTGTGTATAGTTTCGATGTACAGATTATAGATTTTTGGGATATTCTACTGTTGGACTGATGATAGGTTCTTGTCAATGCCTGCATTGTAAATTGTATATTGGAGGGGGGCCTATCGGATCAAATGAATATCATATGTTTAATATTAAATCAAGCGACTTAAAAACTGTCTGGGGTGCACATTAAAAACTGTCTGGGGTGCACACAAAGAGTAGACATGCAAATTACCGCAGAAGTGTTTTAAAGTGAAATTCCCCTTCAAGCGTTTAACTAGAAGAGTACAATGAATTGAAGAGAATAGAAAATAAGTTACCTGGCATGTCTCCCTTTCTGGAGGCCATTTTACTCACTCAGATCAGGCACTGGTGACTGGAGTTAAAGGTCCTCTCAGCTTTGAACCCCAAAACTGCTTATTCCTGTTTACCAAATAGCACAACAATGTCATGCCTACCTCCACAACCTAGGGCAGACCATATCATAGGCTATACCAATTAAACTGCAGGGTTAAATAAGATGTCATACTGTCTGTTATCGGTAAACACAGCAAAGGTTCTGTTTGCGTAATACTGTTACAGCACTGCATTCTCTGAGCCTGTTTCTGAAATAGAACGAGGGAGCTTGGATGCCTAGAGCCATCATGGAGAGATCACTTTACTGGAAGTCAGAGAAGTGTTTAGTCACACTCACATCACATGCTGTAATACGAGAGAGAGAGAGAGAGAGAGAGAGAGAGAGAGAGAGAGAGAGAGAGAGAGAGAGAGAGAGAGAGAGGGAGAATAAAACTTTACTGTCCAAGACGGGAAATGATGGGAAATGTCTTTGGCACTTGCCAAAGACACATTTCTTCACAAAGTTATTTCACAAAGTAATGTGAAGTAACGTGAATCTCGGGAAGTTGGGAACCACATGAGAACGGTGTGGTTTGCGAGATTACCTCCGGACATGCATAGTACAAAGTACAGAGAGTTATTGCACAGTCACTTTTCACTGTTATTTAACAGTCTGATGGCCTGTCGGGAAAAAAATGTTCCTCAGCCTGCTAGCGTGCGCTTTGAGCTGAGGATCTTCCTTCACCCTTTTGGACTTTAGAGGAGAGCAGTCTTTTGTGGGGTTGGGTGGGGTCTTTAATGATCCTCAGGGATTTATTGAGGCAGCACTGGGTGTAGAGGTTCTCCAGTCCATCTTCCTTATTACCCTATAGCCGTTTTGTGCGTGCTGGCAGACCTGCTTTTCAGCTGCACTACCACGTTGTCAAGACATGCTGTAATTCTATATCTAATTATGCTCCCTGGGATGGTTGCAACTTTATCTGCAGGCTGGCCGCTCCATACATACTGTAGCCTAAGTACTTTAAATAGTAACAGGAAAGCTGGGCACCAAAACATTCTGGGCACTAGTGGAAACTGGGAACCTCAGAGGAGTGGGTACAAGGGAAATGTGGGCACCTGGAGAAGAGTGGGCACTTCCCTAGTGCCCAGTCTTCCCAAAATAATGGTGCCCAGATTCCCCTTTCCTGTATTCCTTTAAATGTCTACACGGTGATACATGAGAACTGGGTGAAGTGACAGACAAGATTTGCACAATTTTGATTTCACAGTCCGGGAGAACTGTGAAATCAAAATTGTGCAAATCTTGTCTGTCTGTCTGTATGCTTGACAGCATCTCTTGTTTTAGAAACTATTAAGGTGGGGGCAACATGCACCTGAATGCAACTAAATGTTGTGAATGCTAATAATGTACCTCATTGAATTTGTTCATAATCATGACTCATGCTTAGAAATGGGTTCCAACTGGGTAATGGGCCCAGTTCTCCCACAACATAGTGCAGTTCTCCCTGAAATACCTGTTCTCTGGTACCCAGTAGGCTATTCACACTCAGCATGTCTAATAACACTACTTTCCATTTGGAGAGGGAAACTGCTGAAAGCTAATTAGTCATCTCATAGTGGACTAAGGTCAGCCACCCAGGTGTTAAGTAGGCTATGCGAATGGTCTTATATAACGGTGTCCTGCGCCGGTTATTTTCTATCTAACTAATTAATTCTAACTAACTAGCTTGTATTGGCTATTTTCAACACCATCATATGAAAAAGTATATATCCAACTCCTCTTATCAGTGGTGGGTGCATCATGTTAAGAAATCTGTGCTTCTGTCTTTTTTCGTGTTGACATCAAAGACATTCAAGTCACGTAAAACTGCCCAAAAAGAACAGATCTAGCTAGCTTAGTTCAGTTGTTGTCGGCAAGCGTCACAGACAGTCGTGCACCGTACGGAGTGTAGCCTAATGTATATATAGATAAACAGCTCTTCCAGTCTTCCCACAAGCTGTCAGTGACAGCGGATAGCCTACTGTTTCTGTGCGTCAGGGCTCCAAGCACACTACGTTCGTCTGTCACGACCGTCATGGATGAACTTAAACCTGGTGTTTGCACTTTCTTCATTTACGGCCCGGACATCTACATAAACGTTCAACTTTCAAATCTAAAGTGCTTACCCCATGGTCACCGATGTTAAAATCATGTACGGGTCTGCAGAAGTACCCGTATGTTCCGTATTGTTCAATACAAAGCATTTTAATCAGATCGATGGCCATTTTCTCATAGAGTTATATGCAATACACCTCCCAACTAACAGGGTCGCGTAGTTGAAAGCATATGGTGAAAATACGGAGAAAATGGCCACCAATCGGATTAAAAAGCCTACTAAGAGTACTTCTGAGGACCCGAACATAATTGTAACATCCGTTGCCATGGGATAAGCTCTTTATGTTTGAAATCTGAACGTTTATGTAGATGCACGGGCAAAAAAGATAGAAAATGCAAACACCAGGTTGAAGTTCATCTATGACTGTCATGATATGACAGTCAGGGCTACCGCCAGACAATGACACACAATGTGTGACTTGCAAAAAAAAAGCAACAATTGCGAAATAATGCAGAGATTTAGAGATAGTCTAACTGAAAGCGTTTATCTGCTGAGAACAATTCAAAATCAAACGAAATCCTACAGTAGCGGTAGCCTATATTGCTTCATTTACATTATTTTCAAGTCGGTTGCTTCAATTCTATTCTTGAATTATTTAAAGTAGCCTATAATAATGTTTCATGATGATCAATGTGTTTTTGAATAATGTAATATTAAATCGTGAACATGATTCGCATAATAAAAGGTCGCATAAACACGCAGTATCGACTCACCACTACAGGACAGCCTGCATCCACTTGCAGTCTTGCTGTTGCAGGTGATTTTTTTTTAGATTCTGTCGTCTCGGTCTCATATGACTTTTGGACGTTGAATGAATAAACAGTAATAGAGGACCAATGACCTCCAGTGGACGGTGGGTGTGACTGTCTAGTCAAAATGTCAAGCCATTTCCAGTGGTGGATTTTCTTTTTCTTTTTACTTAAAGGTAGGGTAAGCGATATTTTTTGGCATTATTATCTTTTTTTGTTAAAAAGTTTAAAGTACTATATTCTGATAGTAATCATTGCTACAGATCGTTTGTTCGGTCACAGGGGTCTCTCCAGCTCTTTAGTAGTAGCTACATTTTCAGGTAGGTGACAATATTTAAGCCAATCAGGAGAGAGCACTGAAAATGCATTTTCTGTTTAATATAAAGAGCTGGAGAGACATGGAAGACTCCTTTTACTGAACAAACATTTAACACACATACTCTGTTTTTTTTAAATTGTTTGAATACTTTATTTAGAAGTTTGCAGAGAACATGGAAGTACATGGAAGTAGGCTACAGACAGTTCACAAATACAAGGTCAAATATAGCTGCAAGCAGCGATAATAGAGAGAGAGAGAGAGAGAGAGAGAGAGAGAGAGAGAGAGAGAGAGACACACATGGAAACGGAATAGATTGAAGAGAGAGAGAGAGAGAGAGAGAGAGAGAGAGATGGAAACTGAATGGATTGAAGAGCGAGAGAGAGAGAGAGAGAGAGAGAGAGAGAGAGAGAGAGAGAGAGAGAGAGAAGAGAGAGAGAGAGATACATGGAAACGGAATAGATCGAAAAGAGAGAGAGAGAGAGAGAGAGAGAGAGAGAGAGAGAGAGAGAGAGAGAGAGAGAGAGAGAGAGAGAGATACATGGAAACGGAATAGATTGGGGAGAGAGAGAGAGAGAGAGAGTATGTCTCCTCGGAACCGAAACCAGTGAAAGCAACCGATCTTCAAGCTCAGAAACACGTTGCTATCTGAAACGTTTTGAGATTGTAGATTGGCTATATTCAGAATGAAGTATGTCATACATTGAAAAAACATACTCTCAAATAAGCATTTCAGGTTATCTTTAACAATTGCACATGAATTAATTGACAAAATCATGTTGTGTGCAATGCAAATTCCTTCTTTTGATGTGTATACTGGACTTTGGGTCTAGCACTCCACTGAGGAAACCCATTGTTGATGCGCAACCTCTTTTTCTTATTTAGTGACAAATAAAGTCTTTGACATTTTGAAATCTTGAAGGTGACATCGCCTGCAACAATAACTTGGAAACACCAGAGGGCAGTGTGTATTGCAGAGTACAGTATTTCGATTATTTGTTTGTTCAAATGCTCACCCACAACAAGTTTGATGTAGTCTTTTTTTCCCCCACGTCACACTTAACTTAACTTACAGACATAAGAAAATTGACGGGATGCATGATTCTCACTTTGTGTACTCACTTGAAGTGAGTATTATAATGAGTAGTATACGATGACATTAAGGTTGATATTTTATATAAACAGGAGTGTATGTTAATAATTCTGAGACATAGAAACTGCATGACATATGTCATACTGTCGTACCAGCTCATTTTCAATGCATATTACTAGCTACAGCTACTGTCAGTCTGTGCCACAGAGCACATTTGTATGCAAGAGTTGCTTGTTAAAAGTATGCAATAACATTTATATTAACGCTCTTGTCAAGCAGTGGTTCTCAAAGTGGGGTCCGAGGACTCCTCTGACCCCACTTTGAGAACCACTGCTTGACAGTGAGGACCCACTCCCCTGGTGGGTCCCTCCTTGAAGGGGTTCAGGGGGTCCCCAGCAAAATGTGTTAGCATCACAATCAGCTCAACCACTTTAACCCTATTATCGGCTATTTGAAAATCTTGAAGACAAATCTTGTATGGGTTCCCTTGCACCAAATATTTTCAGATGGGGGTCTGTGGCCAAATATATATTCATTTGGGGGTCTTGATATGAAAATATTTGAGAACCGCTGATATAAAGTAATGCTGAAATAAAGGGGATAGGCAAGCATCAATCACAGTGAGAAGAGTCACTACAGATGCAGCTGCTTCAGAAATGCCCTGGGGCCAAAACAGCACTGAGCACCTGGAAGGGGTGGGGCACTGGGGGTTTCACCACCACCATCTAGACCAGCGTTTCCCAAACTCCATCATTTGGGAACCCCTGGTCTAGACACTGTCACACCGAAGAAGTGGATCCAGATATAGACCTCATGTCGTGACAGAACATTGTGAAGAACCTCTCCTTGTGTATTAAGCCTGAGTTGTACTTTTTTTGCACATTGGTGTTGCACTGAAAATAGCAGATGTACAAACTCACACAACGCGTTGCAGCGCTTGTACATCTGCTATTTTCGGTGTGCGACACAACAGAGTATAAATCAGGTTTTAGCGGGCAGGACCTGAAGGACCTCATGAGAACAGTAGGAGGAGTGACCTTGTGGGGTGCTCACAGAACCAACACAAATGAATGGGTGGTAGAGTAGAGATTGCGTAAAGAATGCCAAGGCCAAGCTCAATGGGACGGATCTATTTTACCTATAGTTGCAGGAAGGGTAAGAATGGCAACTAGCAGCTGGGGCGGCCGGGCGGTTGTTCTTCTTACCTTCTTCTTTGATCTTGACAAAGACCCTCCCTAAGGGTTCTCCATTTTCTATGGGGGGCTGTCTACCTGACCTGCAGTTTGCCTGACACGTCTCTTTCCCGTCTGTTTAATTGTTTGTTTCTTTAATCATTTAAGCTCTACATGTCGTACGACAAATAGCGAAAATAACCAATCTACAAGCTAGTAGATCTGCTATTTTTGCTGTCTTGAGATATTTTCAACAATTCTTATTTTTTTTCAATATTCATGTCAAAAATATGGACACTAGTTTGAAAGCGGAAAAGACACGTACAGCTGATGAGTTCATGGCCTGCAGCTGGAGGACTCACCTCTCCCTCATCAGGACAGGGCACTGTTTTTAAACATACCTATATATCCAACTATCACTCATACATGATAGTGCTTTCATTTAATCTAATAAGCAAATCAAATCCCCTTATTCAACCCATTGAGAATGAGTCTATCAAAGAGATGGATTCTGTCCCTATTGCCACCTCTCCATCCCTGTAGTTCACTCAAGCTGTGGATAGTATTAAAAATGCCTAATCATTCATCAAGATTATGATGAAAATATAAATAAACCACAAAACCCCCATCATGTCAGAGGATAAGTGATGTGGGTGTGTGTGTCAAAAGAAATAAATCAGTCCAACGCTTTCTGTTTTTTGTCTCTTTTTCTTTTTTCTTTTCCTCATAACTTTTGTCAAGTAATCATTCACTACAGACTAAGCCATTTTCACCATGTGTGGTGTGTCTGTGTAGTGGCCCTCTGACGTCCTCAGTGGTGTTATGAACTTGTCTTGAACTCACTGACCTATCACTGCTGCAACACTATCGATGTAGATGGAGGCGTGCCCGCTTATCTCTTTTGTATGATTAGCCTACAGCCTATAGCCTGTAGTTGGGTATATTTACTAAGAGAAAGAAAACATTGTACTTATGTCAGTTGAGGAATGTAGCCTAACTAAGTAGCCTACTTACAATTTTGAGGTACTTTTACTTTACTTGACCCTGTGAATTTTTTGATACTTACCTATTTGAAATATTGAACTTTACTTAGCCTTCTAATTACTTTGCAGATTTAGATTCAACATATACTTTAACTGATAAATGATGATGTATTATTAGGTACCCTGCAGCAATAATAAGTAATTAAAACCACCCCCACCTTTACAAGCTGCAACATTAAAGTGATGAACACGTGAATATAGCCTATATACAATCCAATAATATGATTGTGAAATGAACCATTCTACATAAGAGTAGGCTACTTTGGTAACTACTGTAACTTCAACTCAACTGTAAGCTCCCATCATCCAGGAAAGGAAATAAGAACAGAATATTTTGAAGCCAATACTCAAGTAACATTGTGAATGCAGGACTTTTTTTAACAGAGTAATTTCAACATTGTGCTGTATAGCTGTAATAATAATAATAATAATAATAATAATAATAATAATATTAATAATAATAATAATAATAAACTTTATTTGTATAGCACCTTTCATGACATGAAATGCAGCTCAAAGTGCTTTATAGAGCAATAATACAATTACAGAAAAAGTACAACTAATTTAACAATAAAGTAAAAAAAAGAAAAGCAAAAGCATAACACAACATTAAAATAATAGCAAAAAGGTATTAGGATGATGTTTGGACAAATTATGTTATAATTGAATTCATTGTTAATGTTAAGTACTTATTATTTGAGACAAGCCCTCAGTCTAAGTTCCTGTGTCTCTGTTTCTGGGTCATTCCAGAATTGGAGGACATTTTACGTCCCACCCAAGAAATGTCAAATAATCCATTTACAAAATACTAAATAATGCATTTGTCGTGTAACTTTTACTTGTCCTGAGACCAAATCTAAATCAACTTTAAAAAAAGCATTTAAAAAAAAAACATATTTAAAAAAATACCAAATAAGTCTGTAGTACCCCTAAAATGCAAGTTTTCTCTTGTCCCACCCCCTTGGTTGCCAAATTGAATCTCAGATAAAACTGTTAAAATGACATTTAAATCTACTTTCTTTTACATTATTTTGTTCATAGATGTCTCTTGTTGATGTGGAAACATATGTTTTAATTAACCTAATATTTTAAATAAGTATTATTATGCAAGGAACCTGTGTCCCACAACTTGCATGCAACCCTGTTACCTTAAACCTTTTTGCATGGTAAAAGAAGAAGAAAAGTGTGAGTCACATGACAGACTAGAAGTGACATCATCAAACACTTTCCTAACATCATGGGTAGAGCAAAGGCATCTCCTCTCTTCTATTATTCATATTTGTATAACATTGTCAGCCTTACTTGAATGTCTCAACCTACCTCACGCAACCCTGTTATGCATATTTCCAGAATAAGATAAATACTTGACAAAAAAAGATGTACTTATTTATTTATGTGAGTTTGTCCTCTTGGTAAATGCTAACATCTAGCTAAACAGCTAGCTTCTATTCCTGAGAAAAAGCTAACATTAGCATAGATTTGCAATCCTGTTACTTGCAGCCCTGTTACTTTTACTTGCAGCCCTGTTACTATAACCCATATAAAACATGTAATAAAAATACCTTTGATGCCTGAGCTGAGCTAATCAAGCTTTTGATAGTATATTACCTATTATTGATGAATATATAACAGAAATTTGTCAAATAGAAAGTTATTTTTTCAAAAATTCGGAAGCCCAAATGTCCTCCAATTCTGGAATGACCCTTCTAATGGCCATCAGACAGTACAGTATTTGTCCAATTGATGATGGGTCACAGAGGTCATGGCAGGTAAAGGATATGCAACCAAATAGTAAACATTACATAATGGGCTAAACTCTACTGCCTAGCTGTTACCTAGCTATCCTGAATTATGTTATGCATGTCTTAAACTACATGTTTTAATCAAGGTAGCTTACTTCAAGGTTCAAGGTAACTTTATGTTGTCTCCCTTGGGAGAAATTTGTCTTATAATTCACTACTTGTGTTGCAACTTGCAGGTAAAGCATTCAATGAGCCTCAATGAGACCCCAACACACCCCTGGATCACAGTGCAAGAGGATGGAACAGTCCTTATGGCTCATTGCACCTGTAAGGCAGGCTTAGGAGAGGTGTGCTCTCATGCATATGCTGTGTTGGCTGATGTTGATAAAAAAGATGGGCAGGCTTGCACCCAGATGCCCTGCGCACGGAGTCAGCCCAGCATGGAGTCTGTCCGAGGTGTCCCATATGCAGAGATCTGCAACATCAGTTTCAGTCACAAACAAGAGCCCTGTCATGTCCAAGGCCTTAGTTTTCCTGATATTAGGAAAGTCATCTGCAAAATACAGTATAGCTGTAATGATCATCTGACAGTGGTACAACTCTTAATATTTCCATAAAGTCTGTTGTAATTCCTGACAAGCTAAACAACATCAAAAGTTGTACTAACTAACGGGGGTTCGAGTTGTACTAACTAACTGAGGTTAACTGAGGAGGACACCAGGGAGCAAAGTAAAGCTAAAGAACTTATGGTTTGATCAGAGGCCAGGATGAGTCACAGCATCAATATTTGGTGAGGCAGCCAGAGCAAAAAGACCTGTGTCCTCCATCAAAAGGATTTGCTATACCCGTGCTTGTTGATTCTCCAATGGTGCAGCAAGGTACATAGTTTAAAGCACATTTTTGGTAGAGGTTTGGTTGTATTACCCTGCCATGACGAGTCCCACAGACACTGCAGCCACAAAACAGCCACTTGAAATAGGATAATACTGCAGTAAAGCTGATGACACAGATATCTGCACATCTGGACACGGTCTGGCGGAAGCGCTTTCATAGGTTGACCTGGGTACCCAAGACATGGAAATGTGTGGAGTGCAGAAAACAAGTAGTATTGCAGTAACGTTTCTAATAGTAAACATGGCCAAACACAATCAATAATCAAAGTCTCAAATGTCTGATTTTGACACCTATGTTACCAGCGTGCAAGACCTCCTGATGACCTGATAACATAACAGAAAAACTGAAAAAATATATCTACAGAATATTAACCATCTGTGTATATGAGATTGTTATTGGACTGTCATGACTCATAAATTATTACCAGATTAAATTATTAAAAAGCAAAGAAAAGCCATATATTTCACTGCCACCTGTTTTTTTGTTTTATTAGTTGCACAATGAAACAAGTGAACGGCAGCCAATGATACAAAACGACATCATTCAAATTTGTGATGTACATTGCTGTGCTACACAATGTTACTGAAACCCATGCTATTCTGAAGGGACATCAGATGGATAAATGTTGCACAGAGCACAGCAAACTCTGACCATCTTGTCAAGAGATGCAGGCTCTCGCTCTCCTGGAGTTGCAGTCTGGTAGAGATAGAGATGGGTAATGTGCTTTGTAATATGGTGTACTTGTTCGTTGTTCCTCACAAGACCAATGACCCGTTCTACATGGATCCGAACTGTTGCTCAGTCCCCTCGTTGTCTCAAGTTCACATGGGTGCAGTTGCTTTTTCCCTTTAGTGAAGTCAGTTATTTTGAGATGATCACCGTGTTAAGGCCAGGGAGTGTATCATACCATATCCCACTATGAGAATGAATATTAATTTTGATTATGTCTTGTGCTGTCATGCAACAGTTTTGTAAGATCTATCATTGCACAAACTAATATGTCAATACAATGGTAATCATATAGACAGATTGATTGATATAGTGTCTCTATGAAACAATAATGTAATTAATATGTCAATACAATGGTAATCATATTGACAGATTGATTGATATAGTGTCTCTATGAAACAATAATGTAATTAAAAAGAGACACAGTCACTACTTGAGGTGCATTGCTATGCACGATGATAATGTAACTGATGTTAACCATGACTCCTAATGATTTGTTTTTACCCATTAGTTTTACCCATTTTGGGTTATTTATATGGTATTGGGTTATTTTTGGTTATTTTTGTACCCAACAGCATGTATATTATTTGTTTACCTACATTGCCTGTGGGCACAATCCACTTTTACAACGTGTAGTTCATTTGACTGAAAGAAACTACTATAATGGCGGCCGTGAGCGGTGAACGCGCGACGCGTCTATCTATTGGTTGAACCCTACGTCTGACGTCACTGACTGTATCCGGAAGTGTTTTAGCTCACGCTCCACACAAACATAACAGCAGACCAGAAAAGGTTTGTATATCATTTATATCTACATAGCGAAGTCACATTGTCTGTGTTACGTTAGTTAACAGTACCTATAACATCAAGAAGTCTATATTTCCCCTATTTGATCGAGCCCAGAGTTAGTTGGTTTGGCTCAATGGCTAATGTGGCTAACTATTATGCTAACATGGACCTAACATATTGGCTTAGCGTTTGTTTTAAAGACAAGAGATAATTCTGATATTCTGACGTTTCTGGTTGCATATAAAACGTAGCAACTGGTGCTTTTCAACTCCCAAATGTTCAGCTCCGTTCCGTCAGCAACTATAGGACATCCGGTTTTGGAGCTAGCAACTATAAGGTTTCCGGTTGCCTTCAAAATAAGATCACGAATGTGTAATGTTTTTTAAAAGACACAAATGTATTTTAAAAATACATTTATGATGTACGTCTTTTAAATGGTGCATACTAGAAAACTTCTAATTGCCAATTTTATTTTTATAGACACAAATTTATTTTAAAAATACATTTACTTTAACTGGATATTCATTTGTGTTTGTTACATATGTATTGTTTTTGAACTGTTTGTCCATTATTGTAATAATGCTGCATCTAGGCCAGGTCACTCTTGGAAAATTATCATGATATAATATTGTTTATTGCAGAAGCAAATAAACAGTGATAAAAGTAACAACAAAATATGCTACAAATAATAATAGTAGATCAGTGCAGGTGCGATTTAAAAAAATAAAGCAACGGGGGTTTATAAAGTTGATCTCACCTATTTAAAAACTAAAATACAATACAAATAAGAATGTAATCAGAAAAATAAAAGTGTGTGTGTGTGTGTCTGTGTGTGTGTGTTCGTGAGAACTGTTCCATAACTGAGCGCCCCTGAACTTGATAGAAAATTGATACAGACCAGTAGGACAGAATGTTGGTGAAAATTGAGAGATAATTTGTAAAAAAAAAAAAAAAACTGGCAGGCCGTCCAGTGCGGCCAGATGTAAGAGAAGAAAGTGCCGTTTTCACACAAAAGTGGACACTGGAAAGGCGCCGGCGGACGCTGCCAACACTTCTGACATACGCATGCGTGCGGGGACACCTCCCCTACAACGCCACACTCTCCGCTAAGCGGGAGAGGTGTAAAAAAAAGTGTGGCGGACCGTCCAGTGAGGTCAGAGGTCAGAAAAGTGCCGTTCTCAGCCAAAAGTGGACACTGGACAGACGCCGGCGGACACTGCCGACACTTCTGATACACGCACACGTGCGGGGACACCTCCCCTACAACGCCACACTCTCGGATAAGCCCGAGAGGTGTAAAAAAAAGTGTGGCGGACTGTCCAGTGAGGTCAGAGGTCAGAAAAAAGCTGTTTGCAGACAAAAATGGACACTGGACAGGCGCCGGCGGACACTGCCGACACTTCTGATACACGTACACGTGCGGGGACACCTCCCCTACAACGCCACACTCTCGGATAAGCCCGAGAGGCGTAAAAAAAATAGCAAAAAAACACATCCACACCATGGTCAATATCTTCCAAATTGTCCTCTATTGTGATGCCAGCATTAAGTGATGCATCATTACATTTCACATAGAAATAAATGTACCCATGTGTTTTTGCCACTTGCAATGCATTTGCTGGTTGGAGGATGTTTATACTTGTACAGGCGGACGCTGCCAACACTTCTGACATCAAACCTACCCATTGGCTTTTTGGAAGAGGACGCAAGTCCCAGGAAGTGCCACAGAATCTCATCAGGAAGTTTTAAAGCATCTTCTGTGTATACAGTCCTGTTGCGTTGACCAGTTATTGATGGATATGTGTTGATACTCCCACCCAACAGACATGGCTATGGACAAGCCTTGCTTCTATTTCAGTTTCCCAGTTTGACATCAGTATAAAATTTCAAGACCATTAATAAAGGCACACACCAACATCTCGTTCTGTGTCTGTCTCCGTTCCTGAGATAAGACGTATGTAACATTGACTGTGACCATGATTGTGCCATTTATCTAGGGCAGCCTGGAGATCATTTCTACCAAGTTGCATGAAAATCTGCCACTCTCTTCTGGAGTTATTTTGTTCTCAACAGACTCGCACACAGGAGTATTATTATTATTTGTGTTATTGTGCTTGTCATAATTAGAAACAATTGCTGGCTGTAGGCTATTAAACGCTGACTCAAGTAACAGTCTTTCTCACTAAGAGTCAAATAAAGTCAAAGGACGGTGATAGGTATTAGGCCTACTATATATAAACTAATGTGAGAACTGCAGTATATTTGACACAAACCCAGTTTGACTCCAGTATACAACACTATCATTTCACGTTGAAATAAGAGTATACGTTTTGTAAGTGACTATAGCAGAACCCCACAATTTTTAACATTCACAATTATAAAGAATATAAATAATGAATGAAAATAAACTTTTAAGTGCATACTTTTAGTGGCATGTCTATTACATCATGTGTACCTACCAGCTTAATATCAGGCAATGTATGTGGAGCCATTTCAAAATGTGAGACATTTTCAAAGAGAACTCTGGAACTAATCTGAACAAGAATCAAGAGGGATTTATTTGTCACTTACTCAAGTAGCAGTGAAATGTTGAGACCTGCTTCTACAGAGACTGTGCTAACACAACCAAACAAAATACATCAGTAACAAGTAACAATACTGATGTAATGAAGTAGAAATCAAAATAAAGATAACACAAATAAAATTAAAGTACAGATGGAATGGCAGGTATGATAAACCTTGTGCGTATGTCACAAGTGCCACGGCAAATAGCTGTCTCGTGTCCACCGTCCAATTTGTAAAGGCTATGCACTGAAAATGGCCTTTTTCTGACCCCTGACCTCACTGGACGGCCCGCCACTTTTCAAAATACACCTGTTTGGCTTAGCGGGGAGTGTGGCGTTGTAGGGGAGGTGTCCCCACACACGTGGGTATGTCAGAAGTGTCGGCAGTGTCCGCCGGCGCCTGTTCAGTGTCCATTTTTGTCTGGAAACGGCACTTTGCTGACCTCTGACCTCACTGGACAGTCCGCCACACTTTTTTGTACACCTTTTGGGCTTATCCGAGAGTGTGGCGTTGTAGGGGAGGTGTCCCCGCACGTGTGCGTGTATCAGAAGTGTCGGCAGTGTCCGCCGGCGCCTGTCCAGTGTCCACTTTTTTCCGAGAACGGCACTTTTCTGACCTCTGACCTCACTGGACGGTCCGCCACTCTTTTTTTTACACCTCTCCCGCTTAGCGGAGAGTGTGGCGTTGTAGGGGAGGTGTCCCCGCACGCGTGCGTGTGTCAGACGTGTCGGCAGTGTCCGCCGGCGCCTGTCCAGTGTCCACTTTTGTCCGAGAACGGCACTTTTCTGACCTCTGACCTCACTGGACGGTCCGCCACTCTTTTTTTTACACCTCTCGGGCTTATCCGAGAGTGTGGCGTTGTAGGGGAGGTGTCCCCGCACGTGTGCGTGTGTCAGACGTGTCGGCAGTGTCCGCCGGTGCCTGTCCAGTGTCCATTTTTGTCCGAGAACGGCACTTTTCTGACCTTTTCTGACCATTTATCCATTTAGATAAATTATTAATGTTTAAAAAAACGTTTTTGTTACACAGAAACATAATATGTGTTGTATAACTTCGTTTAAATGCTTAAGTTGTAGTTTTAATGTGCAAATTAACCGTTTTTCTACTTTATTTTTATTTTTAGAGGGTACTCTTATGCTGAAGAGATCGTCCACCGGAAGTCTTATAGTTGCTCCGTTATAGTTGCTGACTGAACACAGGTCAAATGTTCCATGTCTCCCAAAAAATAATGTTGGTTAGGTAACTTGTGAGTAGTGGAGTGGTGGGAAATACTCAAATGTTTTACTTGAGTAAATGCATCAATACTGCAATGTAGAAATTACAAGTAAAAGTCCAGAATTCACTTGAGAATTTACTTGAGTAAAGGTACAAAAGTATTGGCATCAAAAAGTACTTAAATTATCAAAAGTAAAAGTACTCAAATGTTTACATGCCTGCTGCAAATAAATTATGAAAAATACATACAGTACAACCCAGAATGTTGTACCCCTCCTCCTCCTAATCTCTCAGTCAAAATAGTGCATTGAATGCAACTATCGATAATTGTTATAGTGATTATTCTAATGATTACTTTTTCGATTAACCAAATTTGTTTTATCTTTTATATATTATCAAATGGATCTTTTGTAATCAATTCAACCGATAGTTCTTAATTAACCGTTGCACCCCTAAAAGCAACCAATAGATGCATGTCATGTACTGTATAGCATGTTCCACTGTTCTTCTGTATCTTGTACACATTATTATGTCCATTCATTTATCTGTGCCAGATCTATGGAACGCCAACCCCTATGAGTGCCTGCCTGCCACTGTCATGTTTACAACCATGAACAAGATGGCCACTGCCATGCAAGAGGGAGAGTATGACTCAGAGAAGCCTCAGAACCAAGTAAAACAACATTTAATGTATATTCACTATATATTCAACAGGGTACTATTGAGGTAGAAGATGTTTAAAGTGGTAGCATTGAAAATGGAAGCAAGACATAGACTATGTTTTTTCTCTTTTACAGTATGTTTTAGGCATTCGTTAAGTCACTAATCCATGGTTACTACCAAAGAATATGGATTTAAGTTTAAAGCAAACAGTGCCGTGACTACACGTGTACATGTTCTAACACACACTGTGTTCAACATGGCTTCTCCTTCAGTTTTGCATCATCAAATTACTCTAACTGAAGCAGGGCCTTGTTTTTCAACCCAGTTTTAGATGTTGCCTTTGTCATTTCCCAGAACTCTCCACCGGCGGAGCTGCACGCAGCAGCTCTGAGAGCAGACATCACTGACGTACGTAAGTGCTATCAAGTGAAGTAACGTCCTAAAGTGTTCAGTCTGTCTTTAGTACAGAACTTTAGATATTAGTACAGAACTTTAGAAGAGTGGTTTAAAAAGGAAGTGTAAATAAATGGAGGTAATTTTGTGTTTTCCAGGGAGAGGAGCTGAGCGAGGCCAGCGTGCGCTTGAGTCTGCTGGAGAAGAAGCTGGACAGCTCATCAAGACGCAGATGAACGTGTGGAGAAGATACAGACGCTGACACTGCTCAAGAAGACACTGCTCAAGAAGAAAGAAGTAGGATTGTTTTTCAAAACATGCACTTGCATGTGAGCAGTAGTACTGTAATTGTAACATAATCACATATAGGCTCAAGCCCTATAGTCTCAATATACATACCACTCATAATTGACTGAAGGTGTTGAAGTAGTAACAGATGCAGAGTGGGGCATGAAGCTGGGCATTTATTTTTGCCCTAAATGCTCAAAATAGGGACGCCAGGTTGAAAGTGGACAATGAAGTGGAAACAATGATGTAAATATGACATTTCTGTTAGTTTTAGCCAACTGTTTTTATACAGATGAATAGAAACTATTCTAATGATTTATGCAAAATAATTGCAACTAGCTCAAATAGTTGCTATCAGGTGATTATGCAATAAGTGTGACAGGCCTAATACAGTACATAGCCCTGGGTAGGCCACCCAGCCTGCCGCATATACAGTATGTGCTCTGTGGGGCACCCCGTTCTAGATTATCCATGTGTAACTCAAAGAGTGTGCAAATTTAACCATCTGGTCACCGTTATATTTAACTGATATTTGTTCCGTATTTCACTGTCCAGAGAAGAGCATCAAGTTGAACATGTTAATCCTCTCCTGTCAGATTTCCATTGGAATCCCTCTGTACCGTATCAAAGACATTAGGATGTTGTATGGGGTCGGTCCAGCCCTGGGGTGATTGTTCCATTGACTTTGAAGGTCTGGTCACGGCCCCCTCCCCTCGCGGCCACGTCATTGCATCCCGTATCACCAGCAAAAACCAAAAAGTATGTGCCACTGTCTCTCTCTCGACAACGGACGTAGAATTTATACACAGTAAAACCCTCAGTGCTACTGTCATTTATTTAACTTAAAAAAAGTCAAAATTGAAGGGGCTCTGATTAAGTATTTGTTTGATGTGTTGTTGTAGGGTTTCAAGCTGAGCTCGGGAACAGTCCAAGTGCTGAACCTCCGCAGCAATAAGAATGTGACGGTGGCCAGGCTGTCACATGTAACTTTGCCACTTCTTTTCAGAATGCTGACCTTTTCCAATAAGTAATTTATCATCCACATTTAAGCTCACAACAATAAAATATAGAGTGCACAATAAAGTGCGGGGTGCGTAATTATTGTGAGGATAATAATGGTGATTCTACTGCAAGACTACGCCACCCTTTTATTTAAGAGGTAGGGTCCTCTATAACAATGTCTTAGGCTATTCACAGGTTCAGTTTTGCCCAGGTAAGAACAACACTTTGCAACATCCCACAAGAGAATTGGACGGACACAGGTTTGTATAAAAAGGTAACGGATTTTATTAAGCTAAAACATTGGCATCTATAAGCCTTAAAACTGAAAAACATAAACACAATATAACACTACACTAAAACCCTCAACCTCCTAATGCGCCCACTAACTAACTAAAATACAGGAATACAGACAATCACCAAACACTAAAAACAAACAGGGCTTGTGCAACCTATAGCAAATAAATAATGAATTTAGCGTTAAAAGTGCCAACTATTACTGAAGCAGTAAAGTGCCAAGTGCCAATTCAAATGCTATATCATATACTCATCACGGTTCAATGCAAAAGGTGGGAATGTCCTTGTATGGGGTTTAACTGGAGCGGGGGTTTAGGCCAAGAATCACTGTCTCTTCTTGTCTTCGTGCGTATTGCCTGCAATCATAGAAACTAGAACCAGTTCATCTGTTCAGGTATATTTCACATATGGGGTTTAGGACCGTGGGTTTGTAAAGGTAACGTTGCATAGAAGGACACTTACTCGCCCGCCAGACTGTACGTCTGGCTTTGAGGGTGTGAAGCGTGCAACGTTATCGCCACTGGACCTCTCCTCCGTTCCTTGGTTCGTCTGTCTGTCCTCCCCGTCTCTGCTGCTACTGCGCCGTCTGCTCACCGTCCGCTGCTGGTGGCTTGGTACGTGCCGCGATCACTGTATTCCCCACCTCTGCTCCGTGGTATGTCTGCTCCTCCTGTGCACAACCGTCCCTTCTGGCTGTCACTTCCACACTGCCCTGTATGCCTGTCTCTCTCCTGTTCGAATGGCCCGCGCCTACTTTTGTATTTGTGGCGGCCACACCCTACTCCGCCCTCATTTGCTCTGCCACCAGCGTGACCTGGGGACATTGGCCGTCTGGAGTCACAAGGTCAATGTCACGCAGCCTATAGGGGAGTCCAATGTCAAGTGGCTCGGGGACCGGGGGGAAATACATTGTCAACCATAAAACATGCAGTGCAGAAATACATTTAAGAGAATGATGTTTTTAAGTGCATAATACAGGTTTTTCATCATCAATAAAAAATGTTACAAAATGGTTTCACCCCCTGCTTTGACCCTGTCACATCCCCCCCCACTTTTCCGTTGCCAGTCCCTGCAACTGTCCCTAATCATGTCCATACCTCTGGGGTGGCTGGCCTATATTTGCTCTTCCCGAGCGCCGTGGCTCGTCTGGTGCTCTCGGGACGGAGAAAAACCCATAGTACTGCGGCGTTGTTGCTTCTACCTGCTCGGGCTGCACTACAGCTGGGGGGTCCTCGTGGGGCGACCTGGGGGCTACACACACTTTCAACGCATTTCTATGTATGGTCTTTTCTCGCCCCCCCTTCTCGGGTCTAACTCGGTACACCAACCCCGTAGCTCCCACCTGTTCCATCACTGCGTAAGGCTCGGGGTCCCACCACGTACTCAATTTCCCCTGCCCGTCCCTCTTCCGATTCCTAATCCACACTCGTTCTCCTGGTAATAACGGCGTAATACCGGCCCTACGGTCATAAACCTGTTTTCTCCTCGTCGCTGCTTCCTCCATCCTCTCCCCTGCTGTCCTATAGGCGGTCGCCATTCGCTGCTGGTGGTCCCGTACCCAACCACCCACCTCCATGCGATTTTGCGCCGTCTGCACCCCTAACTGGACATCTACAGGGCGCCTCAAGTGTCGGCCAAACATCAAATAAGCGGGGGCATAACCCGTAGCGCTGTGGATCGTGTTGTTATATGCGTGAACTAGTTCGGGCAAGTGCTCATTCCATCTTCCCTGTTTATCAGTGTCTAGCGAGCGTAACATGTTCAATAACGTCTGATTAAACCGTTCCACCGCACCGTTCCCAGCCGGGTGGTACGGAGTGGTGCGACTTTTTGCAATACCATAAGTCTGACATAAATGGTGCATTAACTCGGACTCGAAGTTGGGGCCTCGATCCGAGTGGAACCGGGCCGGGCACCCGAACGGCTGGATGATGTGCGTCCATAACGCGCGGACAGTGGTTTGCGCAGTCTGGTCACGGGTGGCAATAGCCCAACTAAACCGGGTGAATAAGTCAGTAGCCACCAGAATATTCTGCCACGCATCAGCAGGCCTACCTAGTGTGAGGAAATCAATAGCTATTACTTCTAAGGGATATGAGACTTCAAAGGGTTGTAAGGGGGCCCGGGGCTCTGACCTGTTCCTCTGCAGGCTGCAGGCGACACAACCCTGTTGTAACTGACGCACCGCTCCCTCCATGCCTGGCCAATAGAACCGACGCCGCAGCTGGGCCAAGGTCCTCTCCAACCCAGCATGCGCCGCGGCCGCGTGGATCCCTTTCCACACCTCCTCTCTGCGTGAACCTGGACAAATGATCTGTGAGTATTGTTCTTTGGTATAGGGATCGGTCACTTTCCTATATAACACATGATTTTGTATGATCAATTTGTTCCACTGGCGTAACAGTTGCCGCGCTCCTCTAGTCCAATTCTTCCTCTCCACCATATTAGGAGCTCTCCCTCGTTCCACACACCTCTTCACTACGCGCACATCTGGATCCCGATCCTGCGTCTCTCTCCACTCATCCTCCCTCGCTGCTGGTGTCAGCTGTACAGCCGCCACGTCTACAGGCTGTATTGGGAACCGCGATAGGGCGTCAGCGTTTGCGTTGTTTTTGCCCGGTCGGTACTTAATGTCGAACGTGAAGGACGCAAGCTGAGCAGCCCACCGTTGTTCCACAGCTCCCAATCTAGCCGTTTGGAGATGCGCAACGGGGTTATTATCCGTGAATATAGTGAACTGCGCGCCAGTGAGGTAATCTTTAAACTTCTCGGTCACGGCCCACTTAAGGGCCAAAAGCTCCAGTTTGAAGGAGCTGTAGTTCGCATCGTTTTGCTCAGTTGGGTGTAAACTACGGCTCGCATACGCTATTACACGTTCATGACCATCTTGGACCTGCGCTAAAACCGCCCCCAATCCACGGCCACTTGCATCGGTGTAAACCACGAAAGGCTTGGTATAATCGGCATAGGCTAACACCGGAGCTTGTGTGAGGGCACTCTTTAACGCATCAAACGCCCGCTGGCACTCTAAAGTCCACTCTACTTTACACTGGTGTGATTTTACATCGTTCTGGATTCCTATCAATAGGTTGTTTAAGGGCCGTGCCATGGCGGCAAAAGAGGACACGAAACGCCTATAGTAGCCCGCTAAACCTAGAAAAGCGCGGACCTCGCGGACCGTAGAGGGAGGTGTCCAGTCTCGCACCGCTGCCACTTTCTCCGGATCAGGTCGCACTCCCTCTTGGTCTACTACATGGCCCAGGAACTTCACTTCCCTCCGCAGAAGTTTGCATTTGTCTAACCGCAGCTTCAGTCCATGTCTCCACAGGCGCTGGAATACGAGCTCGAGGTGCTGTAGGTGAGAAGAGAAGTCAGGTGAATATACTATAATGTCATCAAGATACACTAGCAAGGATTCCGTCACCTGACCACTCAAACACTGCTGCATCAGTCTCTGAAAGGTCGCGGGGGCATTACACAGCCCAAACGGCATACGCTGAAATTCGAATAGCCCCAGGGGGGTCGTAAAGGCGGTCTTCTCCCGGTCCCGGGGATCCATTCCTACTTGCCAGTAGCCACTGGCCAGGTCCAACGTGGAGAACCACTGCGCTTTCGTCAGGCTGGTGAGCGTCTCTTCTATTCGGGGTAGGGGGAAGGCATCCTTGTGCGTCACGGCGTTCAGCTTTCTGTAGTCAACACAGAACCTCCAGCTGCCATCCTTCTTCTTAACCAGTACTATAGGTGCTGCCCACGGACTGCAACTCTCCTTGATGACTCCCTTCTCCAACATCTCGTTCAGCAGGGTCTTCATCTCCCGGTACATGGAGGGCGGCAGCGGCCGGTGCCTCTCTCGTATGGGCGCAGCGTCTCCGGTCGGTATCTGGTGCTGCACGGCATCCGTCTGTCCGAAGTCTTCATCATGGATGGCGAACACCTTCTTCCACCTGCATAACATCTCGTGCAGCTCCTTTTTCTGCGCCTCCGGCAGGTCATCACGCTCCGTCAACACCTCCATCTCTTCTGGCAGGGTCTTCGGTGGTCCATCATCCTCCACACTAATTACGGCCACTTCCACCTCTCCGTCGGTCCCCAGGGACAGGCTCAGGTCCCTGCCGCCTCGGACATCGGCTTCTTCTACTGGGTACAGCCTCCCCAGTTTCTGGTGGCGGTCCAGGACCAGACTATAGGCGTGTGGATTACATACTCGTATGGGAACGCGTCCGTGGCGCACCGTGACGAGGGCACGGGCCACTCCCAAATCTTTTCCATCCGGCAAGGCTTCCATCAAGGCCTCGTAGTCCGCTCCATTTGGTCCTCTCCAAGCGCGGCCCCAGATCATCACTTCACTCTGCGCGGGGATTCGAATCTTCCGCCGGCCGACCGGCCACACATAACCGATGGACCCATCTTCGTTCGTCACTGCCTCCACCCTCCTACAGGTGGCGAATGCGTCCTTCCACAGCGTCCTTCCCTGCTGACATGGAAACACAGGCCTCCCAGGCCATTTAAAGAGGGCATGCCATACAGCGTTCACGACATTCATCCCAATAATCAGCGGTTGAGTACAATGTTCATCTTTCACGATTACAACTCCTCTCCCTGGGATCTTCATTCCCTCCAGTTCTAGGTCCAATATGGCATAGCCAGTATAAGGTAAGTCAAGACCGTTAGCGGCGCGTAATTTAAATACAAGGGGTTCGTTCCCCAATGTCAGGTGCGAGAATCTTTTCTCAAATAAGCTCTGCTGCATTAAAGTAACTTGTGACCCAGTATCCAGTAACCCCCTTAAGTGGACTCCTCCCATAGTGATCCCAATAGTCGGACAGTCCCCAATAAACACTTCATTAGCCCTTGATCTGGCGAGTGCGCGCTGCACCCCTGTCTCCCGGACCTCGGCGACAGGGCGTACTAGTTTAAATGATTGGGGTCAGATTTACAAAAGCGAGCAATGTGCCCGGACTGCCTACAGTTCCTACATATCGGCCTACCTCCCTCATCCCACTCGTTGCGTTGGTAAGGCGCCCGGCGTCGTTCAGGTGGGGGTGAAGCGCGGGTTCGTGGATCGGTGGTGTCGGGTCGAAGGAGCGGTCGAATCTCCTTCATCAGCTCCTGCGTAAACCCCTGCATTTGTGATTTGACGTCCGCCATAATCTCCTGTTTCAGTTTTTCTCTCCATTCAGGTTCCTGTGAGGTGTGTGGGATAGAGACAGGTTTAACAGCATGGCACAAGATGTCAGTAGCTCCTTCTCGTCTATGTTCGGTGTCTAGTAGGAAGGCCTCGTCTTTTAGAGCTGCGAAGTCTTCGGTGGGGTTTCGACGGGCATATATTCTCAAGGCCTGGCCCAGAGGGCCTTCAGACAGCCCCACAAGCAACTGCTCTCGCAGAATGGCATCGGAGGGAGCGGTGTCTGGGTCGAGCCGCCGCAGCCCGCAGAACAACTCCCTAAGCCTCAGAATATAAGCCTGCACATTTTCGCCTGCGCGCTGCGCACAGCCATAAAACAAGGCACGAGCTTGGGAAGCAGAGATGGATGATTTATATAGGTTATCTAGACATTTGAAAACTTTAGCCACTGTGTTTCGGTCTTCCCTGTCAATCACACTAATTTGTCGTTTAGCTTCTTCCGTAAGGGTTTGCACTACAAAAGCAACTTTTTTCTCTTCCGTCAATTCTTGAGTGCCCAATAATCCTTTAATCTGTTCTTTCCAATCTCTATATTTCTCCTCACCTTCTGTGCCCGAAAATTTGGGTAACCACGGGGCCCCTGGATACACTGGCATCATCATCATTACTTTTCCCAAAAACAAAAACAAAAAGCAGCAAAACAGCAAAATATCAGTACAATTTCTCTTAGGGATTTGTTTGTGTTGTCCTCTACCCAGTCCTGCCGACTACGCCAAATATGTGACGGTGGCCAGGCTGTCACATGTAACTTTGCCACTTCTTTTCAGAATGCTGACCTTTTCCAATAAGTAATTTATCATCCACATTTAAGCTCACAACAATAAAATATAGAGTGCACAATAAAGTGCGGGGTGCGTAATTATTGTGAGGATAATAATGGTGATTCTACTGCAAGACTACGCCACCCTTTTATTTAAGAGGTAGGGTCCTCTATAACAATGTCTTAGGCTATTCACAGGTTCAGTTTTGCCCAGGTAAGAACAACACTTTGCAACATCCCACAAGAGAATTGGACGGACACAGGTTTGTATAAAAAGGTAACGGATTTTATTAAGCTAAAACATTGGCATCTATAAGCCTTAAAACTGAAAAACATAAACACAATATAACACTACACTAAAACCCTCAACCTCCTAATGCGCCCACTAACTAACTAAAATACAGGAATACAGACAATCACCAAACACTAAAAACAAACAGGGCTTGTGCAACCTATAGCAAATAAATAATGAATTTAGCGTTAAAAGTGCCAACTATTACTGAAGCAGTAAAGTGCCAAGTGCCAATTCAAATGCTATATCATATACTCATCACGGTTCAATGCAAAAGGTGGGAATGTCCTTGTATGGGGTTTAACTGGAGCGGGGGTTTAGGCCAAGAATCACTGTCTCTTCTTGTCTTCGTGCGTATTGCCTGCAATCATAGAAACTAGAACCAGTTCATCTGTTCAGGTATATTTCACATATGGGGTTTAGGACCGTGGGTTTGTAAAGGTAACGTTGCATAGAAGGACACTTACTCGCCCGCCAGACTGTACGTCTGGCTTTGAGGGTGTGAAGCGTGCAACGTTATCGCCACTGGACCTCTCCTCCGTTCCTTGGTTCGTCTGTCTGTCCTCCCCGTCTCTGCTGCTACTGCGCCGTCTGCTCACCGTCCGCTGCTGGTGGCTTGGTACGTGCCGCGATCACTGTATTCCCCACCTCTGCTCCGTGGTATGTCTGCTCCTCCTGTGCACAACCGTCCCTTCTGGCTGTCACTTCCACACTGCCCTGTATGCCTGTCTCTCTCCTGTTCGAATGGCCCGCGCCTACTTTTGTATTTGTGGCGGCCACACCCTACTCCGCCCTCATTTGCTCTGCCACCAGCGTGACCTGGGGACATTGGCCGTCTGGAGTCACAAGGTCAATGTCACGCAGCCTATAGGGGAGTCCAATGTCAAGTGGCTCGGGGACCGGGGGGAAATACATTGTCAACCATAAAACATGCAGTGCAGAAATACATTTAAGAGAATGATGTTTTTAAGTGCATAATACAGGTTTTTCATCATCAATAAAAAATGTTACAAAATGGTTTCACCCCCTGCTTTGACCCTGTCACAAGAACGTTTGGGGTTACTTCAGCGTGGTTGCGGCTGGAGGCCTGCATGAGTTTGGACACTGCTTCTCCTCACACTGCTTATCCTGGGGAGAGAATCACGAGCGAATCAGAGGCCATTTCGTGAGTACACTCACCCTCACTGGATGATACAGTGTCAGTCAGTGAAAAATGATGGAAATGTCAAATGTGAATTGAACTCAACTAGGTAATAAGCTCACCATTCAACATAGCTTCAAACTGCATGCAGTGACATTAATAAGTTGTTAATGAGGTTGTTTGACTCTTTAGTCTGGGTAAGTCGGAAAGAATAGTGCAATTCCCCAAAATCCAAACTATCCCTTGAACTCTGTAACCACTTAAACCCTATATTCTTTGTTGACCGGGGTCCTCCAGCGGTCTAATACTTGATCGCTTCTTTTTTTCTTCCCTCTACACTACAAATATCTTCATCTGTAATAATGACATACCCCACATAAGGATGCTAGGGTTGATGGGTTTCTGTTTTGTATGATGTGAACGACACCCAGTGAGATTTTAACAGTTGTCTTTGTCTCTACATACTGTAGTAACATGGTGGTGGCTGTGAAGGAACTGTCTATCAGGGGGGACTGCAGGACCACTGTAGAGTACCTCATAAAGCTCCTGGAGACTGAGAGCTTCCAGCATAACCGCATTGAGACTGGCTGGCTGGACAGGCTCTTCTCAGAGAAGATGCAGGTACAGCCATATCTCCCATTTGGGGGCGACCTATGAGGAACATGTAGCATGTAGGACCACATTTCTTATGGCAGCGGTGCTCAAACGTTTTATTTTTTCAAAGACCCCCATATCTTCAGAGTTACAGACCTATTAAGGGTCCATTCGGAACCCCCCCAAGGAACCCTGAGGGTCCCTTGACCTCACTTTGAGAACCACTGTCTTATGGCATTAAGAAATCACTGTAACCTAAAGTAATTGTTGTGTTATGTGATGATGATTGTACGACATGGATCTAAAAATGTTATTTTGCCATTATGTCCCCATGCTGTGTTCTAGTCAAACCGAGTGTACGCAGTCAAGTGCGTGATTAGACTATGGTAGATGGAAGCTTGATCTTACTGCCATTGTTCTCATTGTTCTCAACACATTGAAATGGCCACTTTGTTTTAGTTTTATGGTAAAAACGAAGGCCGTTAGGATGAGTATAGTGCTGTGTGTGCAGGGCAGGCAGAGCGTCCGGACACCATGCTGGGGATTGTGAGCGGTGCTCTCCGTGTAGCCGATGTCAACCTGAGGAACAGTGTGTCCAACTTCCTGCACTCACTGGAAAGGTACAAAAAGAATAAACAAAGTACTGTCTTAACCCATTTTGGGCGGGAAGCCCTTTTTGTAACTAGACCTTTCAGGACGGGGACCCCTTTTGGGGTTGTTGTTGCTATGTACAGTACATAGCAACATACATGTTTTGTAATTATTGAAGAAATATGTTTTTCAGAAACTTAGGTCTGGATTTAGAAGGCGTTTTTAGAATCGGCCTCAGGTCTAAATGGGTGTCTGTCGACTAGAATATGAACCTGCCCCCAGATCTGCTGATGTCAGGATAGAAAACACACAAGCCTCACAACTAGAAGGTCCTCGGTTCGATTCCCGCCGGGGACGCTGTGGGCATCAGTGCCCATACCCAAGGTGGGGTTGTTGAAAGGGCCTTTCTGTGTGGAGTTTGCATGTTCTCCCTGTGTGCCTTAGGGTAGGTAGGTACCCTCACAAAAACATGCAGTAATCCTGGTCTCTATACTGCCTCCCCCTGGTGATGGAGGGGAAAGGAACTGGTTGGAATAACGTGTTCCTTCCACGCACTACGTCCAACCGTGGAATTTCCCCCCTGTCAGGTGATAAGAAGCGGCTTGCTAGCTCCTCATGCATTGAAGGAGGCATGAGCTCAGTTCTGGGTTCTCCCTAGGCTGGGAGAGTAGCGGCCAGGATTACATAGGCAATTGGCACTGGTAGAAAAAATGGGTTACAAAATTGTGGGATTAAAAAAAGAAAAAAGGATAGAAAACACATCCACTGAGCATCAGGGTGGAAAAGCGGTGAAGTTCCTGCCCACCACTGCAGAGACTAGGGGTTTGAATCCTCCACGGTGCATCCGGCTTGGCCAGGCTCTCCAGCAAACCCAATTTCTATCGCTACACTAGTGACTCCTACAGGTTGGCCGGAGCCTGTTCAGCCGGATGTGAAACCGAGAGGAATGGCATGTTCCACCACATGCGTTACATACACCCCCCTGGTGAAACTCCTCACTGTCGGGTGAAAATAAATGGCTGGCGACTCCATGTGTATTGAATTAGGCACATGGTTGTCTGCAGCCTCCCACATGACCAAATGTAGGGGTTGGCAGTGACAGGGACTACACAAGAGGGGAAAAACGTTGAATCGGCATAATGACCAAATTGGGAAAAGGGGGAATATAAATAACCGCACCCACTAACACACACATCTCCCACTGTCTTTGCCAGAGGTCAGGTGTTACCTGCACACACGCTCCTCAACACGGTGGATGTGGAGCTGATCTATGAAGGCCGTGGCGTGACATGACAGTCTCCCAACTCCTACGTGCTCATCATGAACCATGCATCTGCCGAGGTGTATGTCCATCGCCTCAGCGACTGAGGCCTTCTGCTCTCATTTGACGGCAGCAGCTGTACCACCTACTGTACATGAAAGAGGAGGTGGACAGGTACATTGCTGTTTAATGTTTAGAACCTCAATTAACCTTCATCGTATGACGCTGTGGCATGCTGAAAATAGCCGATCTGCAAGCTCACAACACGTCGACTCGCACCCCGGCGCGTTGGGAGCTTGCAGATTGCCTATTTTTGGGGGGTGACCAATGCCTATTTTTGGGGGGTGACCAATTCCTGTTGACTTTTTTGGGCATTTTGTGCACAATCCTCCCTGCCATTCTGATTTGTATATACAATATTCAATGGTTAAACTTGGTTAGTACTGTTTGTTTTGTATTTTGCAGGTATCCCATCGCTATCGGGAACACGACTTGTGTTTTTTAGAAGGAGAATGACCCGTCGCTGCTGCGCTCGCCCTCGGCAGGAAAACTCATCCAGTACACTGTAGAGGACGGTGGGCACGTGTTCTCTGGCCAGTGCTATACTGAGATGGAGGTGTGATATCCAAATGAAAGAGCATTAACGGCAAATTCGCCCCAATTTCATGGACATGAATTTATAGATGTAAACTGCATTAACATGTGTGTTTTCCAGGTGATGAAGATGGTGATGACTCTGACCGCTTCAGAGTCTGGTTGTATTCATTATGTGAGAGGGCCGGGGCTGCACTAGAGCCTGGCTGCGTCATTGCCAAGCTCCAACTGGACGACCCCAGCAGAGTGCAGCAGGTATATTATGTGGACTACGCCTGTTCTTGTGTCATTGCCGATCTACAAGCCTGTGAGCTTGTATGTTCACCTATTTCGGCATCCCCAGAATAGGGACGCTAGGGTTCATATGCTCCTCTAACTATGTGTTTTTGTCCCTAAGGCGGAATTGCACACAGGGGCCCTGCCCACTATCCAGGCTGTAGCATTGAGAGGGGGGAAGCTACACAGAGTGTTCCACAGTACACTGGACCACCTGATCCACATCATGAATGGCTACTGCCTGCCCGAACCGTTCTTCTGCATCAAGGTCCGAGTTCACACGTGCATAAGAAACAAACACCTACCTAGCTAATAGCAACACAGTACAGTGGTTGATAAACATGCTGTTCTTTTTCTCCCCAGCTTAGGGAGCGGGTGGAGAGGCTGATGAAGACCATGCGAGATTCCTCCTTGCCAGTGTTGGAGCTGCAGGACGACATGACCAGTGTGTCTTGTCGCATTCTCCCTGCTGTTGAGAAGGCTGTCAAGAAAGACATGACACAGTATGTCAGCAACATAACCTCAGTGCTGTGCCAGTTCCCAAGCCAGCACCCAGCAGGTAATGCACGAGCGCTCGTTTCTAAATGAGGCTATATATTTATTCACATGATTCAGACAGGTTCTTTCTTACTTCAAATCAAGACAAATGGTTTAATTATGAACATGGAATGTTGGAGTTCATTTCCAGATCGCCAACATCCTCGACAGCCATGCTGCTACTCTGAACAGGAAGTCAGAGAGAGAGGTCTTCTTCATGAACACTCGGAGCATTGTGCAGTTCAGAAGTGAGTATATCCTAGGATATGCTAGCGCTTTTTCTGCCCGTCATCCTCCACCCTTCACATATCATCATTTTGAAGCTTAGGCTACTTAGGCGACTAACCAAGGGGCAACTTGAAGACCTGTTGAGTGTTGTTCAAGTGTGTATTTGCACTTTGTGAAGAAAAAAAAGCTGACATGGCCAACGAGCTCAACTACATATTCTCCCACGCCCAAGTTCCCAAAAATAATCTCCTGGTCACTAGTTGGTGTACAAATTGAATGAACACTGGGGATTTGACTGTGTACGTTGTCCTCTTGCGTGTCTAGGACCAGCTGTGTGGGCGAGATCCCACCCTCGTCGATGACCATCCTGACCGAGCTCATTCAGCTGAATGAAAATGGTATGTGGCTACAGCACACATACAAAGATGCCCCATGTGAAACCGTTAAGTCACCACTTAATCATTAAGGGGTGACTTAGCAGGATGCATTAAGGTTTAATGCATCCTGCAGCAGCTATATTAATTCATGACCAACGGAAAATAATTGATGCCCAAATTATTTTACACTCCCCCAGGTGCTGATAGCCTCCCACCTGCCCTCCTATGAGCTCAGGCACAACCAGGTGGCCTACACTTGACGGACAGCACTTCAAACTCAGGGTGGAGCGACAGCACCTGACAGTCCATGTCATAGGTATGGTATGCTCAATGTCAAACAGGCAGTGGCACCAGAGGAGGGCCAGAAAAAGGTGTTTTCTATTGTCAGGCTGTGGCCATGGTTGGAGCCCATCTCTGCCACTTGTATGAAGAAGAACAAGAGAAGTTTCACTCGGTCATCACAGATGCAGAGTGAGGCATCAAGCTGGGCAAATTAGGGGTTTGTATTGTAGATGAAAACCACAGTTTGATATTCACTTGCTTATTTCATATATAGTATTTTAACATGGCTGCACTTTTGGAAATCACAAGCAGCAAGCTGTCTTTCTCAAATGTTAAAACAGGGCAACAGATATTTGGCCTATGTACATGGATTTCAGAACTTGCACTATTTAGTTTGTTTCAATGCCTGGGTAGAATGTGTTGCATGGTCAATTAATAAAAAAGACTGTTTGAATACAACACTGATGATGTTTCCAAGTTTGTGCATCAGTATATGTTTTTGTTTACTGTAAACTGAGAGTGGGAGTACCGATGACATTCAGGAACAGACTGGGTGATGACATCTGGAGAGATGGAGGACAGATGAAGGAGGAGCCAGGCCCGGAGGCAACCCACAGTGCCTAGAGTCGCCAACACCTGCTAATATGTCATCAGCCACCTTAACCCCCAATTAGCTCTGTCTCTAAACCTCCCCTCTAAGAGACCGTGGGGGCAGTAGCATGCCACTTGACACAGGCCGGGGTCTGATTAGCCTCGGTCGGGTCGCCTGGAGTGTTGCAAGACCCGAAACACCCAGTGAGTCCAGGAAAGAACACTGATGATGTGTCCAAGTTTGTGCATCATAGATGTTTTTGTTTACTGAATGTGTGTCAATTGTCTATAAAAGTGCATTTGAACGGTCAACTGAGATAACTTAAAGGTTTATTAGAAGGGATAATTGAGCCGGTCACTGAAATCACTTCACTGAAATCTGTCATGCACGTCCCAGCAGAGTGATTCAAATTCAACAGCTAAGAAGTATCACAGTAGCTCTCACTCTCGATAAAGCATATGTTGATTCCAAATATTAACACCTCAGTCTACAGTCTTTCTATGCTTATGTGTTCACTAATGCTTATTTGTCCTAGTGTCTATGCTGACCTGGTCTTGGCTAGACACCTGTCACTCCCCTTCTCAGCTCATGTGTGATTAGAGCCTGACACTATAAAGAGGAGCTGTAGCCAGCTCTCGGCTATTCCCCCCGAGCACCCCAGCAGAGCAAGAGTTTATTGGCTCCCTTGACTATTTGTACTTTATTTATTTCAGTTACGATGGGCTGATTGTAAGTGTTTTTAATGTGTGGTATGATTTTCGTTATTGGTTACTTTGTACTTTGTGTTTTGGTAGTTCATGGGAGTCTGGTGAAAGGACACAATTGTAACTTTAGAAACATAAATAAAGATTCTTTATTTAACTGCTGTCCCTTCAGACTCAGTGATTTCATTTCCCATAGAGTGTGAGGACGTAGTCTTCTTCGTTTGCCACCTTCACCTTCTTGACGATGACAGGGAGTACTGCTTCTGCTTCGACAAAAGGACCCGCAGATTAACATGTATTTGTCCACAGACCCCCATCTGATAAGATTTGGTTTTAAATATACTTATTTTCAGGTTTGTGTTTGCTAACAATGTGTGTTAACATAATTTATACACTAGTCTTGACTTTCTGTTCTGATTCAGATTACACAAACTAGGTATACCACCTGTTTGATGAATGTAACCGATATAGGGTGATGAGTTAAACAAAGGGGCTTTGAGGAATGTTCAGGATGATCTTATACAAGACCATAGATGTAATATAGATGGATGATTACATGATATGATTAGATGGCGGACAAGTTTCAAATAACTTGATCATTGAGAGACAAATCCTTTAAGGTGTGCATCTTTTTTGGAAGCATATATTCATTCTCTAGATTTATTATTCACTGTAACACCTAATACAAGGGCACAGAAATGTGGCAGTCATAGGGGTCTTAAACGTTTTCAGGCCAGGGACCCCCGTTGGGGGATGGTCCAGCATATATTGTATAATGCAGGGGTCTTCAACGTTTTCAGGCCAAGGACCCCCTAGCTGAGAGAGAGAGATGAAGCAGGGACCCCCTCTATATTGTATAGAATGGTGTTTCAGATATACTTTTGCTCACAACGCCTCGCACTGCGAGGCGTTGTGAGCTTGTTAATCTGCTATTTTTGGCTAAAGTTCTCCTCAGAAAAGGGATGCTAGGGTTCAAGTGGTTAATATAAAAAAAGAGAAATCATATCACACAAAGACTTGGCGGACGCCCTGTAGTAACTCTGAGGACCCCCTGTTGAAGATCCCTAGTATAATGTATAACATTGTGTTTCATATGTATAGACATACCATGTTGTGCATTCAAGCTATTCAAATAATAGATTGATATATTCATTCATATCCACTGCCATTAGTAAACATACTTTACTAACTGAGAAGAATGTAATACTATCAACAATCTGTCAATTGCACAACAATCTATACAAGCTATTAATGGCCAGAATCATGATATACTTTCAACATAAATATGGAAAATATTTAAAGACAAATTGATTTTTTTGAAAAAGAAATAAATATATACATATATATATAAATAAATACATTTATTAATTGTCCGCGGACCCACTGTTTAAGACTACTTAGGCTATTAAATTATATCCCTGAAACGCTTGTGTCTGTGCAAATACCGTTTTTATACATAATTATCTTTTTTTACATTTTTACAATGATGAATGTTAGGGACCAAAAAAAAAGTCACTACCAATCAACTTTAAATTGCCTGAAACGTACTCCTAACAGGTTTTTGGGGGAACAATTTTTTTTTCGTTTCGGTAGTGACACCATTGTGTCACTACCGAAACGGAAAAAAAATTACTAAGTCCAGAGCTCGATGAATGTTAGGGACCAAAAAAAAAGTCACTACCAATCAACTTTAAACGTACTCCTAACAGGTTTTTGGGGGAACAATTTTTTTTTCGTTTCGGTAGTGACACCTCAATATTTTGAGTTTGGGTTTGAACCCCTAACCTCTGGTTTGAGAAGCAACATATCTCTAGCTCAGGGGTGGGCAACTCTGATAATGGAGAGGGCCACTATATTTCCACACTCACTATGCCATTCTATGTCACACAAAAGGTTGCGACGCGTTTTGAGCTTGTAGATCGTCTATTTTAGCTATTTTTTTTTTTGGAATCCTGATATTTTTTTTTTAATTTTGAATTGGGATCCTGAAAAGTAACATTCGTATTTAATTTGAAATGCATTTAGTTATACTTATATTCACCTTATGAATTTAATTACAAATACATTGTACATAAAAAGACAATAGAATTGTAATACTAGTCATCAAGCTACTAATATAGACTGAAGTAATTAAAGCGGGTCATGTTTGCATGTTTGGAATTGTAACAGCTGAAATCAATAATATATCAGTATTCTGATATTAACCTGCGGCCCGCTTTAAGTGAGGGTGGGGGCCGCGTGTGGCCCCCGGGCCGCCAGTTGCCCATGTATGCTCTAACTGCACCACTGGGGTTTCTTAGTTGTCTAATGTCTTGTATGCTCTTCAGCAGTGGTGGGAGAAGTAAGGCCCAGCATCCCTATTCTGGCGGCAAACATTTGTCAAGATTTACAATGTGTCGACGTGTTGCAGATTGACAATTCTTTGTGAAAAGATTTGGTGTAGATGGTAACAAGGCAAGCGGGAAAGTAAAGTTGCAACTTTACTAAGAATAGAGGGTTTAAGTGGTGAAGTTAATGTAGAAATACACTGTGCATCTAAATACTAAAAGGATAAGTATTTCCTTCTCATCTGAATGTTTCATGTCTCTTTGGCTCAAGAGATGTGTCACTGTTTATGAACCAAAGAGTTTAAGGTTCAAAGCTCCTAAAGAACATTTTCATTGTCCATCTCAATTCTGAAAAGGTGGTTTAAGTATTATGTTCTCAGTTGCATGGTTCATGCCACCATGGCTCAAGAGAAAACGCTGGGGTTTATAAACCGAAGGTTTAAGGTTCGAAACTCCTGGAGCACATTTTCACTGTCCATCTAACTTGTAAAAGGTGGTTTAAGTATTACGTTCTCTTTTGTATTATTTATACCTGTGTGGCTCAAGAGATAAACACAGGGTCTGAAAGCAGAAGGTTTGGGGTTCAAAGCTCCTGAAGAACATTTTCACTGGCCATCTAAATTCTAAAAGGCGGGTGAAGGATGACGTTCCCAATTGTAACTTCCATGCCAGCGTGGCTCAAGAGATAAACACAGGGTCTGAAAGCACAAGGTTTGGGGTTCAAGGCTCCTGAAGAACATTTTCACTGTCCATCTAAATTCTAAAAGGCGGGTTAAGGATGACGTTCCCAATTGTACTTTCCATGCCAGCGTGGCTCAAGAGTTAAACACAGGGTCTGAAAGTCGAAGGTTTGGGGTTCAAGGCTCCTGAAGAACATTTTCACTGTCCATCTAAATTCTAAAAGGCGGTTTAAGGATGACGTGGCGGGTTAGGGATGACGTTCCCAATGGTACTTTCCATGCCAGCGTGGCTCAAAAGATAAATCAAAGGTTCACAAACTAAAGGTTCGAGGTTCAAAGCTCACTCAAAACAACTACTAAATAAAAACTAAAAGGGTAATACAACAAAAAAACAATGGAGCTGTGGTCAATACAAACTGGTGATGAAAAAAAACAATAAAAAAATGTCTCAAACAAATTCATGTGAAAAAAAACACTATGCCATTCTATGTCACAAAAAAGGTTGCGACGCGTTTTGAGCTTGTAGATTGTCTATTTTAGCTATTTTTTTTATTGGAATCCTGATTTTTTTTTCTAATTTTGAATTGGGATCCTGAAAAGTAACATTCGTATTTAATTTGAAATGCATTTAGTTATACTTATATTCACCTTATGAATTTAATTACAAATACATTGTACATAAAAAGACAATAGAATTGTAATACTAGTCATCAAGCTACTAATATAGACTGAAGTAATTAAAGCGGGTCATATTTGCATGTTTGGAATTGTAACAGCTGAAATCAATAATATATCAGTATTCTGATATTAACCTGCGGCCCGCTTTAAGTGAGGGTGGGGGCCGCGTGTGGCCCCCGGGCCGCCAGTTGCCCATGTATGCTCTAACTGCACCACTGGGGTTTCTTAGTTGTCTAATGTCTTGTATGCTCTTCAGCAGTGGTGGGAGAAGTAAGGCCCAGCATCCCTATTCTGGCGGCAAACATTTGTCAAGATTTACAATGTGTCGACGTGTTGCAGATTGACAATTCTTTGTGAAAAGATTTGGTGTAGATGGTAACAAGGCAAGCGGGAAAGTAAAGTTGCAACTTTACTAAGAATAGAGGGTTTAAGTGGTGAAGTTAATGTAGAAATACACTGTGCATCTAAATACTAAAAGGATAAGTATTTCCTTCTCATCTGAATGTTTCATGTCTCTTTGGCTCAAAAGATGTGTCACTGTTTATGAACCAAAGAGTTTAAGGTTCAAAGCTCCTAAAGAACATTTTCATTGTCCATCTCAATTCTGAAAAGGTGGTTTAAGTATTATGTTCTCAGTTGCATGGTTCATGCCACCATGGCTCAAGAGAAAACTCTGGGGTTTATAAACCGAAGGTTTAAGGTTCGAAACTCCTGGAGCACATTTTCACTGTCCATCTAACTTGTAAAAGGTGGTTTAAGTATTACGTTCTCTTTTGTATTATTTATACCTGTGTGGCTCAAGAGATAAACACAGGGTCTGAAAGCAGAAGGTTTGGGGTTCAAAGCTCCTGAAGAACATTTTCACTGGCCATCTAAATTCTAAAAGGCGGGTGAAGGATGACGTTCCCAATTGTAACTTCCATGCCAGCGTGGCTCAAGAGATAAACACAGGGTCTGAAAGCACAAGGTTTGGGGTTCAAGGCTCCTGAAGAACATTTTCACTGTCCATCTAAATTCTAAAAGGCGGGTTAAGGATGACGTTCCCAATTGTGCTTTCCATGCCAGCGTGGCTCAAGAGTTAAACACAGGGTCTGAAAGTCGAAGGTTTGGGGTTCAAGGCTCCTGAAGAACATTTTCACTGTCCATCTAAATTCTAAAAGGCGGGTTAAGGATGACGTGGCGGGTTAAGGATGACGTTCCCAATTGTACTTTCCATGCCAGCGTGGCTCAAAAGATAAATCAAAGGTTCACAAACTAAAGGTTCGAGGTTCAAAGCTCACTCAAAACAACTACTAAATAAAAACTAAAAGGGTAATACAACAAAAAAACAATGGAGCTGTGGTCAATACAAACTGGTGATGAAAAAAAACAATAAAAAAATGTCTCAAACAAATTCATGTGAAAAAAAACAGTGGCCATAAAATCACAAAAAATACTAAAATAAAAATATTTAATTAATATGTACATTTATTAAGCTCCTCCCCCTGGAGGTGGGCTCCCTCCATGCTCCTCCCTCTCCTACCGGAGCTAAAAGAGGGCGTGAGGAGGGAGGCGGGCTTCATCCATGGTTCTCGCCTTAAAAAGACCGAAAATTGAGATCTTCCCTGACCAAGATTCAAACCCACAACCATCTGCTTGTGAAGCCTATGCTTTACTCTTGCACCACCAGGCCTTTCACATTAATTAGGATTTTGAGGTTATATTTAAAGTTAAAGCGAGAGGTGACAGGTCAAAAGATGAAAATTCACAGCAAACACCTCTACCCCTGACAGAATGACTGGATCTACTAGATACACCCTCTGATGATCAGGGAAAGGGTTCATTATGACACGACTGAGATTTAGGTTGTTTAAAACCATCTGTTAGAAAACGTTTACTCTGGCTGAGTCTGAACCCAGATTTACACTTTCATTGAAAGGAAACAGAGAGGTTTCGTAATGTCATAAAAATTCATACCCTTTTTGTCATTTATAAATTCCTTAGTTTCAGATGATCAAAACTATAGCAGTTTTGGTGTTAAATCAAGTAGGCTACATTGTTCTCACTTTGGACTGGACATTAAAAAATATGTCTTAAGTTTTCAACTATAGTTCCTCAAACAGTGCTGTATTATGACCACAGATCCTCTATGATTAACTGAATTAAGTTTAAGAAAATACCACTTAGCACTCATGGCATGCAGCATATCAATCAAAACAATGATCAATTACAGGCAGAGCTCCATACTTCGTTTTGAGGTATTCTAGTGACTCAGGGATAACAAATTACATAAATTCAACCACTTAAATGTAATGTATTTATTGCAACAACCAACCAAGAGTGTTGCAAACGGCTGAGTTTGTAACAAAATGAGGAAACTCACACAAACAAAGAACATTTAAATTATTTTATTAAAACCAACTTAACCCCATATGGGTAACCGGTGAGCCTCAGGGCTCAATACTAGTGTATTTTCTGTTTTGTGTTATTATGAGGAAAGTTTTGACTGAAAATAGCCGATCGACAAGCTCACAACGTGTCGCAGTGAGCTTGTCGATCGGCTATTTTCTGCTAAAGCTATAACCACAATACGGATACTGGGGTGGTTAACAGTGCTTAAAGGGAAGACCACTTTGGTAGAGGTTTGGGTTGTGTAGTTACCTTGCCATGATGCATCTCCAAAGGTGGGCAAGAAATCTAAAATAATTGCTACATTGATAATAAAAAAATATGCTCCTCATTGAATTACATTGTAGGCTGAAAATGCTCTCAAAATCACTCTTTTAGCACAAACGAACCCAGTACCGTTTGTTTTTTAAATAAAAATGCTAACATCCTGTTGATTTTGCTATTTTCATTAAAAAGAACTCTGACTGGATCCGCGGATCTGGATCTTCAAATAGTAAAATCAACAGGAAGTTGACATTTTTATTAAAAATTATGGGTTTGGTGATGTTCTATATTGACTGAATCAGCTTTGTTTGTGTTCGTTTACGTGCTAAAAGAGTGACTTTGAGAGCCGTTTCACCGTACAATGTCAAATGAGGAGCATATTTTGAATGATCAATTTCTATTCAATTATTATACAGCAATTATTTTAGATTTCTTGTTCACCTTTGGAGTTACATCATGACAAGGTAACTACACAACCCAAACCTCTACCACAGTGATCTTGTTCTTTAACAAGCAAAATCCAAAAGGCTGGAGTGCTCCCAGTGAGCTTCACGGTGAGAGAGAGAACAAGAATGAAGTCCAGCCACCTCTTTTATAGAGGACAATCCAGGTGGGCCAGATCTCCACTGATGACACACTCCGCCCTCCAATCATTCTGACACACATGACACATGGTTAGTAACCATGACAACCACACCAGTCACCCTGACATACAAATAGATAGCTGTGCTGTGAACAATTTAGGCTGACAAGAACAAAGTATTTTTTTAACGACAGGACTGTATGGCATTTTGTTTATACTAAAGTATTGGTCACTACAAAGTGTAAGACCCATCTTTAATAATAACCATTCATTACTTAAAAGTTAATATCTCTGTATGATGGCATGCAGTGACCACACCTCCAAACCGGGGGGTCTGGGGGTCCTCCCCCAGGTGAATTTTGGGAGTTTGTCAGTTTTATACCAAATCCAGTAGAAAACCAGAAGAAATGACGATCGAGTGTCATGACATGGTCAAAAACCAGGAGACTCATGCGGGATCCAGGAGTGTTGGCAGCCCTGGAAAAGGGATGCTAGGGTTCAAGGTTCAAGGTTAATGTAAAAAAAATAAAATCATAGCACACAAAGTTTTGGCGGACCCCCTGTAGTAACTCTGAGGACCCCCTAGGAGTCCCGGACCCCCTGTTGAAGACCCCTGGTGTAGGTATATTTTGCTTGTTACGGGGCCAGAGCTCAGCTCTGGACCTGTTTTATTATTCGCTTTATTCTGTCACTTCTGCCACTTTTCGCAGTTCTGGCTGAACCGCGCTGTCGCTTTTTACGAAACTCGGCCATATGGTAGATGGTCATGAAAAACGATCAAGAAATAATTCTCACAATCTTTCGTCCAAAGGTGGCGCTATAGCACTCAATTGAAAATGCCAACTTTGACCAGGTACAACTCATGCCCTGTTTGACCTACAGCCATGAAACTTGGATACACATGCGTCTCCTCATGCTGAACAACTTTCACCCTCTGACTTTTGACCTCTGACCTTTAGATCTCCCACCATTTTGAATTATATGAAAAACAGTCATTGGCTCCTAACTTCTGCATTTTTTCACTTATGGAAAATCCGTTGGAAATTTTTGTAGGCAGAGGTCCAAAGTTCAAGTATTAAACGTTTTGTGCAGATTGCCGTGCATATGCTTTTTACGAAACTCGGCCATATGGTAAATGCTCATGAAAAACTACCAAGAAATAATTCTCACACTCATTCGTCAAAGGGTGGCGCTATAGCACTCAATTGAAAGTGCCAACTTTGAACAGGTACAACTCATGCCCTGTTTGACCTACAACCATGAAACTTCGATACACACATGCGTCTCTTCATGCCTGACAACTTTTGTGGTCTGACTTTTGACCTCTGACCTTTAGATCGCCCACCATTTTGAATTATATGTAAAACAGTCATTGGCTCCTAACTTCTGCATTTTTTCACTTATGGAAAATCCGTTGGAAATTTTTGTAGGCAGTGGTCCAAAGTTAAGTGTTAAACGTTTCGTGCAGATTGCTCAAAAATCCCAGGAGGAGATAGATTTGAACTATTACAGTTTTATGAAAATTATTCATCTGTGCCTAAAACATACATGCAGACTCACATTTCTTTGAAACTTTGCAGAAATGTACAGGGTCATTCCAAATATCACTGAAACCAATCTCACTCCAATTGGCCAAAAGGGGGCGCTATAGCAATTTTTTGAAAAGGCAGACTTTAAACAGGCATAAGTCATGCCTCGTTTGGCCGAAAGTCGTGAAACTTGCTTACACATGTGCCTTGACTCATGAGGAACACACGTATCGATTTGACCATTAAGCTCCGCCCTTAGATTGTCCGCAATTTTGAGCAGTTTGAAAAACACTTAAACCCAGGATTGTTCAGCTATTTGCGTGAAACTGTGTCATCTGTGTGATCTCCTTTTTCACAGTTACTTGTCTGTTGGGCCAATGGCGTCTCCCTTAAATGAATGCCTGATCTTAGTGTTAGTGAAACAGGGGCTTGGTTCATTAAAGAAGGCAAGAGTTTATGATCTTCAACAGACAATATCAGCCTGGACAAAGCTATAGCACTATAGGTAGTGTTGCAGCCTATTAGTGTGAAGGTTGAGAGTTCGAATCCTGTTAATGGCAGTAGGTTGAGATGTCCAATCAAACCATTATGTTTCCATCTCTCTCTCTCATCAATCTATTGTTTCCATGTCACTCTCTCTCTCTTCAATCTATTCCGTTTCCATGTCTCTCTCTCTCTCTCTCTCTATTCACTGGCCCCGTATTATCGCTGCTTGCAGCTATATTTGCACTTCCTTTTCACATGTCATCACAACACATCTTTTCAAAATATCCATTCCTATGCAAGGCCCAGTAGCAAACAAAAAAGCACACAACCTCGCAAGCTATTCCGCCCTACGTACACACAACACTCACTCACACGATCAGGTGGCAATAAGGTGAGTCTGCAATGAGCCAATATTCACAAGGCCTCTTTGCAAACAACAGAATCCCATGATCCACCTCCCTTAAAGGAGCATACATCCCATCTTAATGCCCACTGTGCTACAGCGACACTAACACAAAGACAGACACACGTAGGCACCAGCGAACGCAAAGCCCCGCGCAACGGCTGGGCTCCCGGGGGCGTAGTCCCCCGAGACTCTAGTAAATGGATAAAGTGGTTAAAATGTTTATGATGCTACCTTAACTACTCTAGCTGGGAACCCCCTGAAATCCCCCCAAGGACCTCTGGGGGTCCCCGGACCCCACTTTGAGACAGGCTAAGAGCTTGTAGCTGTGTTAGCATTTGGAACCGTATCCATCACACTGTAAGAGCTGGTGTGTGGACTTCACGTCTGATAAACCATTACAATACCAGTGGTCCTCAAACTTTTACGTTTCATCAACGTCATCAACAATTATAATGATAATGAAGGATCCCAACCCTACACAATGAACATAAAGAATAAAACAAACCATGTAAGGGTAAATACAACATTATGAACATAAAGATAAAATAAACCACATAAGGGGAAATACAACACTATGAACAAAGAATTAAACAAACCATGTAAGGGTAAATACAACACAATGAACATAAAGAATAAAACATAAAACCATAAAGGGTAAATACAACACTATGAACATAAATAAAACAGACAATATAAAATGGTAAATACAACACTATGAGTAGGGCACTGCAGGGAATTGAACCCCATCCCGGTAATAGTAGGGTCATTTTTGGCACTTCCGTGACCGCGGAGAGCAAAGGTCCGTTTCTCAATGGATTTGTCATCTAGGAGGGATTTGTCATCTAGGAGGGTTATTAAACAAATATGGCCGGGGTGTGTTTTTAAAAGGGGCGGGGAAACTTTGTGAGAGACCAAAATCCAAAATGGCTGCCATGAAAATGAACTTTTTAATGGTTTGACCTACAATGATGCACAATACATGGTTCCAGACCTTATTTTGGTCAAGGAATACATATTTGGTGTTTACATAATGATTTGACCTATTGTTGACCTTCAAATACAAGATGGCTGCCAATTATGAGCTCCAAAAGGCTTTTTTTCAAAATCGTCACAGAGCCTTCTTATTAGGCTCTAATGAAAGTCATGATGAGTTGAATAATATACAGTATAAGTACACAGAAGTAATCTCTGAGGTCAATAGAGTCAATGTTTGTGTGTAAACAACAGTTACTGATTTGCGGTTTCCCATTAAATAGGGTCTCAGTAGCCTACTGAGAATATGTTCATCCCATTTTCATGATGAACCAAAATTAGATTAGCACTATAGCCTAACATAACATAGTATTCTGTATGCAAAGCTAGCTAGCTAGCTAGCTAGCTAGATATATATAGCTATAGCTATAGCTATATATATATATATATATATATATATATATATATATATATATATATATATATATATATATATATATATATATATATATACATATATATATATATATACACACTTTTACCTGCCTTGTCTAACCAGTCTTGTGATTGTGTCAGTGTTTCCACCTGTGTCCTCTTAGCCCCCCAGCCTATCCCAGTGTTGATTGTCTGTTGAGTTCACCTGTGTCCTGTTAATCGCTGTCTATTTAAGCCCTGTGTTTGCACTGAGTTCTTGTTGGTCTGTAGACCTTTGTCATGTGAGGTAGTTAGTCCTTGTTCTTTGTGCTCAAGAATCTTGTACAGTAGATTTTGGATAAGAATCTCTCTCCAGAGCAGGATGCACTGCCGCACGTCCCGTCTGTAATGCTTGGTCTACCAACCCCTCCACTACTACCCCTGCTGTAACCAGCGTGTCTGCCATTCCAGAGCCCTTGAATCGCTTGTAGATGGCATATATGTAGGACATCAGCTGGTGGAAATGTACGAGGATTGGGAGGATGTCCTTGAACATTTCTGGATTCTCCGCCTTGAGCTGAGCGAGCCAACAAGTAAGGAGAATGGAATATTCTTCTGCCACATGGCCTCCACACCATGATGTCATTCACCACTGACTTGCTTGGAGGTTCATGTTGTGTGATATTAAGGCTTGCTCTTATTGGGTGGTGGATGACAGCAGGACTGGGCACCACTGTATCCTGGAACTCGCTGCTCTTTAGGTGGTGGTCTTGTACCATGATTGTCTACACGAGACAGTGCATGTATCACAGAGCGAGCACGCTGCAGAGCTCTGCTATCAACCTGGGCGTAAATGTCCATGGCATGACAAGGAATAAAGATCTGGTAGACACTCTGCACAAGAGCGGTGTCTGCATCAGCTATGCAGATACACTGCTCCTCTATGACCATTGGGCTCTGATGGATGTGGAGGCATAAGCAACCTACCCACATGAGATCGCAGACAGCAAGCCAGCTATCGTGATCATCGACAATGACGACTTCAAGATCGACACTATGACAGGTGACTCTACAGGAGTCCATCGAACAAATGTCATGTACAGTATGTGCAGCTATAGAGCTATGAAAAGAAACCAGGCGAAGAGACTGGTGAAACACTCACCAAGAAGAAGGACATCTCTGCACAGCTAAAGCAGAAGTGTGCAGAACTGACTAAGTTTTGCCAGTACAGATGCCCCACTAGTAGCAAGAGTAGATGGGTCAGTTCCGCAGCGTGCTCGCTCTGATACAAGCACTGTCTCGTGTAGACAATCATGGTACAAGCCTTATTACCACACAACATACAATGAACCTCCAAGCAAGTCAGTGGTGAATGACATCATGGTGTGGAGGCCATGTGGCAGAAGAATATTCCATTCTCCTTTCTTGTTGGCTCACTCAGCTGAAGGCGGAGAATCCAGAAATGTTCAAGGACATCCTCCCAATCCTCGTACATTTCCACCAGCTGATGTCCTACACATATGCCATCTACAAGCGATTCAAGGGCTCTGGAATCGCAGACACTCTGGTTACAGCAGGGGTAGTAGTGGAGGGGTTGGTAGACCAAGCGTTACAGACGGGACGTGCGGCAGTGCATCCTGCTCTGGAGAGAGATTCTTATCCAAAATCTACTGTACAAGATTCTTGAGCACAAAGAACAAGGACTAACTACCTCACATGACAAAGGTCTACAGACCAACAAGAACTCAGTGCAAACACAGGGCTTAAATAGACAGCGATTAACAGGACACAGGTGAACTCAACAGACAATCAACACTGGGATAGGCTGGGGGGCTAAGAGGACACAGGTGGAAACACTGACACAATCACAAGACTGGTTAGACAAGGCAGGTAAAAGTAAGCAGGCAGACAGGAAACACTGGGAGCAATACTACAAAATAAGGGTGACAAATGAGTTGACCTTTAAATTCACCTTAAGCAACTAACCTTTCTAGCTTTGCATACAGAATACTATGTATGCAAAGCTATATGGCTATAGTGCTAATTTAATTTTGGTTCATCATGAAAATGTGATGGGATGAACATATTCTCAGTAGGCTACTGAGACCCTATTTAATGGGAAACCGCAAATCAGTAACTGTTGTTTACACACAAACATTGACTCTATTGACCTCAGAGATTACTTCTGTGTACTTATACTGTATATTATTCAACTCATCATGAGCAGAACTTTCATTAGAGCCTAATAAGAAGGCTCTGTGACGATTTTGAAAAAAAGCCTTTTGGAGCTCATAATTGGCAGCCATCTTGTATTTGAAGGTCAACAATAGGTCAAATCATTATGTAAACACCAAATATGTATTCCTTGACCAAAATAAGGTCTGGAACCATGTATTGTGCATCATTGTAGGTCAAACCATTAAAAAGTTCATTTTCATGGCAGCCATTTTGGATTTTGGTCTCTCACAAAGTTTCCCCGCCCCTTTTAAAAACACACCCCGGCCAAATTTGTTTAATAACCCTCCTAGATGACAAATCCATTGAGAAACGGACCTTTGCTCTCCGCGGTCACGGAAGTGCCAAAAATGACCCTACTAAAACCAGGAGAACCACACCAGAGCCTTTGTTTTTATGTTGTTATTTACAAATCATGGTAACATTCACTCATTTACATTTCAACAGTAAAGTCACTTCACAATTTACAATGTAGATATTCATCTATACTCTTTGTCCAGAGTGACTCACAATAAACAAGGTAAACACATACATAGAATACCATCACATTCAAATACAGTAAATGGAAGTTAAAACAAAACATACATTACAACTGAAATATTTTTTGTGCAAATATTACATAATTTCCAATGATATTATCCATATCCAAGACTAATGCTATTATGTAATTTTGACAAGCCTATGAAGTCATGACGACCAAGAAGAAAACAGGAAAACAATAACCCAAAATACATGTCAATAATTAACATTACAATAAAAAAGGAGAAAAACTAAAACAAAATACAGATAAGATACAATAAACTAACAGATATTCAAATTAATATTTGCACAAAAAAACCTCTTGCTGACCTCCCTCATCTATCCCGTCACAGTTCATCCATTTACCAATTTAGTTTATCCACTTAACAAGGTTGCCATGTTAAAGGACAAGTCCGGACTAGAATAACAGACTTTTGTCCTACTTTTATTGATCCCAAATGACTGGCCATGGAAAATTCATGAACAGGCCATAAATAGGTAGCCATGTTTTCACTCCACACAAACTTTAAGGAAAACTCCTTAGACAGAGATTAAGAAAATATATTTGCATTTTATTTGTTCATGCTCATAAAGCGCTCCAAGAGCTAAGTGAAAAGTGCAGCAGCAAACTTTTGGGTCAAAGGACCATCGTCAGTGCCTCGCCTACTGACCGCCGTGAATAATGAAGCTTTAACCGCAAATGACAACACATAAATCCACATCACATACAGCGCCTATGGTCATATGTGATGTGGACTGACGTGATGAAGACTTACCTGCAAATGACTTATAAGTGACGTGAAATGATAAGACGAGACGCAAATCAAATTACGCAAAATGATACGAGACATAAATCCACATCACATACTATACTACACTACACTACACCAGACATACACTATGGTCATTATGTGATGTGGACTGACGTAATGAAGCTTTAACCGCAAATGATTAGATCTGATGATATAGCACTGACGATGGTCCTATGACCTAAATGTTTGCTGCTGCACTTTTCACTTTGATCCCTTGGAGCACTTTATGATCATGAAACGAATAAAATAAAAATAGCTTTTCTTTGTCTCCGTCTAAGGAGTTTGTGGAAGGAGTCTTTTTTTCTGCCAGTTTTGCTTTGTTTTTGAGACCGGCTACAGTCAGTAAATATTCCTCTTTTTCCTTTTAGTTTGCTACAATAAAAAAAAAAGAAAGAAATGTACAGAAATAAAACGTTATTTTTCAAAGGAATCTCATATATTTAAGGAAACATGGAACAAAATGGACCCTTGTCCACTGTTTCCCAAGTTATGGGTCGGGACTCAATAATGGGTCGTGGACACATTTTCTTGGGTCATGAGTAAATAACGCCCCCCCCCCCAACCTGTTAATTAAGTATTCAATCAAAGCTTCCAGCAGGTTATTGGCCTGTGGATTACGGTTCATTGAACATTGTAATGTATTAAATACATTTGAAATGACATTGGTTTGTTCTGAATGGATTAGATATGACATATTGGAATATTGTTGATGTCCAAAAAACATTATAAAAAGTGAAAATAGCCGATCTACAAGATCAATGTCACAAAATAAAGAAAAACATTGAAAATGTAATTTAAGAAAATGCTAAATAAGAAATTCCATGAAGAAAATAAAATAATGAAAATCTACAAGAGTGAAGATCTACAAGCTCAAACTAATTTCATAAAGTAAATTCAAAAAAGAAAAGCAATTCCATAAAGTAGGGGAATCATTTGTTTAACATACAACTTACATTTAGTTGAAATTTAAACCAGTGGTTCTCCTCCTAAATATTTGGCAAAAACATTAAGATTTAATATAAAAAAGTTATAATAAATAAATAATTTATACTAAGTTAGTACCAATGGATTGTTTGGTCTTTAAAGCATGCTCTGGAAAGGCCCACCCATCTGTCCACTTAACACGGCTGCCATGTTAAGTGGTCAGATCCAGAATAAGGTTGAGAACCACTGATTTACACATTTCAAAGATCTACAACTACAGCAGAAATGAACATTTAATTAAAGATCTACAACTACGGCAGATGAAAACCTAACCCTATGGATTAAGTACATGAGCAACATCTAATTAAGTTTCACAATTAAGATTGACATTTTTAGAGGAACTTCATTTTATTTAACACTTTTTTAAAGCTCTGTGGACATTGTTTTAATAAAAACCTGATAATGCTTTTAATCGGGTAAACGACATATAGATCATATTTGTTATCAAAAAACAAAAATGTCCACAAAACTTACAAGTGTGAAATAAAATCTTGACTCCTCCAACCAATTTTATATTTTTGAAAATTGTAATAATGTAATCATTTACAGACCATAAATGGGTAGCCATGTTAACATCTTTATAAAAAATAAAAAACGGTTGAAGAAAAGACTCACTCCACAAAAACCTTATGGAAAACTCCTTAGACAAAGACTAAGTAAATATATTAGTGTTTTAATTTTTCATGCTCATAAAGAGCTCCAAGTGCTAAAAGTGAAAAGTGCAGCAGCAAACGTTTGGGTCAAAGGACCACCGTCAGTGCATCGCCTACTGACCGCTGTGAATAATGAAGCTTTACCCGCAAATGACAACACATAAATCCACATCACATACAGCGCCTATGGTCATATGTGATGTGGACTGACATGAAGACTTACAGTACCTGCAAATGAATTATAAGTGGCGTGAAATGATATGACGAGACATAAATCCACATCACATACTACACTACACTACACCAGACATACACTATGGTCATTATGTGATGTGGACTGACGTAATGAAGCTTTAACCGCAAATTAGATCTGATGATATAGCACTGACGATGGTCCTATGACCTAAATGTGTGTTGCTGCACTTTTCACTTTGAGCACTTGGATCACTTTATGATCATGAAACAAATAAAACAAAAATAGATTTTCTTAATCTCCGTCTATAAATCTTCCTCTTTTTCCTTTTAGTTTCCTACATTTTTTTTTAAATAAAACATTTACAGAAATAAAAAGTTCTCATATTTCAAAAGAACCTCATACATTTAAGGCAACAAATGGACCCTGGTCCACTGTTTCCCAAGTTATGGGTCGGGACTCAATAATGGGTCGTGGACACATTTTCTTGGGTCATGAGTAAATGACCCCCCCCCCCCCCTCCCCCAAACCTGTTAATAAAGTATTCAATCAAAGCTTCCAGCAGGTGATTGGCCTGTGGATTATGGTTCATTGAACATTGTAATGTATTAAATACATTTGAAAATGACATTGGTTTGTTCTGAATAGAGCAGATATGACATATTGGAATATTGTTGATGTCCAAAAAACATTATACAATGTGAAAATAGCCGATCTACAAGATCAATGTCACAAAAATAAAGAAAAACATTCAAAATAATGTAATTTAGGAAAATGCTAAATAAGAAATTCCATAAAGAAAAGAAAATAATGAAAATCTACAAGAGTGAAGATCTACAAGCTCAAACTAATTTAATAAAGTAAATTAAAAAAGAAGCAATTCCATAAAGTAGGGGAATCATTTGTTTAACATACTACTTACATTTAGTTGAAATTTAAACCAGTGGTTCTCCTCCTAAATATTTGGCAAAAACATTAAGATTTAATATAAAAAAGTTATAATAAATAAATAATTTATACTAAGTTAGTACCAATGGATTGTTTGGTCTTTAAAGCATGCTCTGGAAAGGCCCACCCATCTGTCCACTTAACACGGCTGCCATGTTAAGTGGTCAGATCCAGAATAAGGTTGAGAACCACTGATTTACACATTTCAAAGATCTACAACTACAGCAGAAATGAACATTTAATTAAAGATCTACAACTACGGCAGATGAAAACCTAACCCTATGGATTAAGTACATGAGCAACATCTAATTAAGTTTCACAATTAAGATTGACATTTTTAGAGGAACTTCATTTTATTTAACACTTTTTTAAAGCTCTGTGGACATTGTTTTAATAAAAACCTGATAATGCTTTTAATCGGGTAAACGACATATAGATCATATTTGTTATCAAAAAACAAAAATGTCCACAAAACTTACAAGTGTGAAATAAAATCTTGACTCCTCCAACCAATTTTATATTTTTGAAAATTGTAATAATGTAATCATTTACAGACCATAAATGGGTAGCCATGTTAACATCTTTATAAAAAATAAAAAACGGTTGAAGAAAAGACTCACTCCACAAAAACCTTATGGAAAACTCCTTAGACAAAGACTAAGTAAATATATTAGTGTTTTAATTTTTCATGCTCATAAAGAGCTCCAAGTGCTAAAAGTGAAAAGTGCAGCAGCAAACGTTTGGGTCAAAGGACCACCGTCAGTGCATCGCCTACTGACCGCTGTGAATAATGAAGCTTTACCCGCAAATGACAACACATAAATCCACATCACATACAGCGCCTATGGTCATATGTGATGTGGACTGACATGATGAAGACTTACCTGCAAATGACTTATAAGTGACGTGAAATGATATGACGAGACATAAATCCACATCACATACTACACTACACTACACCAGACATACACTATGGTCATTATGTGATGTGGACTGACGTAATGAAGCTTTAACCGCAAATTAGATCTGATGATATAGCACTGACGATGGTCCTATGACCTAAATGTGTGTTGCTGCACTTTTCACTTTGAGCACTTGGATCACTTTATGATCATGAAACAAATAAAACAAAAATAGATTTTCTTAATCTCCGTCTATAAATCTTCCTCTTTTTCCTTTTAGTTTCCTACATTTTTTTTTAAATAAAACATTTACAGAAATAAAAAGTTCTCATATTTCAAAAGAACCTCATACATTTAAGGCAACAAATGGACCCTGGTCCACTGTTTCCCAAGTTATGGGTCGGGACTCAATAATGGGTCGTGGACACATTTTCTTGGGTCATGAGTAAATAACCCCCCCCCCCCCTCCCCCAAACCTGTTAATAAAGTATTCAATCAAAGCTTCCAGCAGGTGATTGGCCTGTGGATTATGGTTCATTGAACATTGTAATGTATTAAATACATTTGAAAATGACATTGGTTTGTTCTGAATAGAGCAGATATGACATATTGGAATATTGTTGATGTCCAAAAAACATTATACAATGTGAAAATAGCCGATCTACAAGATCAATGTCACAAAAATAAAGAAAAACATTCAAAATAATGTAATTTAGGAAAATGCTAAATAAGAAATTCCATAAAGAAAAGAAAATAATGAAAATCTACAAGAGTGAAGATCTACAAGCTCAAACTAATTTAATAAAGTAAATTAAAAAAGAAGCAATTCCATAAAGTAGGGGAATCATTTGTTTAACATACTACTTACATTTAGTTGAAATTTAAACCAGTGGTTCTCCTCCTAAATATTTGGCAAAAACATTAAGATTTAATATAAAAAAGTTATACTAAGTTAGTACCAATGGATTGATTGGTCTTTAAAGCATGATCTGAAAAGGCCCACCCATCTGTCCACTTAACACGGCTGCCATGTTAAGTGGTCAGATCCAGAATAAGGTTGAGAACCACTGATTTACACATTTCAAAGATCTACAACTACAGCAGATGAAAACATAACCCTATGGATTAACACTCTGTACATGAACATTTAATTAAAGATCTACAACTACGGCAGATGAAAACCTAACCCTATGGATTAAGTACATGAGCAACATGTAATTAAGTTTCACAATTAAGATTGACATTTTTAGAGGAACTTTATTTTATTTAACACTTTTTTAAAGCTCTGTGGACATCGTTTTACTTTGTTTTAATAAAAACCTGATAATGCTTTTAATCGGGTAAATGACATATAGATCATATTTGTTATCAAAAAACAAAAATGTCCACAAAACTTACAAGTGTGAAATAAAATCTTGACTCCTCAAACCAATTTTATATTTTTAAAATTTGTAATAATGTAATCATTTACAGACCATAAATGGGTAGCTATGTTAAGATCTTTAAAAAAAAAAAAAAACGATTGAAGAAAAGACTCACTCCACAAAAACCTTATGAAAAACTCCTTAGACAGAGACTAAGTAAATATATTAGTGTTTTATTTTTTTATGCTCATAAAGAGCTCTAAGTGCTAAAAGTGAAAAGTGCAGCAGCAAACGTTTGGGTCAAAGGACCATTATCAGTGCATCGCCTACTGACCGCTGTGAATAATGAAGCTTTACCCGCAAATGACAACACATAAATCCACATCACATACAGCGCCTATGGTCATATGTGATGTGGACTGACGTGATGAAGACTTACCTGCAAATGACTTATAAGTGACGTGAAATGATAAGACGAGACGCAAATCAAATTACGCAAAATGATACGACATAAATCCACATCACATACTACACTACAATACACCAGACATACACTATGGTCATTATGTGATGTGGACTGACGTAATGAAGCTTAACCGCAAATGATTAGATCTGATGATATAGCACTGACGATGGTCCTATGACCTAAATGTGTGTTGCTGCACTTTTCACTTTGAGCACTTGGATCACTTTATGATCATGAAACAAATAAAACAAAAATAGATTTTCTTAATCTCTGTCTATCAATCTTTCTCTTTTTCCTTTTAGTTTCCTACATTTTTTTAAAATAAAACACTTACAGAAATAAAATGTTCTCATATTTCAAAAGAACCTCATACATTTAAGGCAACAAATGGACCCTGGTCCGCTGTTTCCCAAGTTATGGGTCGGGACTCAATGGTGGGTCGTGGACACATTTTCTTGGGTCATGAGTAAATACCCCCCCCAAACCTGTTAATAAAGTATTCAATCAAATCAAAGATCTACAACATCAAAACATAACCCTATCGATTAACGCTCTGTACATGAGCAAAATGTAGTTCACAATTAAGATTGTTTTTAAAGGAAAAACTATTTTATTCAACACTTTTTAAAGCTCTGTGGATTTTTTTGTTTTACTTTTTTTTTTAAATGACAACCTGATAATGCATTTAATCATCAGGTAAACAATACATCATATTTTTATCAAAAAAACAAAGCAAAAATATCCACAGAACTTACAAGTGTGAAATACAATCTTGACTCTTCCAAACAAAAACATTTAGAAATTTGTAATAATTTAATCATTACAGACCATAAATGTGAAGCCATGTTAACATCTTTATACAAAAGGAAAACCGGTTGAAGAAAAGACTCACTCCACAAAAACCTTAAGAAAAACACCTTAGACCGTCCGAGACTAAAAAAATATATTAGTGTTTTATTTGTTCATGCTCATAAAGAGCTCCAAGTGCTAAAAGTGAAAAGTGCAGCAGCAAACGTTTGGGTCAAAGGACCATCGTCAGTGCCTCGCCTATTGACCGGCATGAATAATGAAGCTTTACCCACAAATGACAACACAGAAATCCACATCACATACTACACTACACTACGGTCATTATGTGATGTGGACTGACGTGATGAAGCTTTAATTGCACTGACGATGGTCCTACGACCTAAATGTGTGTTGCTGCACTTTTCACTTTGAGCACTTGGAGCACTTGATGAACATAGACAAAAAAATAAAAATATATATGTTCTTAGTCTCTGTCTAAGGAGTTTTCCTTAAGGTTTTTATGGAGTGAGTCTTTATTTCTGCCAGTTTTCATTTGTTTTTTAGATCAGTCAGTAAATATTCCTCTTTCCTTTTAGTATCCTACATTTGTTTTACATGAATAAAATAACATATTTAGAGTAGTAAAACGTTCTTATGTTTCAAAAGAACCCGATACATTTAAAAACAAAAATCAAAGAAATTCCATTTAAAATATTAAAATAAGAGTAATGAAAATAGCAGATCTACAAGCCGAGCTTGCAGCAGATCTGCTATTCTCACTAGGTCCCAGGGAGACATCACATTTCTCTTTTGGGTCTCGAGCTAAAACGTTATGAAAATCTTTACACTGAAATGTTTACATTCCAGTGTGTTTTTGCCATTGCTTGTTTATTGATAATTTCAGATCCAGATTCAAACAGTGACTATTTTTTCTGGGGTCAAATAGTAAAATTAAAATGAATTAAAAGCACATATAAGAAGCAAGCAAAATAGAACATGTGCTATTTCGTGAAAACAACAAATCTAAGCAATAAATTAGAAACAAAACAAAAAAAAGGTTGTGAAAATAGATTTACATGCTCGTTGTGAGCTTGCAAATCTATTATCTTCACTAGTTTGGGTCCTGAGCTAAAAGGTTTGGGAACCTCTGCAGTGGCACAATGCCTGGTAGCTGTTAAATATAGAGCTTACAAATTTTGAATGACATCAGTTATGACTGTAATGTTTAGAATGCAATCACACAGTTATGACTAAGGTTTATTTTATTTTCCAGGAGTAATACAGTCTACAGTGACTGAACTGCCTCTTACACAGTGTCACAGTGGCTGCTAGCTGATGCCTATGAGTTCAATTCAAAGTTTACAATTTAAATGGTGAATTTATCTATAGTACCTTTAACCAAAGCACTTTGTAATGTGCATTACATTCACCAACATACTTAGCAGGGGGAGAGATAGAGAGATGAGGGATAGAGATAGAGAGATGAGGGATAAAGAGACAGAGAGAGGGATAGATAGAGAGACTCGTATAATTTACATCATTTGTGAACGATTGACATAAATCATACGAGGCGCATATGACGCAATGGCAGCAGCATTCTTTGTTTCATGTTCTCTGCATCAGTCTCAGTCCAGCATCAGTCCATTTTCTTCATTATTCTCCTGCCAAATGACGAGCATTGTACGCAAACAACGTGAAACGAAGTCCACATCACATACTGGTCATATGGTTGCATGTATCGTTTATATTATATTATTATTATTATTATTATTATTATTATTATGTGATGTGGATTGACGTGATGAAGCTTTACTCGCAAATGACGGCACAAATAACGAGTAACTATACGTGATGCAAATGCCGACATCCGTCAAACACCTTCACATCACATACTGGTCATATGCGATGTGGATTGGCGTGATTAAGCTTTACCGCAAATGACGCAACGCAAAATCAATTGTGCCAATATTTGTCAGCAACAGCATGAATGACATTAGTACACAACACTATGAATGACATTAGTACACAATATACAACACTATGAATGACATTAATACACAACATACAACACAAGCAACAGGAATAACCAAAGTCATTAACCCTTTAAGACCTGAAGCCGATTCTACATGTCTCCTAAATCCCAACAGTTTTCTGAAAAACATAAGTTTCTATATCAGTGGTTCTCAAACTTTTTCATGTCAAGGACCCCCAAAATGATATGTATTTGGCCGCGGACACCCATCAAAATATTTTGTTCCAGGGACCCCCCCCCCCCCCGCAGAAGCAAAGATTTGAGTTAAAAAATATTTGCTTTAAATATATATATTCAAAGATTTGCACACATTTTCACAAATTTTCAAAAACAACAGATCTACAAGCTCATAGCGCGGCACTCGGTGCTGCGCTATGAGCTTGCATATCTGCTATTTTTGAATAGCCAAAGTGTAAAATAAAGCTTTTTAGCTCAAATCTAAAAATGACACTGTTCCAGGTCTTAATGGGTTAAATGCATATATGAATGATGGCCCTACATCTCTCCCTGTTCTGACCTACTGTAAACAACGGCGTGTACCTCGCCTAAAAGAAGAAATTGCCGACCGATGTGAATGACGAGCTATCCGCAAATGTCGTGAAATAATCACAAAATCACATAAATCCACATCACATATAACCCTAACCCTACGACCAGTAATGTGATGTTATTATTATTATTATTATTATTATGTGATGTGGATTGACGTGATGAAGCTTTACTCGCAAATAGCCTGAAACGGTACAACGGCAATAAAATTACGCGAAACGACACACGACGTAAAGGACGACATGCATCACATATCTCCACATATGTTCATATGTGACGTGGACTAACGTGATGATGTTTTACCCGCATATGTTGTGAAATGACACAACACAAGACATACATCACATCAATGCACATCACATACGGCCCCCGTGTACGGTCATATGTGATGTGGGCTGACGTGATGAAGACTTACCTGCATATGACGGAAGCGACGTGAAATCAAAAGTAATTTTTACCCGCATGTGTTGTGAAATGACAACACATACATCACATCAATCCACATCACATACTACACTACACTACACTACACCATGGACTTATGTGATGTGGGCTGACGTGATGAAGACTTACCTGCACGGATATGACGTGAAATCCTGAGACGCGACGCAAATCAAATCAAAACGCAAATGACGCGAAATGCTACAAGACATAAATCACACAAACGCTGGCCGTGACCCAATAAAAAAAACTGGTCCAGTCCCTTACATATTCTTCACGAATGACGGGCATTGAACGCAAACGACGCAAACCGCTGGCCCGCCACCCCTTAAATGACGCAACGCAAGCGGCGCTGATAGTGCAAATTTTACAGTTAAAGCTAAAAAAATGTTTAGTTGATACTATGACAGGGCAAAAAAAAAGCTATATTTTTTACTTTATCAAAAATAGATAAAGCACAAATAGGTTTAACTATGTGAGTCTGCTATGTGACCAAGAGCCACATATACTATATTATACAACCTAGTATACATATACTGTACCCTGTCACTATATTATACAGCTTAGCGTAGGCCTACATATACTGTACCCTGTCATTACATAAACAGCCTGGATACGTATACTGTCAGTACTACAAATAGAACCAAATGGACCAGAGTCCATTTGGTTCCATTTGTAAAAAAAACTCAAAGACACACTAGAAGGAAAAAAAGTTATAACTTTATTCAAGCAGATAATGAAGAGAAAAGAGGGGAAGTTAAAGTATGGAGGTCAGGCAGAAACCTTGTATGTCCAAAATTGTTACTTTTTAAAATAGACACAAAATAACCTGTGTGCCAATGGATCCAATGTAATTATCATGATCTTTGCGTTGTGAGCTTGTAGATCGTCTGTTTGTACTGCTTTAGTGTGTGACACCGTCACACGGTATGACCAAGTAAAGAAATGTATTTACGACAAAAAAAAAAAAAAAAAAAAAAAATTATATATATATATATATATATATATATATATATATATATATATATATATATATATATATATATATATATATATATATATATATATATATATATATATATATATATATATATATATATATATATATATATATATATATATATATATATATGAGGTTTCTGCCCGACAACCAATGATAGACCGTGTCACTACGATGACTTACCTTGAACAGCAGCCACGACTCAAACAGCAAATGAAATAAAAAAAAACACTAAGAAAGAAGCAAATGACACAACGCACATCATTTGCCTTCTCTTTTAGTTTGCACAGACCTACAGCATAGATGACTGTTAACACAGTGTTAATGGGGCTACATGCTACCATAATGATACCAGACATAAATCACATAGCTCCACATCACATACATTTGTACACACAAACCACTAGTGAAGAACTAGTGCAATAGACAGGCAAGAAGAAAGAAATGTGTTTGTGAAAAGAAAGATAGACAAAAATAAAAAATCGATCAAATAACTCAGACACAAAAGTAAATAATAACAAATAATTTTGTTATTGCTTTATTAAAGCAAAGAATAGAGAAAAAGAGGAGAAGTTACGACCACATATGGTCGTATGTGATGTGGACCGATGTGATCAAAGCGTTGGGCGCAAATGACGTGAAACAATAAATAAAATCACATAAATCCACATCACAGAAAGGCACATGGTCCTATGTGATGTGGACCGACGTGATGAAGCTTTACCCACAAATGACGCGATGCAAATGACATGAAACGATAGACGACGCAAATGACCACATACATGGTATGGTAGCATGTAGCATGTAGCCCCCTTAACAAGCAGCAGCTGCAATCAAAAGGTTCCTACCTTCCTGCCATCTTCACTTACGGACGTCTTCTTCTTGTCATCTTCGTGTTCTGTAAAGACACAAAAAAGAAAACAAAAACGTTGAGTTGAGCAGGCCTTACAGGGTGACATTTTGGAAGCCAAGATGGTCTGTAGAGCCATAAGCTGGTCACTGACAGGGCTGTGTCACCATTATGGCATTTTACTTGAGTAATTGTCACAAATAATTGCGATTAAGGATTTAAATTGTATTGTACATGAACATTGAACATGTCTGAAAATAAATCAACACTTTTGTAACTAGAAGAGTGGGCACCCGGGAAAAGTGGGCACTTCAATGTGTAATTGGCCGTTCCTATTCCTCAAAGTAAGTAATTAAGTAACTTAAAGGAGTAGTTCACCCACAAAATGACTTATTTTCTATCAATTGCACACGCAATGAAGCCTTGAATTCATGGATTTGTTTTTGTCGCATTCCTATGCCAATAATTAGATTCCCGTCTCCTACCGGCTAATGTATCCGGTAGGAGACACAAAGTAAATTATTTGTGTCTCCTACCGGAAATACACCCGGTCATCAAATGATTGGCTTAGTAATGAGACAAAAACTAAATCATGAATTCAAGGCTTCATGGGGTGTGCAATTTATAGAAAATAAGTGATTTTTTGGGTGAACTACTCCTTTAAGTACATGATTTAAAGATGCTTGACTGGCCTACAGCCACTGTGGGCATAAAACAATACGTTTTAGGTCTGATAATGATGCCCCTAAATGTTCACATCATGTATACTTTACATTACTTAAAAGGGATAGTTCACCCAAAAACATACTTTTTTTCTATCGATTAGTCACCCCATGGAGCCTTGAATTATGGACCGGTAGGCACAAAGGAGACTCTTTGTGTCTCCATCAAATTATTGGTTTAGGAATGAGACAAAAACAAAAACATATCCATGAATTCAAGTCTCCATGGGGTGACTAATCCATAGGAATAACGTGTTTTACTATCCCTTTAAGACAGGGGTCTTCAACGTTTTCAGGCCAAGGACCCCCTAGCTGAGAGAGAGATGAAGCAGGGACCCCCTCTATATTGTATGAAATTATGTTTGAGATAAACTTTTGCTGCTCTTTTTTCCCCCTCTACACCTATAACTCTTTGCTAAAAAAATAGCCGATCTACAAGCTCACAACGCCTCGCAGCGCGAGGCGTTGTGAGCTTGTAGATCGGCTATTTTTGGCTTAAGTTCTCCTCAGCAAAGGGATGCTAGGGTTCAAGTGGTTAATGTAAAAAAGATTTGGCGGACCCCCTGTAGTAACTCTGGGTCCCGGTCCCCCTGTTGAAGACCCCTGCTTTTTTGCAAATTCTTCATTTGCTTTACATTTTGGGAGAAACATTGCCAATTTAGCAAAGAGGCGCCGTCTATTCCTGTATCAAACACCATGTTCAAGTAAAGTCTACAATGCTTATCATTTCATCAAGTTTCAGAAACAACTAAAGACATTGGCTCTCAAATGTTTTCAAATCAAGGATCCCCACATGAATAATCATTTGGCCAAGGATTGGGCCTCTTCCTTACTTCCTTCACATTACCACGTTACCAATGATACAAATGAAGGCTCTGTTCTATTTAGTGTAGCACAGTGGTTCTCAAAGGACACCCATAACTCTGAGAGTGTACAAAAGGAACCAAATGGACTGTAATTTGTTTCCATCTGTACACTCAAAGAGTTACACCCGTAAGGGTCCGTTTGGAACAGAGCCTTCATTAGCATCATCGTAACACCTGTGAAGGGGAGTGAGGAAGAGGCCCGATTTATTTCCAATATGGCCGCCGATTCCAAAACTCCAGTTTGTGCCTCCTACCTCCAGCATGGTTGTGTGTTACAGTGAAATTGGTGACCTTCAGAAAACATGCGACCATCTCGTGGACTTCACAAAAACATCACCATGTCCAAATGTTAATAACAACCGTTTGTTTATGAACAGAGCAACTCTGTTTATAAACTAACAGCAGTGATTTACTTTGGATGTTTGACATGTGATGGACACGATGGACACATCTTTTGTCAGGTCACCAATTTCTCCATAACACTGGAGGAGGCAGAATGTTGAGGGTTGGGATTCGGCTTGAAAATAAAACCACAGACGACTTGGTTCAGCTCTCAGCCGCTAGACCAGTGGCTCTCAAAGTGATGTCTGATATCAGCCATCAGTTACCATGAGTATAAAAACCCTAGGGTTTATACTAGACCGGTCACAATTATTACGCAATAGCCTAATTGCAATTATTTGAATTTGCAATTATGTTTTGCATAATCGTCATAATCATTACCATGTTAAAAATGTTCATATATTTTCAAACATTTTGTGGAAATAGCAGATCTACAAGCTCAAAACGTGTTGCGATGCGACACGTTTTGAGCTTGTAGATTGGCTATTTCCACTCTGCTAATCCCACTATGAATGAATTTGTTGTAATTAAATGTATATTATGTGTCATATCTACCTTGTGCAACTTTTGTTTACGAAGCCCTAAAAGCCAAAAATAAATTACATTTGTATTCATAATGTTCCCATGCTCAACGTCAAACACAATTAAATCTTTGATCACAATCAATCATGTGACAATGAATCGTCAACTTCCATTTTGTAATGGTGACACAGCCCTGGTTTATAATGGCCAGCAGTGGTGGAAGAAAATACTGATTTGTTTTTACTTAAGTAAAAGTATCACTACTGCTGCAATGTAGAAATATACTGTTACAAGTTAAAGTCCAGAATTCAAAATTCACTTGAGTAAAAGTACAAAGGTACAGGTATCAAAATGTACTTGAAGTACCAAAAATAAAAAGTACTCATTATGTAGAATATCCCGTTTCACAAGTTTTCAAAATATATTAAAATCTTTTAAAAATAGCCGATCTACAAGCTCACAATGCGTCGCATCGCATTGTGAGCTTGTAGATCGGCTAATTTCAAATGGCCAAAATGTATATAGGGCTGAAGTGGTTAATCAATTTTTTTCTTAATTATAGTCAAAATCTACAAAGTAACTAAAATAAAGTTTTCAAATAAATGTAGTGAAGTAAAAAGTACAATATTTGGATCCGAGATGTAGTGGAGTAAAAGTAAAAGTATTGAAATTTGGAAATACTCAAGGAAAGTACAAATCCCTTGAAGTTGCACTTAATACAGTACTCAAGTAAATGCACCTAGTTACTTTCCACCACTGCTGGCCAGGTGTGATCCAGGTACGTACCGTGTGGGGCCTCCCGCCGCTCGGTTGAAGATAGCCGGTATTAATAGAGCCGCGTAGGTTGTATGGCACCACGTCCCGAGCACCGTACGCCTTGTATCTCAAACGGAGAACGTTCGTTGGCACCGTTATACGTTTCAGCTCTCAGGGCCTCGTTGCTGCGTCGACTCCATCGAGGTTCCATCTTCAAGCCCCTTGTCCTGAGTTACAGACACTCTATTACCAGCTATCTCCTGATGACTCCATCCATCCTTTGAACCTTCCCTGAAGCATTCATACAGCGAGTCAAACGCTGAGTCATAGCTAGGAGCCATGACTCAGCGTTTTTAACTCACTGTATGAAGTAGATTTAGTCCACTCTGCAGAAGGTCACCGCATGATTAACCTGCAAGACACAGATATATACCAACATTAAATTTAATACATTGTATAATAATAACAATAATAATAGAAAATACAGTTTTTAAGTAGGCTATAGCAGTGGTTCTCAAACTTTTCCGTGCCAAGGACCCCCAAATAGACTCTTATTAGCCCGCGGACCCCCATTTGAAAAGATAAGCCAGGGACTTCCATAATAGAAGATTTTTACGGCTCTCTAGCAGTGATTTTCAACCATTTTAATTTCAAGGACCCCCAGTGTGACATGCATTAGGGCTACAGACCCCCATTTAATGGCATGTATGTCTCTGGGACCCCAATTCATATTGTAAAATCAATGTTAATTTAACTCTGAGAGTGTACAAATGGAACCAAATGGACCCGTTAGGGTCCATTTGGTTCCATTTGTACACTCTCAGAGTTACAGACCCATAAGGGTCCATTTGGTGCCTAATCTATCATTTAGCTGGGGACCCCCTGGAACTCCCTCAAGGACCCCTGGGGGTCCCCGGACCCCACTTTGAGAACCAATGGGCTATAGTGCAGGGGTGATGCAACTTTGATGGTGTAGAGGGCCACTATATTTCCACACTCACTCCAGAGGGACACATTGCATATTATTGTTGCTGTCGGGGGCAGACACCTCATCTCCATATTTTTACTTTTTTTGTAAATTAAATTTGTCATTCTAGTATGTCACACAAAAGTAGCAAAAATAGCTGATCTACAAGCTCAAAGCGCGTCGCATCGCAACGCGTTTTGAGCTTGTAGATCAGCTATTTTGGAATTGGAATCCTGACAGTTTTTTTTTAATTTAATTTCAAATGGATTTGCTTATAATTAAGTTAACTTTATGAACTTAAATACAAATGCATTGGATATTAAGTCATTGAACTAATAATATAGACTGAAGTAATTAAAGCGGGTCATGATTGCATGTTTGGAATTGGAACAGCTGAAATCAATAATATATCACTATTAAGCTGCTGGCCGCATTAAGTTAAGGTGAGGGCCGCGTGTGGCCCCCGGGCCGCCAGTTGCCCATGTATGCTATAGTGTTAACCCTTTAAGACCGGGAACGCGTCAGTGTAAACACTTTAACCATTATCTTATACTTTAGCTATTCAAAAATAGTAGATCTACAAGCTCATAGCGCGGCACCGAGTGCCGCGCTATGAGCCTGCATATCTGCTATTTTTTGAAAAATTGTGAAAATTTCTGAATTTCTTTTACTCAAATTTCCGCTTCTGGGGGGTCCCTGGAACAAATATACATATCATTTTGGGTGGTCCTTGTCCTTGACATGAAAAAGTTTGATTATAGCAACAAAAGTTTTTTTCAAAAAACGTATGATTTAGAACATTGGTTCTCAAAGTGGGGTCCGGGGACCCCCAGGGGTACTTGAGGGGGTTCCAGGGGGTCCCCAGCTAAATGATGGACAGGGACCAAATGGACCCTTATGGGTCTGTAACTCTGAGAGTGTACAATTGTACACTCTCAGAGTTAAATTAACATTGATTTTACAATATGAATTGGGCTCCCAGAGACATACATGCCATTAAATGGGGGTCTGTAGCCCTAATGCATGTCAAACTGGGGGTCTTTGAAATTAAAATGGTTGAAAATCACTGCTAGAGAGCCGTAAAAATCTTCTATTATGGGGGTCCCTGGCTTATCTTTTCAAATGGGGGTCGGCGGGCTAATAAATGTCTATTTGGGGGTCCTTGGCACGAAAAAGTTTGAGAACCACTGATTTAGAAGACATTTGTAGAATCCCCCCAGAAGCAAATATTAGTGTTAAAAATGTTGGCTTTAAAAAAACATATTGAAAAATGTGGACACATTTTCAAGTAGTACCATCAACAGTAGCAGATCTACAAGCTTGAAACGTGGCACAAAGCAACACATTTTGAGCTTGTAGATCTGCTACTTTTGCCATTTTTTAATCCTGAAAAGTAACAGTTTGGGACATTCTATGGTTTCCTCCCGATAGAGGCGATATTATAGTTTCATCTCAGCCTTAGATCAAGACTCAGATTTCTTCTTATCGATTTTGATATCGATATTTAGTTTACTTATTATCCTGCCTGAGTGTTATTTATTTTATGTTACAATTTAGCTCAGTTTAATCTCTATCCTTAGGGCTTTTACATTTGTTTTGTTCTAGATACTTCATGAAAAGTATGACATGTGAAAAGTGCTGTACAAATAAAATGACATTATTATTATCATCCTATCTTTGACATTCTTAACACTCTCCAAAAATAGTGTTTGTAGTTAGTTCCATGTTAAAGTCTCAAACATCTTGATAAATGTATGTTACTCTAAATATAACGTGTTTATCCCAAAGCCACAGATGTTATCCCACCATACAGACCCTTTATGTTCAGTAATATTCCGTATTATTCAATAAATAAATGTTTCAATCTGGTCTGTCTGAACATCACTGTATATATCATTCAATGGGTGTAAGTGGCGCTGTTGCAGGTGAACACCGGTATTACACCCCATGTAATCCAGGAAATACAATGACGTTCATCCACAGAGGGGATTAAAACACTTATTTATTAATCTATACTGAACATTAACTGAACACTAACACCCCGTATGTACGGATAACATCTGTGGCTTTAAGACAATCGTTTTATATTTACAATGCATACATAAGTATAGACGCACGAGCCTTAACACAGAACCACAAACTATTTGGTAAAGTGGCGCTGTTGCAGCAGGTAAATGTCCATGTAAATGTGGAACTAGAACGGCGTTCAGACACACACGGGACTAAAACGCGTCTTTATTAAACTCTACGTAATATTACGGAACACAACAGACCCGTATGGACGGGTAACATCCGTGTCTTTGTGTTTAAACACTTTGTATGTTGGATTGGGTTCATTTATGGGGATTTATGATCAGTTTAAAACTACCAACAAACATCAGACTCGAATCGATCACCATAAATAATACAATCCCTGACGGGCCGTCTTGGTCCAGATTTATAAACACACACGAACATATGGCAGGGTTAGATCTACAAACCCCCACACAGTGAGTGTTTAAACTTTAGATATAAATCAAACATTACTTTACCTTCAGCAGAGGAGCGTGACATGTTGCAAGTCAAAATGTTTGAAAGCACTGCCAAGCAGACGTAGTGCGCCTGCGTCTAATTTAAATCCATATTCACATCCGGTCTAAAGCCCCGCCTACTGGATCCGGTGCGTTGAACACGTTCACCCCGACGTCACATGGACAAACCATTTCCGTTTTCTGACCGGATGTTTATCCTGCAGAGTGAATAGATCCACAGACTGCTTTTCGCTCATCAACACTAAATCATCTTCACCTGTGCAGATCAGCGGTGTAAAGTAACTAATTACATGTACTCAAGTACTGTACTTAAGTACAATTTTGAGTTATTTGTACTTTATTTGAGTATTTCCAATTTCCAATACTTTTACTTCTACTCCACTACACCTCAGAGGCAACAATTAGATCCCCACGCACATAAAACATGATTGTATATTACATTCCCATATTAGGAGACGAACCCGGGCCACCAGGGTGAAAACCAGGTATCCTAATCGCTAGACTTTATGGATCTGACGCTAGGTGACTTCCAGAAAATACTAGTATTTTGGTCTCATGTTGTTGCTACGACACCTGATGCCTTGGACGCCATCTAGTGTCCATCAGCAGACACTACATCTGTCTGAGGATATGGCGGGTGTAAAATGTATTTCAGATTTTAAATAATTTTTACACTAGGTTAGGGGTCTTCAACAGGCCTTATGTAATCAAATTTATTTACATCAGTGTGTTCATGTAGTTTATCAATGTTTAATGAGCTAATGTCATAAAAATCCACCGTAGACTTGGCATATTTTTATTGATGTAGCCTAGTATAGTGTGACATTTGCTCAATTTGTGATTTTGGGGGTCCTCTGCCAAATACATATTAATTTGGGGACTTGACAAGAAAATGTTTAAGAATTATCATATTGGCTGAAAGCTGAATGGGTAAAGGTTGGAATCCCAGCCCTGACAATGTGTCGAGATGTCCTTGAGCAAGACACTCAACCAAGATGAAATCGGTTTAAGTATATTCTATCATTGTTATCATCATCATCATCCTTATCTATGGGGCAGGCACATTATTAATTATGAATTCCACTTAAAAGACCCCTTAATTAGGAAATCGCCTCTCTCTCTCTGTGTCTATGTCAGGAATTGTAAACCTGGTGCCAAAAAAGTACTCAGAAAACATAATCCAGGCTTTAGCTGGCAGAGATAAATATATATACATATTTTTTGGCTCTCAAGGAACAATAGAAACTAAAACTACAAAATATTCATGAACACAAGTGTAAGAAAATCAACCATTGTACAAAGGTAGAAAATAATCTGGTTAGGAAAAAGCCCAAAATATAAATTTTGGAAATACAAAACAAAACACAACACACTCTTAGATGCAATGATCAACAATAAATCAAAAAGCAAATTAGAGGAAAATAAACATTAAATCCTAGATTAAATCAATCTAATATTAGTTCAGGTTCCGATGACATGCTTGATTTATTAGCTTTTGCTGTATTCATGTATAACAATTTATGTTAAATCATCTTGTAATTCAGGTTATGATTTTGTCAAAATGTAATTTATACGGAGTGAACATTTCGATTCATAGTAAGTCTAAATGGCGTGGCCCAGTTCAACTGGGACAACAAAGGAGTGATGTTCAGCCAATTATACCTGTAGTGTTAAAAAGAATAGTGTTGTACAATAACTAACACTGAGTAAACTCACATTTAATTAACAAAAAAAAAACATTTACAACTACGTTACCAATAATTTAAAGAACAAAATCATTCTGAGGCCTGTCAGCATCGCATCATTTCCAGCACAGCATAGCAGCGATTATCTATTCTTTCATCGTTGGTTTGAAAAATCAACTGTTAAATCCAAACTGTTCAACAAAACACTGTTAAAAAGCTAAGGCTTAAATCATACTTTGTTGCCTGACCCTTAAGACAAGCACTGTATGACAGAAATGATGCATTATCAATTTAAAACGGTTGATGCGTGCAGAAGGCTAGTATGAAGAACTGACTTCAGTTCTACCACTGCAACGTGCAGCAGTATACACAGGTGAATATAACATCTGCTACGGATGTAGAATAATAATCCTGAGATAAAAACAAATGAACCCATACAGATGATTATACTTCACTGCAAGGATCCACAAATAAATGATGACAGAGTAATTCATTATTGTAACAACTGCAATACAGACAAACATAAATATAAAATTGTGTAAGAGTCTACAGTGGGATATTGTTTGTTCAATACGCCCTCCAAATAAAGAAAGCACATCCTGAGGTTAAAAGCAATTTCACGCCTGATTTATAATATCGTACAATGGCGTCACATGGTTAAAATAGCCAATCTACAAGCTCACAACGCTTCACAGATCTGTGACGCATTGTGAGCTTGTACATCTTCTATTTTCTGTGCGAAACACCTTTCCCTTGCATGGTGGCTCCATCTCCGGCTTGAAATTCTGATGACCTTTTCATTTGGCCGTACAGTAAACCGTTCTTTGAAAGAGATGCCAGTAAACATCTTTCACATGAGTGACTGGTGCAGCGCTAGGTTTCTAGACACAGAATTACAATTATTCAGACAAGCAATTACTGAAGCGGATTGGATGTTTTCCTTATGTAACCCACAGTGTACTGGCCTCTCTACACACCCTTGGACTCTGCGTTGTGTTTTAGTTGTTTAGGAGATGGGGTGTTGTGCGGAGAGAAGGGACACTGGACACACTGGTTCAGGATTGTGGTTGAGACCTTGTGCATTTATTTGCTCACATTCACAGGTTCTGCTGCTGGTAATTGGCTGTAGGCTTTCCAACAGAAAGAAAACATAAACTCTGTAAATAACATGTCCTCATATGCTAAATAACAATTAATGATCAACCACATAAAATATTAGTGGAAACAATGGCCAGAATAAGATACAAAACATGTAAAAACATCCTTCACAATTCCACTTCCACATGTGGCCAACTTACATTATATATTTAAGTACAAAAACGTCAGTGCATATTATTCAGAATGACATCAAAATGTAGGTAAGCTTCTCAGCTAACACTGTATAGCAACAAACTCACTGGATGGGCGTTTTTAACTCAGATATCTTACAGATTGTTCAGACAGACATAAAACCGTGCTCACCTTTCCAACAGAAAGAAAACATAAACAAACATGGCGCCCTCAGCTGCCTAGTCAACTGAACTACGGTGTCCAGTGAGGGACAAAAAGGTGATGCTTGCTGACACCATAGGTGAGGGAGCTTGGCAACAGCGACACCTGCTGACATAAAAAGGCTACTGCCTTACATCTACCCCTTCTTTAATTGATGGCGTCCCTGCCATCAGACCAAACAAAAACAAACGCCACCCATTAACAAAAACTGTGTGTGTGTGTGTGTGTGTGTGTGTGTGTGTGTGTGTGTGTGTGTTACATAATATGCCCTGCTGGTCCTCTTGCTTTGACCCTTTGCCACAACTTCCATCCCCTTTCTATCTTCTGCTGTTCCTCATCAGATCTCAAGACTCGTGACTCAAGGCATAATCTCTTTGGGGGCCGTCGATTTCTTGGCGGGTTCCTCCTTGGAGCATTGGGCCCTGGAGGTGTGTTGGAAAGTCTCTCTTCCTCCCCTCCATCACTCATTTGCTCAGGCTCCACATCCACTTCCTCCATCCTTGTTTGTTCATCATGTCCATTTATTGACTCTGGTGCAGTGTTCTCCACAACTGCCTCTGTATCATCCATCTCACATTCCTCTTCTGTATCTGCCTCAGTCTCTCTTCCATCCTGCTCCACTATTCCCTCTGTATCGTCTCTGTCCCAGTTCTCTTCCACGTCTGACTCCTCCTCTCTCATCACTTCACTGGCCTGCTCCACTGGAAGAAACATACACTGTGTAAGGAGGTTACGGTGGACCACTTTTTCTGTTTCTCCATCTTCTGGTCGTATCACATACACAGGTATATTGGGTTGTTTCTTCACCACAATGTATGGACGCGACTCCCATTTGTCTCCCAGTTTCTGCCGCCCTTCCACATGACACTTTTTGAGCAGGACTCTGTCCCCCGGGCTGAAGACGTGACTCTTTGCTTTTTGGTCATAGTATTTTTTCTGCTGATCCTTTGCTTGGTGAGAAGTCTGATTAGCCAGGGCGTAGGCCTGTGACAGACTGTCATGCAGAGTTTGGACATACTCAGTATATTCGCCTTGCTCATTGGTGGTAGAAAGCCCAAAGATCAGGTCGACTGGGAGCCGGGGGTGCCTACCGAACATCAAGTAGTATGGTGTATATCCAGTCGAGTCGTGTCGTGTGCAGTTGTAGGCATGCGTCATTGCATCCAAATGCTCATGCCAGCGGGGTTTCAGGTGAGGCTCTAGTGTCCCCAGCATGTTCATGAGGGTCCGGTTGAACCTTTCGGTGGTCCCGTTGCCCTGGGGGTGGTAGGGGGTGGTGTGGGTTTTAGTGATGCCAGTACACTTACACAGCTCCTTCACAATAGTACTTTCAAAATTGCGTCCTTGGTCTGCATGCAATTTCGCAGAAAAACCAAACCGGCAGAAGAAGTTTTTCCACAGTACCTTAGCCACTGTGCTGGCTTTTTGGTCTTTCGTGGGGTAGGCCTGGGCGTAGCGGGAGAAGTGGTCAGTAACAACAAGCACATTTTCTATGCCACCTTTTGACTTCTCCAGCATCAAAAAGTCCACACACACCAGCTCCATGGGGGCACTGGTGTGAATACTGACCAGGGGAGCCCGGAGGCCTGCAGTTGGGGTCTTTCTGAGGCAGCACCTCTCACACTGCTCACACCAGGCCTTGATCTCCTGGAACATCCTTGGCCAGTAGAATCTCTCCCTTATCATCTGTAATGTCCTCTCAAATCCCAAGTGTCCTGAGTCATCATGAAGAGTAGTCTTGACAGATGTACGCAGCCGTTCTGGCAGTACAAGCTGCTCCAATACTCCCCTTTGGCCGTCTTGTACACAGCGGTACATGATACCATCGCGTATCACTAACCTCCTCCACTCCTTTAAGAGAAGGCACATTTGCCCACCACCACTGTCCCTCTCACTGCGACTTGGCTTCCGGTTCAGGCTTTTAAAGTGCAGGACAGGGCTGATGACAGGATCTTCCTTCTGCCCTGCACGGATCTGCTGTTTAGTCATGGCAGGTAAGGATTCTGTCCCCACATCCAAGTAGGGCTCACTGGACTTGAGTAATCGAGGTTCTTGGGGGTCAGGTTCCTCTGGGGCAGTAGTGTTCTCACCCGGGGAGCTCTCTTGTTTTCGGGTGGGCCGAGGTTCCTCTGGGGTAGTAGTGTTATCACCCGGGGAGCTCTCTTGTGTTCGGGTGGGCAGAGGTTCCTCCGGGGCAGCAGTGTTCTCACCCAGGGAACTCTCTCGTCCTCGGGTGGACCGGTTCCCACCATGGACTAGTTCACTGGCCCTCACCCGCTGAGGGCAGGTGTGTAGGACTTGCGTGACCTCCTGATAGGATATACGGGAGAGTGCGTCAGCATTTGCATTACTCTTTCCTCTTCTATACTGGATGTCAAAGTCGAACGCCGACAGTCGAGACACCCACCGCTGTCCTGTAGCATCCAGCTTCGCTGAGGACATCACATACTTGAGGGGGTTGTTGTCTGTCTGGACTGAGAATCTACGTCCATAGAGATGGTCGTAGAACTTATCTGTCACTGCCCACTTCAGAGCGAGGAACTCAAGTTTGTGTGCAGGATATCGGGTTTCTGCTGGGCTCAAGCCACGGCTGGCGTAGGCCATGACTCTCTCGACTCCACCCTGGATTTGGACCAAGACAGCGCCAAGACCCTCTCCTGACGCATCAGTTTGAAGCACAAAGGGCAGGCTGAAATCTGGATACCCCAGCACTGGAGCAGTCGTCAACTTTTCTTTCAGTGTCTGAAAGGCCTCCTCACACTCATTAGTCCACACAAAGGGTGGGTCAGGACCCGGGCTTCTCTTTCCCCCTCTCTTCTTCTTTCTGGGGTCGCCGCTGGTGAGGCGGTATAGAGCTGCTGCTGTCATGGAGTAGCCGTTCACATATCTTCTATAATAACCGGCCAAACCCAAAAATTGGAGCACTTCTTTTCGATTTGTGGGCCTCACCCAGTCCTTAACCCTGCTGATTTTCTCTGGGTCTGTCCTGATGCCCTTTGCAGACACCAAGTGGCCCAAATACTGCACTTCCTTTCTCACAAGCTGGCACTTCGAGGGCTTCAACTTCAAGCCATGCTCCTTGAGTCGATCAAACACAAGCTGCAACCTCTCCAGGTGCTCTTCAAAGGTTTTGGAGAATATGATGAGGTCATCTAGATAGATCAGGAGGTGAGTGAAGTTCAGATCCCCAAAGCAGCAGGTCATTAGTCTCTGGAAGGTGGACGGAGCGTTCTGTAGCCCAAAAGGCATTCTGTTGGCCTCAAACAGCCCCATGGGAGTGCTGAATGCTGTCTTGTGTTTGTCGTGCTCCGCCACCTCCACCTGCCAGTAACCAGACGTGAGGTCAAGGGTGGAGAAGTACTTTGCTTGCCCCAGGGCCTCCAGGGCCTCCTCTATTCGGGGCAGGGGAAATGCGTCTCTGGTGCTGTAGGAGTTCAGCTTTCTGTAATCCACACAAAGCCTTAGTGACCCATCTTTCTTGGTTACGATCACAACCGGTGAAGCATATGGGCTCTTACTAGGCCTGATGACCCCTGTTGTCTCCATGTCTATTAACAACTTCCTCACATCTTGCCACTGTGAGGGGGGAATCTTGCGGTATGGCAGTCGAAAGGGTGTAGAATCGACAAGGGGAATTTCATGCTTTATTGTTTTTGTGTGGCCATAGTCTGTGGAATGCTGGGAGAACACACTTCCATTTTTCTCCACCAGCTCTTTAAGGAGGGACCGCTGGTGCTCATTCTCTACTGCCGCTTCACTTACGTCCACCCCACCACTTGCCACAACTTGATCCAAACTCAGGCAGGCCTCGTTGCTCTCAGAGTTGTGATGTTCACCTGGCTTCTTGTCAGGAAACTCCACAACATTTTCCACCATGAGTGCATTGGCCAGACGTGTGTGTGGCCTTATTGTGATAGCATGTTGGGACAGATTCATCACCCTAACAGGGGTGCAGCCTTTCTTCACATCAACAAGGACTTTGGCAACCAAAAGGTCTTGGGGGAGACGCAGGAAAGGGTGGCCTTCAATGAGGGCTGTGTAAGTCTTTCTTTGTGGGCCAGCCTTGACCCTACACCTCAAATCCATCTCCTTCCCTCCAGGGATGCTTATCTTACGGCCAGTGTACACAGCGGGGCCCACCGTGTCATCCGTTCCATTATGTTCTGTGTTCCCAATTTCCAGTAGGGCAGTGTACCACTCTGGATGGCTTTGCTTGACCTGGTGAATGAACTGCTGTCCATAGGTTGCTTGGAGGTGGCTTCTGGAGACACGAATGACATTGGTGCCAATAAGCAGGGGGACAGAGGAACGATACTCTGAATCAGGGACCACAAAAGCTGGCACAGCCTCAAACTCTCCCCCCAGCACTTTCAGGTTAATGTGCAGGACACCATAGTAAGGCACACTCTGTCCGGCTGCCCCCTCTATGGGTATTTTAGAAGGCTGTAGCTTTTGTTTCTGAAGGGTTGGGTGGGTGCGCCAGTACTTGTGAGTAATACTGGTAATCTGGGAGCCAGAGTCTATGAGTGCCTTGCATTTTATCCCATTGACTTCCACCTCCCCCTCGTTCCTGGGACCGACTAATGGGGTGTCCTCTCCTCCATCATCAGTTCCGCTCACCTGTAATGGGGAAACTTGCTGCTTGCCCATGGTTGCCCCGGTAACCATGGGCTTTAGGGGTTTAAATGTTGTGCTGAGGGAGCTGTGTTTCCCTCCGCAGGGGCCATAGGCTGGGGTTGCCGAACCCAGGACAGACTGGGATCTGGGAGTACTGCTCTGCAGACCCGGGCAATATGTCCTTGTTTCCCACACCGGTAGCATGTAACACTGGAGCCCTGGCCAGTACTTCCTGGTGATGACGGGAATCTTGGTGGGGGGGCAACGGGAGGGACAGATAGTGGGACAGCGGGTGGAACAGTGGCTGGGGCAGTAATTCTTGATTCAAGGTGAGACAACATGGCCATCTGTTGCTCTTGGCTTAGAGCCAACTTCTTAACAATCTCTCTCAACTCTGACAACTCTGAGGTCTCTTTTGTTATTTCTGTCTTCACATTTGCAGCATGCTCGGGTGTGGCATGTACCTGGGCATATGCTTTCTTTGTCTTGTGCTGTCCCTGGAACTTCTTTGTTTCTTTTGTTAGATTTCTGAGCTCAATTTGTAGCTCTCGGAAGCTCAATAGCCGGGGCTTCATTGGCGAAATCCTTGCATACATCTCCTCATCTTCAAGCCCCCTTAAGAACTGCCGGGTGAGTTTGCTATCACGGTCGGGGAAAGGCCTGCCCCCTCTTTCACTGTCTTCCACATCTCGCAATTTTGCCTCCAGTGCTATGGCATAAGAGCAACAAGATTCTCCAGACTTCTGGCACCGTTCATAGAAGTCGGCTAGTGGATCAAGGGAGCCATGTGTGTCACTGTACTCAGCCCTCAATTCCTCAAATGCCTTCTCAGGGGTTTGGTCATGGGGAGGTAGGTTCAACACCAACCTTCTGGCCTCGCCACCCAGGTGTCGCACTACTGTGGAAAAGCGGAGGTGCATGGGAAGCTCTATTGCCTCCAGGAGATACTGCATGTCACGAATCCAGTCCTCTACAAGCATCTTGCAATCAGAATTACCGGTGAAGATTTGGACATTCTTCACCTGATGAGTCTGCAGGAAGCCACCATAGGCAGCAGGTGGAAGGCTTAGGTTGGCTATGGCTCTGTGTGGGGCGTAGGATGGAGGTAGAGGAGTGGGTTGGGGGAGTGCACTGGGATGTCTATTGCTGACTCGGGGGTCGGAAGCAGGTGTCCATGTATGTACTGGAGCCGGCACCTGGAGGGGAGCTGTATGATCAAAGATTTGTGTAAGGGTATTGGGATACATTCTGGCTTGAGGATCTGAAGCAGGAATCTGTAAATATACTGGAGCAGGGGTGTGAGGGGAAGCTGTATGGTGAATAGCTTGTGGGAGGGTATTGGGATACATGCTGGCTTGAGGGTGTACAGCAGGTGCCTGTAGATGTACTGGAGCAGGGCCATGGGGGGGAGCTGGGTAGTCAACATTTCCATAATTCGCATTCATAGGGATGGGCACAGTCGTGCTGTGGCCCCATGCACCAGTGGCAGACGGGGGCTTGGGGGTAGGAGTGGGATATGCATATCTGGCGTAGGCCTGAGGGGGAGGCTGGGTAGCCTGGGTTGGATAAAGGGAGTTAACTGGAGGGTTAATTGTTGGCTGCTGCATTTCTGAGAACATGGGGCGTGGAAGGCCTTGCGGTGACAGTATTGGGGGTGGTGGACTACACTGTGAGCTCGGTCCTGAGTACTGAGTGTGTGAGGGCTTTGGCCGCACTGACTGCTGCGGCAACACTGTACTGGCATCAGCCGTTGCTCCTTCACTCAAAATATGTAATTGTGTTGTATGGGGAGAGTTGTAGTTATGGCTTGATGCATGGCCAGGGGAGGGTTGTGTCTTGTGGGGAGAGTCATAGTTATGGCTGGTTGGAGGGCCTGGGGTGAGTAGGTGGGCTGGTGGCTGAGCAGTGGGGTCCTCCAGCTTTGAAGGGGAATTTGTGTAGTCACTCAACATCTTCAGTTAGTTTAACTGGTATCAGGGGCTTGGGCAGTGAAATAGATGATATGTCTGTGTATGTAGGTGTGTAGAAGGGTTATTTCCAGTGTAGTACAGTGCAAAGAAACCAAAAAACAAAACAAAAAAACACAATGTATCAAGTATCAAGTCGTACATGAAATTCACATTAACCAAGACTATTTCAATTAGTCAGTACACAGCTCTGTGTCTAACTCCAGGAATATGAATGAGGTAGATAACAACAATATTCATAGAGTTGTTCCTTATAAAAGTCTCTCACATAGAATAAAGCATTTTTTTTTCTTTTCTTCAATTCAATTAGCAGCTCAGTTTATAGGACACCAAATAAAGTCCTCAAATGAAAACAACTTTTCATAGCATTGAAAGGATATGTTGAAGAAGTGGATATTCTTCCCATTCAGCTCAGCAGATGATAGTAGCTCAGTCCACCACACTGTCCATTCACTGCTGGTAATACAGTTTGGTACAACCTCATAGATGGGGATGCTACTGTCAGTCTCTCTCTCTTTCTCTTCAGTCTCGTAGTGCCACAATCCGGGTCACGGCACCAAAGATGTAACCCACAGTGTACTGGCCTCTCTACACACCCTTGGACTCTGCGTTGTGTTTTAGTTGTTTAGGAGATGGGGTGTTGTGCGGAGAGAAGGGACACTGGACACACTGGTTCAGGATTGTGGTTGAGACCTTGTGCATTTATTTGCTCACATTCACAGGTTCTGCTGCTGGTAATTGGCTGTAGGCTTTCCAACAGAAAGAAAACATAAACTCTGTAAATAACATGTCCTCATATGCTAAATAACAATTAATGATCAACCACATAAAATATTAGTGGAAACAATGGCCAGAATAAGATACAAAACATGTAAAAACATCCTTCACAATTCCACTTCCACATGTGGCCAACTTACATTATATATTTAAGTACAAAAACGTCAGTGCATATTATTCAGAATGACATCAAAATGTAGGTAAGCTTCTCAGCTAACACTGTATAGCAACAAACTCACTGGATGGGCGTTTTTAACTCAGATATCTTACAGATTGTTCAGACAGACATAAAACCGTGCTCACCTTTCCAACAGAAAGAAAACATAAACAAACATGGCGCCCTCAGCTGCCTAGTCAACTGAACTACGGTGTCCAGTGAGGGACAAAAAGGTGATGCTTGCTGACACCATAGGTGAGGGAGCTTGGCAACAGCGACACCTGCTGACATAAAAAGGCTACTGCCTTACATCTACATGAACAATGTTTAGAAAATGGGCACATTATTATTATGGTCCCCATCTCCAGTGCTCAGCCCCCAATTCTTTTTCATCCTAAACGCTGGACATGGCAACTCTTAGTTCTGGAACTGCAAAACTTTCTCTAGTGGCTTGTTTTAGGAACTCAAGTGTAAAGTGTAGTAAAAAATATAATTTGGTCATTAGAAATCCATTTTCAAAAATATATTTTAGCTACTGACAATATATATTCTCCAACAATATATTTTTCTTCAACTCAACTTCAGCTAAAATGTCACATCACAGGTTTGCAAGTGTAAAAAAGTAGGTGAAATTCTTTGTCGTGCAAGCTTCCATCTGTAGGATGTTTATATTTGGCTGTTTATTTTGAAACATTCAATATATATCGTCTCTGTCGGGTGGAAACCTCATATGTCCAAAACTGTTACTTTCCAAAGATAGCACAAAAAAAAGCTCGAAACGCGACGCAAACTTTTGATACTTTTGTGTGACGCTGTAGTATGATCAAGTAGGGCATTGATTTATGAAAAAGCACAAAAAGTTAGAATATAGAGAGGTTTCTGACCAACAGCGTCAGAAACTTGTATATCGTTTGAGATGGTAACATGGGACTAGTAGATGCAGGACTGGGACAGTAGCTCCTGGTAGTGCAGTCCACTAGCTAGAGAGCGAGCCATGCGTCGTGAGGTATGCTTCATGTCTCTAGCTGCTCGGATGGCCCGGTCGAGGGAGGTGCTCAGGGACCGCCGCTGGTTGGTGGTCAGGGAACTCGTATGACCCCTCGCCTCCTTGCGGCCCCTGACACCCGAGGGTGCTCCTCCACTGCTGTTCGAGGGCACACGCAGGGCCTCTGGGTAAGAGTCCATCTTGATCACAGGACTGGGGTAAAACCTGAGTGGAAAAGGGGTTCGATGTCATGACCGGATATTAACCAAATGAACCCTAGCGTCCCTATTCTGGGCCTGTCATAATGGGCTCACTGCCCTTTTCTGTAAAAAATGTGCAAACATTTGGCGTAAATAGGCTCACATTCTGCGAAAACTGGGTGAACGTTCTGTGGAAATACCTGATATACAAGCTTGCAGATTTTTGGTTTAAGAGCTTCTTTCGTCTTCTACAGACAGTTATTCTTGGAATATTTTATTCTGTATCTGCAAGTTTATTATTCAGACAGAACAGCTGAAAAGGTGAGCTATATTATATTCAAGGAGTAGACTTTCTACATGCCATTATCAGGGGGTGAATGTACTATATATTTGTGTGAAATTAACTGACCCAATCCTACTTAATCACATGAACCCTAGCATCCCTATTCTGCGGTGAACATTTGGTGAAAATAGTCGATCTCCAAGCTCACATTGGCCCTTATTTATCAACGCGGTGCAGCCCGAATAATGAGCGTACGGCGTAATCACCGCACCTTTCGGCATTTATCAATATATCCTGACGTGGGCTTCATCCTACCGTAGGCTGAAATCTCACGTCTGGTTGAGACCAGTTGTTGATGTTGGCTGCGCCCGTTTATTCCATTCTAGACCTGCGGAGCACCATTGTCTGACTGTCTGACAAGCATCTGGACACATAATCCACTCCTAAATGTGTATATCTACACTAATAAATAATCACTGTGAAAATATATCATTTTATAAAGTAATTTAAACAAACTGCTTTAACAGTCATTCAGATAAGATTGTAGATCTGTCTGTATTGAAAATAGCAGATCTACAAGCTCACAACAGGTCGCATTGCGACGCGTTGTGAGCTTGTAGATCTGCTATTTTCAGCGCAGCAGTGCTTCTGCGAGAGAATTTTCGGGAGCCCCGACCATCTTTTCACTGACAGTGAGGTCTACAAACTTACAGTAGCTTGTCCTATGTTATGGAGTTATGTCATAGAGAGTTATGTAGGCTACACAACCTGGCTGGGTTAAGGATATAAACCCGACGCTCCAACATTAACGTGGCGGCACGGAATCACTGCATTCCGCCCGAGTCTCATGTACCGCTACGCTACGGACACGGACATGAAAGACAAAGTTGGGCGGGCGCGCGCGTGTGTGTGTGTGTGTGTGTGTGTGTGTGTGTGTGTGTGTGAGAGAGAGAGCGAGAGAGCGAGAGAGAGCGAGAGAGAGAGGCGTGTGCGTGTGCAGCGAGGCAAGCGGGGGAAACTGTTTCTTATTGGCTTTTCATGTCTTTGGTCGTATTCTGGTTCGTCTTCATGTCGTAAAATCGGGGCGTTTTGAGAATATTTAAGGGCGTGTTATTTAAATGACGCTCGGTTTCAGCCGTCACATTTATCAACGCTGGGACCAAGTGTACGCTCGGATCAGCTGTGTAGGATGCGTTGATAAATGTGACTTCGACGTTGGTGTACGGCCGAATATATGGAAAAATATACTCCGGTTTATACGCTGCGTTGATAAATGAGGGCCCATGTGTCGAGAGGCGTGTCGTCACAAGTTCACAACGCGCCGTGTACGTTGTGAGCTTGTAGAGGGAAAAAATTATGGGAGACAATAATGTTTTTGCTATTAGTCCCTGGGAGACAGCTATTTATAGTGCTTATGGGACTTTTAATGCACAATTAGCTCACTATGAAATGGTTGACTGTTATTAGAAATGGTCAGAAACAGTGTTCATTTCATTTATTTTTCATTTAAAAAACGTAACAAGAGCAGATAAAATACTTTTGTTAAGTTTTTTTTATTTGTAAAAAGTGATGACAAATTTGGCAACATGGCAACCAATGTTGTCACTACAACTCATTGTTACTGATTTGTTATTTTCTTTTAACTGAGCAAAAAGTTGGCTCATTCATAAAACATTCTCATGCATTAAAGTTTTGCCCCATCAGCATTTCAGAGGGTGGCCTTGTTCTAACTGCAATGGGGAGTTCATTCCACAGTTTGGGAGCCAGAAGGGAGAAGAGTCTGGGACGCGTGGAGCGTTGTCCCGGATGTTTTAGGGAAGGTTCTGACAGCTTCCCTGTGTTAGCTAATCTGAGTGAGCGGGAGGGGTTGCAGGGTTGGATCAGGCTTTGTGAAGGTATGGGGGGGGGCTATGACTTTGATTGCTTTGTAGGCCAGCATCAGTGTTTTGTACTCGGTGCAGGCAACAACTGGGAGCCAATGGAGGGAGCTGAAAAGGGGGGAGACCTGAAAACTTTGGCTAGTTGAAGACCAGGCATGCTTTATTTGATGGGGCTTAAGTGCACATACCGGGAGGCCAGTAAGGAGCGAGTTACAAGTTTTGATATGACTGAAGCCAGGATAAGGAGCTGGGCTGATTCCTGGGTAGGGAAGGGTCTGATCCTTCGAATGTTATAGAGTGTAAACCTACATGATCAAGTGGCCGCTGCATGTGTGCCTTGAATGAGACTGTCCAGGACAACGCAACCGGGGAGTTTGTCTATGGAAATAGTGAAATCCTACATGGGGCAGGACTTACCTGGGAAGAAGAGAACCTTGGTCTTGTCTGGGTTCAGCTTAAGGTGGTGAGAAGAGAAGACATCCACTGTGAGATGTCAGCCAGACATGCAGCGATGCACTCTTCAACCTGAGTGGCAGGGGGTGGAGAGAGAAACAGAGTATTTACAACTGTTACAATCAACCAATAGTAAGGAGTATAGGCCTAAGGATCAGATCCTAGATCAGTGACTATCATGAAATTCCACTTGACGATTCATTGTCTTACAAATAATTGTGATTAACAATTTAATTGTCTTTTTTCTGTGAACATTGGAATATATAAATTACGTTAATTTATGTTTAGCTTTTAGGCTTTGCAAACAGAAATTGCATATGGCATATAACTTAAATATACAAAGAAATGAATGATACCAATAATCAAAATAAATAATATACTATGGCCAAAATAGGCCATATTTAATCATTTTCTCTTTTTTTTTTAAAGTAGTGGAAATAGCCGATCTACAAGCTCACAACGTGTCGCATTGCGATGTGTTGTGAGCTTATAGAATATATATATATAACAATATAGCGCATTTTCAGGTAGGTGACAAAATGTAAGCCAATCAGGAGAGAGCACTGAAAAGGCATGTTCTGTTTAATAAAGAGCTGGAGAGACATGGGAGAGACTCCTTTTACTGAACAAACACTCTATAGGAATGAGTACTATCACAATATAGAGCTATTTAACACTTATTTTAACCAAAGTAACTCACATACCCTACATTTAACAATATGGGTGTATAGAACCTGTTTTTAATCTCAAATAGTGTCGTTTTGTGGTGTCTTATCCTTTGATAACACTCAGGCAGGGTGTGGTGTTTGGGTTAAATTCTTACCCTCTGGTAACATTCTGGCAGGGTGTGGTGTTATATAGGGTGGTGTCAGGGTATATTCTTGTGGTGCTAGGGTTAAATTCTTACCCTCTGGTAGCATTCAACCTGGGTGTGCATGGTCTATAGAAGGTGGAGTTCCCTGCATCAGGATCCTGATCCACTCCCTCAACAATGGATCCACACTGAGGTCAAACACAAAGGTCATAGGTCACAAACCGATGCACACAGTGATATTCATAATGGGTCGTCATATCTAGGTCAGTCGCTAGCATCAATGGAGCAGAATGTGAAAGGTCTCACACACTCTCTTCACCTCCAGGCTAGGTTGTTAGTCCAGTGGTTCTCAACCTTTTCAGGCCGTGACCCCCCAAAATAATCATATTTGAACTGGGGAACATCCCAAAATAATCATATTTGAACTGGGGACCCCCCAAAATAATCATATTTGAACAGGGGACCCCCACCCTGATAAGCATTTGAAATTGTAGGAGTTGAGGTATTACATTTAGTTTGACTCGGTTCCACAGATAAACATTGTGAAAATAGCAGATCTACTTTCTTATATTATTTGACAATTTGGCCAATGTTTGACAAGTTTTCATAGCATAGTTTGTTTTTGATGGAGTAATGGTCTTTTTCTTTCTTTCTTTTTTTGCAGGTATTAAACTAGCTGGGGACCCCGAGAACCACTGTTTTAGTCGACCAGCCACAGCCCACTTTGTAGTTACTAATGTAAGCTGGTTATGGTGGAAATAATGACTGAAGGAGTATGGGGAAAGTGAAGTGCTTGAAGGGCTGAGGCTCAGTCTGAAGAGGTGAGTCTTCAGATTATGACGGAACATTGGAAGTGAGTCTGCAGTTCTAACTGCAATGGGGAGTTCATTCCACAGGTTGGGCGCCAGAAGGGAGAAGAGTCTGGGACGTGTGGAGCATTGTCCCGGATGTTTTAGAGAAGGTTCTGACAGCTTCCCTGTGCTAGCTGATCTGAGTGAGCAGGGAGGGGTTGTAGGGTTGGATCAGGCTTTATGAAGGTATGGGGGGGGACTATACTTTGGTTGCTTTGTAGGCAAGCAGCAGTGTTTTGTACTCGGTGCAGGCAACAACTGGGAGCCAATGGAGGGAGGCAGGGAGCTGAAAAGGGGGGAGACCTGAAAACTAGTTAGCTAGTTGAAGACCAGGCACGCTTTATTTGATGGGGCTTAAGTCCACATGCCGGGAGGCCAGTAAGGAGCGAGTTACAGTAGTCAAGTTTTGATATGACTGAAGCCAGGATAAGGAGCTGGGCTGACTCCTGGGTGAGGAAGGGTCTGATCCTTCCAATGTTATAGAGTGTAAACCTACAGGATGGAGTGGCCGCTGCAAGGTGTGCCTTGAATTACAGCTGTCTGTCCAGGACAACACCAAGGTTCTGAATGAGAGCTGACTGTCCAGGACAACACCAACAGAGACCACCAGGGAGTTGTCTATGGCAGGGGTTTTCAACCTTTTTCATGCCAACGACCCCTACATTGATATACATTTGGCCACGGACACCCATCTGAATTGTTTTTGTGCCAGGGACCCCCAGAAGCAAAGATTTGAATTACAAATGTGCTTAAAAATATATATTAAAAAATGAGCACACATTTTCAAGATTCTTCAAAAATAGCAGATTTACAAGCTCATAGCGGGGCAGTCTGTGGCGCACTATGAGCTTGTATATCTGCTATTTTTGAATAGCCAAAGCTAAGTGGTTAAAATGATTGACCCCCTGGTACCCCCCCAAGGACCACTTGTGGACCCCAGACCACTGGTTGAGAACCACTGGTCTATGGAAATAGTGAGATCCTGCATGGGGCAGGACTTACCTAGGAAGAAGAGAAGCTCGGTCTTGTCTGGGTTCAGCTTAAAGGAATCAGAATCAGAATCAGGTTTATTTTCACATCACAGGTTTACAAGGTAAAAAAGTGGGTGAAATTCGTTTTTGTACAACACTCCCATCGCAATGTTAAATTCCGTAGAAAGAAGAGTGGGGAGAGAGAAAAAGAAGAGGGGTAGGGGGTTAAGTGGGAAGGAGATCAACAGAGAACAATAGAAGGCCAAAAACAAGTTATCTACATATTTACAAAGTACCTGAGATAAGAGACAAACTAAGGTGCCTGAGCATAGCAGCAATGTATGTATACTGTGCATGATATACTTATAGACGCTAAGGTGCTTAGAGAGAAAAAGAGCGCAATAATAAAAATCAAAAAAAGTTTGTGCGTTATACATGGGGATTAAGGTGCAGAGGGTCAGTGCGTGTTCACCTAAGGGTGGACTGACCCTGGTATAATCCGCAAGTAGCTCCATGAAGGAGAGCAACAAAAAGTGATCTTTAGCATTTTGACTAAAGCTTTTGCCACAAAGAGTACATTTAAGCCCTTTCTCCTGTGTGTATCAACATGTGTTTCTTAAGATTAGCATTTTGACTAAAGCTTTTGTCACAAACTGTACACTTAAAGGGTTTTTTTCCGCTGGTATGATTCAACCAAAAAAATACTTATTTTCTATCAATTACACACCCCCTGGAGCATTGAATTCATGGAGATATTTTTGTTTTTGTCGCATTCCTAAGACAATAATTTGATGACCGGGGGTCTTGCCGATAGGAGACTCAAAGAGTCTCCTTTGAGTCTCCTACCGGATACTTTCCGCCGGTCATCAAATTATTGGCTTAGGAATGCGACAAAAAAATCTCCATGAATTCAATGCTTCATGGGGTGTGTAATTGATAGAAAATAAGTCATTTTTTGGGTGAACTACTCCTTTAAGGTGGTGAAAAGACAAGACATCCACTATGAGATGTCAGCCAGACATGCAGCGAGGCTCTTCAACCTGATTGGCAGAGGATGGAGAGAGAAACAGAGTGTTTACAACTGTTACAATCAACCAACAGTAAGGAGTATAAGGATCAGATCCTAGATCAGTGACTATCATGATCATGAAATTCCACTTGACCATTAATTGTCTTACAAATAATTGAGATTAACAATTGTATTGTCTTTTTTTCTGTGAAAATTGGAACGTATAAATTACATTTATGTTTAGCTTTTAGGCTTTGTAAACAAAAATTGCATATGGCAAATCATTTAAAAGAAATTAATGATACCAATAATCCACAAAAAATAATATACTATGGTCTATAGAAGGTGGAGTTATCCACTCTGATAACTTAGGAAAACCAGGTTTGTACGCTTTTAAAAAGGATTACCGTAAAAAGAAGTAACACGGAGTCAGTCTCAAATAATAATCAGGTTTACTGGATTATTTGCACAGGAGAGACAAGGTGGTACAGCATCAAAAATATTCTCTACTGGTAATACAAAATGTTCATCAATATAACAGACAGTTTATCTTTCATTAAGCCCACCCCACAATATAATATCAACATGAACAGGGGCAAAGGCTCATTTTGGTGGCAAGGTTGTCTGTTCTAAGGCATCATAAATAAATTGTAGCCACAACTTTCATGGGTAAGAAATAGTAGGCCAGGGAGCAAGGACATCTTATCTTAGCAGTTACAGAACTGTCCCTTCTGAGCAAATACATCATACTTTATGCAATTATCCAAAGTGATACAATACAATAATCATAATCTAATATTATCGATTATAAATTATCCATCACACTCCCTCAAAATGGATCCACACTGAGGTCAAACACAAAGGTCATAGGTCACAAACCGATGCACACAGTGATATTTATAATCCATTCATTTCACTGTTGCTCTTTTACAACAGTAGAATAATGATCAGATCCTACAGCCATAGACAGAGCAGCCAGAGCGGTCACACTGGGTCTTGTGGGGTGGTGGGGAAGGTTATTATAGTTTAGTGCCCACCTGTGGTATGTTGGGTCAACTACGGCCCTTTGTGAGTGATTCAGATTGCACCTCTAATGTGCAACTGTGTTCAAAGAGATTAACAACTAACATTAATCCATTAAGACCGGGAACACATCTGTGTCACCACTTTAACCATTATTGTATACTTGTATTCAAAAATATTTTTGAAAAAATCATGACATTTGTGCGAATCGTTGAATACACACACACACACATATTTTTAAAGCGAACATTTTTAACTCAAATCTTTGCTTCTGGGGGGTTCCTGGAACAGCGCATTTTGTATGCAAATATTTAAATACAATATACATATTTTTAAGGGGAACATTTGTAACTCAAATATTTGCTTCTGGGGATTCGACAAATGTGTTCTAAATCAGTTTTTGAAAAAAACGTATGTTGAAACGTATATTGACATGAAACGTTTTCATGTCAAGGACCCCCCAAAAGATTCTAACATTTTAAACAGTAATCGTCATATTGTCTGTACTCACAGTCAGTGGTGTAAAGTAACTAAGTACATTTACTCAAGTACTGTACCTAAGTACAATTTTGAGGTAGTTTTACTTTACTGGAGTATTTCCAATTGTCTATACTTTTACTTCTACTCCACTACATCTCAGAGGCAAATATTGTACTTTTACTCCACTACAATTATTGAAAACTTGAGTTGCTAGTTACATTGCAGATATAAATGATTACATTATTAAACATACATTAACCACTTTAGCCCATTTTAAACCTAGGCTACTTGAAAATAGCAGATCTACAAGCTCACAACACGTCCTCAGCTTGTAGATCTGCTATTTTCAAACATTTTAGTACTTTTACTTTTGGTACTTTAAACACATTTTGATACCAATACTTTCGTACTTTTACTGTCTGTCTGTCTGTCTGTCTGTCTGTCTGTCTGTCTGTCTGAGCCTTCTAGGGCTCTAAAGGTCCTATACTTTAACTAACTGTCCATGTCATTACAGTTCTCAGATAGCGTCCATACTCACTCAGAAACGTGTTGAAATGTCTCACACTCTCTCTTCTCCTCCAGGCTAGTGTGTTAGTTGACCAGCCACAAGTCCATCTTGTAGTTATTATTGTCAGCTGGTTATGGCAGAAATACTGAGTGAAAACCCAGCTCCAAACACATAAACATGCTGATCACTGATATTAATCCCTATCTACAAGATTATTGAATGTATAAACATCTCTGTTTTCACCTGTTCTGGAATCATTTTTCACTTATGGGGTCGGTGGCACAAAATATAATAATTTATTTCCATAAAAAGTCCACTGGACAGAGTTCTTTCAAACATAACCGCCCACCGTTACTTCTAAGGAAACAGGGGGATATGTGCGGTGGTCCTCCAGTAACTTGATGGAAACGGGACTTAAACCTGCAAACTGTCTGTAGCAGAGGCAACCGATCAAGCACATCACACCATTGCACCGTCACCATCAAGCAGGTGTCTTCTAATGCTTTTGAGTTGATATTTAGTATTTTAGCCTTGAAAATTCCTCCAACAAAGTACTCCAACATTGAACTATAGGAGGACAAGGATTTGAACATGAAACCTCTGTGATGAAAGTCAGTACTTTAACCTATGACCATCGGTCTATAAACCTCTCAGTTTATCGATTGAGCCACACTGGCATGGATTAAGGAGTGAGAACAAAATTCTTAACCTTTTAGAATTTTGATGGTGAGTGAAAACTTACCCAACGGTGGTCTTGCCACCTTCCACTTCAACCACAAATATGCAGTGGCGTAAAGTAACTTAGTACATTTACTCAAGTACTGTACTTAAAGAGATAGTTCACCCAAAAAAATAACCTTTTTTCTATCGATTAGTCACTCCATGGAGACTTGAATTCATGGATATGTTTTTGTTTTTGTCGCACTCCTAAGCCAATAATTTGATGACCAGCGGACCGGTAGGCAACGGTTCCAGTAGGAGACACAAAGGAGACTCTATGTGTCTCCTACCGGAACCGCTGCCGGTCATCAAATTATTGACTTAAGAATGTGACAAAAACAAAAAAATATCCATCAATTCAAGTCTCCATGGGGTGACTAATCTATAGAAAAAAAGTAATTTTGGGGTGAACTATCCCTTTAAGTACAATATGTTGAGGAATTTTTACTTTACTGGAGTATTTCCAAATTTCAATACTTTTACTTCTACTCCTGTAGGCTACAGGGGAATAAACAAACAGGTTGTATAAGTTTGCCCTCTTGTGGTTCATATGCGTACAACAGCCACAGTGAACGCCTAGTCGCTAAACAAAAAAAAGAAAAGCAAAAAGCAGGGTTCATTGCCATGCCGGCTTGTGGTGTTCATTTTAGTCAAAATGCAATGTTTGCCATGGACATACAAATATTACCAGAGACAGAGCTAGCCCTAAATGTATACTAGTGCTGTGGTCCTCAAAGTGGGTTGAGGGACCTTTGGCATTCCTTGGTCCAAATACCTTCATTACAGGTCTGTAGTTATGGGGGGAGTTATGGGGGTTCTTGAAAATAAAAAGTTAGAGAACAACGCGCGGACTCCTAATGTGCCATAGTGTCATAGCAAATCAGTGTCATGCATATTCTGAAGAAAACCTGGAGATTAATTGGGTCTTAAGATCAAAATAAGAAAATTATAATGTTATGTAAAAACAATCTAATATTTGACACGGACAACGTCAGCGTATTTTCCGTGTACGGACATATTGATGACCCCTGGCCTGAAGGCTTTATTTATGTTGACACAGGGACGTGGCTGTTTCCCAGTAATGACCTCTCTGATTCATACTACTTGACTCATAAAGGTTTCAGTCCTTCCGCCCTCAGCCTGATTTATACGGTGTCGCCTGCCGAAAATAGCCAATTTACAAACTCTACAAACCTACAAGATGTATTACACGTAGCTGAACTGCTAAAATAGCACAGCTCACAAAATGAAACGTTGTGACGCAATGTGCTGTGAGCCTGTAGATCTGCTATTTCTATTTTTGACACGTCATATGATGGAGTACTAAGCATTACAAATGGCTGTTTTCTGATCTTGGTTATCGTTGCTGTCGGCAGAAATCTCTTATCTCCATATTTTAACATTTTGTGTTTCTTAAATTAACGCTCTACTTGATTATAGATTATGGTATTATTTACCATTTTTACCACTTTTGAATTTGAATCCTGAAAAGTAACCGTTTTGGACATATGAGGTTTCCACCTGACGATACACATGTGAACACATTCACAGATATACTTTTTGTACTCAAAATAGACTAACAGATAATGGAACACCTTTATTTTATTCATATATTATATATATATTTATTGTTTTAAATGTTCTCATTGGCGATTGTCTCTCAGATTTCAACATGCCTTTGTTCAGCAATGCAGAATCACTGTCTGTTCCCTCAATAGTTACCATAGAAACTCCAAGACGAAGCACTGGTGGAGCTGTGACGAGGGGCCGGTGTCCAAAACGCACCGGTCACACTACCAAAAAAACAAGTTTGATGGAGAGTATCAAAATCTTTGTTTATTAACAATTCACACACAACAGGAACGTATAAAATGGTCCGTTTTGCTCTTTATGGTCACGACCAACATCCATCCACCTATAGCTTAAGTAGGTCACACGTTAAAGTACATGGACAATAGTAAAACTCGTGATTAGGCAACGGCAACAGCATGAGTTTACTTATTTACCTCGATACAGCATTGACAGTATAGTGCAACGGCATCTGCTTGTGTTACACCACTTTTTTTTTTTTTTTTTTTTTTTTTTTTGTATATATTGTTGTTCTTCCTGTTTTGATTTTGTCCTGTGTATTTTTTGCTTGTGTATGTATTTGATGCTTTTTTGTGTGTATTTTAACCCTGTTGTACAGCACTTTGGTCAGCCTTTGGTTGTTTTTAAATGTGCTCTATAAATAAAATTGACTTGACTTGACTTGACTTGACATGTACCAATGTCAATGTTGCAGGCACTGGTCAGTCTAAAACACAACCTGTCTTCTACTGTTGACTGTTCTGTAACAGCCGCTTTACAGCTCAGCGATGGCGGGCAGCATACAGGCTCGTACGCGGGCTTCTCGCCATGCTGACCTACAGTCAGAGAACCATTGAGAGATCAGCGAGTGTTTCACCGCGGGACCCCGACTCTCCACCTCCGTGTCTCTGTCTCTTGGACCTCCTGTCCGGGCCTCCAACTGGGGAAGAGAGTGCTTTGGAAAGAGGTTAGAGGGGGGAGCGCTGCCAGAGGTGGTGGGTAACTCAGGGCAGTTGCTCTTGCGTTGGCATGGAAGTTCTGGGGAAGAGGTGCGAGGAACGCTGTATGCCCGGGAACAGGCCTGCGTCCCCCGCACATCTCCACATCTCCTTACAGTCCTGCCCTCAGAATGCGCCGTCTGGCGTCCATAGAGGTACTCAAGAGGGTCAGAATTTCCGTGGTGACCATTTAAGTCCTTCGTCTCCCCCTGTTGCAAATGGCTGACATGTTCCTCCCTCTCTCTGTGGTGAACCTCCGGGGTCACTGACTTGTTCCCACTGTGCCGTAGGAACCGCAACTTCTGATGCAGAGTGTCCATCCGGCGTGCACTGATGAAGTCAGGAGCAGGGTCCTGGCTAGGGAAGGTAGGAGAGGCCAGGTGGCAGATGGAGAGGAAGTAGTCGTCTGGAGATGGGGGCTGTACGCGATCTGCAGAGTTCATGTCCCTTAATGTCTCCTCAGTGCCCTCTTTGATTGTGGGAAGCTGGAGTCTTCTCTTTGACAGCAGTCTGGACCGAGTCCGCATGGCTGGGTGAGAGAGAAGACCAAAAGTCATGTTTGACACCTTTTGCTCTAATTGGCAAATGTCAAACTGATGGCTAAAGCATTTTGAAAGGCACATTTTATTCATTTGTTTCAGTAACATTTTATTTAGCTGAATCTCTGCTGTACACAGCATGTGTACAGTAAATTCATTGCTTTTAAAGCTATTCTCATTCTCACAGTAATAATAATTTTCACTCCTCCAATTATCATAATCATCATCATCATCATCATAATGCTCCTCCTACGATCGCAGTCAAGATAAAAGACAATCGGGTAAGCCACTCCAGTTAAGGTAATTTGTGACTGATTGGGAGACAGCACCAACCCTTCAAGTCAAATTATGTTTGATCAGGCATAATTTAAGATCCAAAAACTATTAATCTTTTACATCATAGCAGACTGGAAATGAAGGCACATTTACATCATAAACTGCTGACCTCCACTCACCCCAGGACCCAGTGACTGATCCCCAAGAAATTTGGGGATTACTAATCCGAATTCAAACATTTACACAATGTGTTCTTCAGACAAAGCTGTATGTTGATGACAGCAGCAAATGTGTTTTGTCAATTATGTGAAATGGTTATTGATTATCATGTTATATTGGATATTTATTTTAATGAGAATATTGTAAATAGATATTTTGATATTATTGATAATAATAATTAGTATTGTCCATTTTATTAATAGACCTGTCTGTTTACAACAGTACACGGTAAAATCATTAGTGCTGATTAAACCGTACCAACAGAATCAAATGGATCCTTATGGGTCCATTTGCCTTTATGTATCAGGTTAACCCAATCATCTTCTTCATCCTCCATGTTTACTTTGGAGGAGCAGTGCAAATAGACTAAAATACAAACAAACCGAAGCACCAAGCTGCAAGGCAACAGAAATAGCCAGAGTATTTTAATATGTTCCCACAGAATGACTGAGCCTATATTTTCTTATGCAACCCATATTGTTACAACCCTGAGTGCAGCCCACAACGTCTCCCAGAATGTCTCCCAGACTCCACCTCCGTGCCAAAAATAGTCTGGGCCAAACCAAAAATCCAACCTCTCCCAGTTTCTTCAAGGTGTAGCCGTGGCTAAATATAGAACCACACCTTTATCCACCAGCTAAAACTGGAGCCATGGGCCAGCCAGTGCTCTGAGGCAAAGTCTGGTATAAGCACCTTTTGTAATGTCACAATCTTGCACTTTCAACATGAACGATTATAGGCTTTTCTGCACGGCTTGCATTCACACTCACCTGCTTCCAATTGGTCTTTGTCCAAGACAAAGTGGCTTTCCTTCTGTTGTTGTCCTTTCCCAAACGCAGCGTTTGGTGCCAGTCTTTGTGTGGTTGTGTGTATCGTTGTGGCGTGTCTTCAGCATGGGGTGATGCTTGTCCCCAGATCCAACCTGTCTCTGTCCAGAGACAGGAGTAGAATGCAGATTTATCTGCTCCTCATGTCCCTCCCCCTCCTCCTCCTATGCCTCTCTCTCTCTCTCTCCCTCTAGCTCGATCTCAGTTTGCCCTCCTTCCCTGCTTCTAAAAATAGACTTACCATCCATTTCCTTACCCTGAGCACTGTCATTGGCCAACCGTATTGATGGAGGGGAAGAGAGAGAGAGAGAGAGAGAGATAGAGGGGGGGGGGGGGGGGGTACAGAGGGACATTGAGTTGGATGAAATAAACAGTGGTTATAATAAGACATAGATATGGGGGGGGAAGGGTCAGTTAATCCTAAGAGTTATAGTCACTACCAGAGCACTGTACATTGCTGAGAGGTTGTAATTGTAAACATACAAACAAGAGAAATCCATAAGTGCAAAGCCATTAAATGTAACATGTCACACGTCACATGCATGTGAGAGGCTTGCATGTTTCCAAATGATCCATTCATTACCGCTGCTGATGGTGCTGGTTAGCCTGTTTGCTCTCAGGTCATGGTCTGTTTTGCCCCCATATAGGTAATGCACTGCAAACATTCTCATTCACCTATTTTACAATAATTCGTCTTCTTTCTGCCATCAAACACCTCTACAAGAGCATCTAATGCCATGCTTATGGGCTAAGCTTTGTTTACTGTTAAAAGTAAAGTCAAAAGTACATCTTGGAAATGTAGTGGAGTGAAATAAAAGACATAAGTATCAAAAAATACAATCAAGTAAAGTACAGATACTTTACTAGAAGTAATGTACTTAAGTAAATGTACTGTACTTAGTTCCACCACTGATGGCGGCAGTAATGACGTACCCGTAGCACTATTGACTCGCCACAAGAAAAACAGTCACCAAGGAACTGTTGCTGTGCACAAAATGGTAGACCTACTAGGATTTCCTGGCGGTGTGGGGAGGGAGTTGATCCCTGTGGGGTTGAGATAGAGATAAAAATTATGACAAAAATGACAAACAAATATATAGCCCCCCCCCACACACACACACACACACACACACACACACACACACACACACACACACACACACACACACACACACACACACACACACACACACACACTTGTGTTGTAGGGAGTCTGACTCATCATGGGTGCATACAACCATGACATGCTACATGCTAGCCAGTGGGCAAAGGTCAGTTCATTTCTAGATCACTGCTATAAAAAGATCCTTTCACTTTTTATAGATATGTAATGGAGTACAGTCACAGGGAGCCAGAAGTGCCTCAGTGTGATTACTGATGCAAACATTTACCTGCACTCACATAAGGCACACACACACACACACACACACACACACACACACACACACACACACACACACACACACACACACACAGAAGCACCATTCAAAAGAAAACACACTGTCAGCATGGGTGGTCATTAGAGACGGACACGTGCACATCAGTGGTGGAAGAAGTACTCATACTTTTCATTTAAAAATAGCTATAGGCCTACCAGCATATAAAAAAAAAGACTCTTGCAAGTAAAAGGTCTGTGTTAAGTATTTTACCTGAGTAAAAGTACAAAAGTATTGGCATCAAAACATACTTTAGGTACCAAAGTAAAAGTATTTAAATTTGTCCAAATTATATAGCAGTGATTCTCAACCTTTTAAAACCCCACATTGAGAACCACTGTGTTTATAGCACATATTGTTGTAGTTCTATGTTCTCTCTCATCAGCATCATTAAGAAACAAATGTAGCCTACTTAGAAACATCATTCAGGGTTTCTTTGCACATGCTCTGGCACATAATGGATTATTTATGGCTATTCAACATATGCAATAGGCTTGAAGTGGTTAATATCCTTAATCCTTATATGTCTCCAATCCAATCCCAGGTTTTGTAAAGGCTTTTGTTCATATTTGATTTATGGATTTATCAGTTAAAGGGTAAGACCACTTTGGTAGAGGTTTGGGTTGTGTAGTTACTGTACCTTGCCATGATGTAACTCCAAAGGTGGGCAAGAAATAAAAAATAATTGCTCCATTGATTAGAAATTGATAATTCAAAATATGCTCCTCATTGACTTACATCGTACGGTAAAACAGCTCTCAAAGTCACTCTTTTAGCACAGAAATGAACCCAAACATAGCTGATTCAGACAATATAGAGCATCAAACCCAGTACTGTTTGTTTTTTTAATAAAAATGTCAACTTCCTGTTGATTTTACTATTTGAAGATCTGGATCCGCCGATCCAGTCCGGGTTTTGTACTTAAAAATGTCATGTTATAAATTTAATTGTAAATTAAAAATGGCAAAATCAACAGGAAGTTGACATTTTTATTTAAAAAAAAATGGTACTGGGTTTGGTGATGTTCTATATTGTCTGAATCAACTTTGTTTGCGCTCATTGTTCGAAACGGACCAATCCTGCAAACTTTGGAAGCCAACCTTAGCCAATCAGGATGGAATATGAAATATCGAACACATCCGTCTTGATCACATGACTATAGAGATACTGTGTACCGATTTGCGTGATGTTTGGATAAAATCTGTAGGAGTAAATGGGTTTTGCACAAATCGGCCTCCTGGTGGCGCTATAACAGGCCCATGTGAAACATTTGGGGCAGAGGTTCTGAATTGGCATCCAGGGAGTGTGTGTGCACAGTTTCGCAGCGACCGGGCCAACGGTAACGGAGATTAGCTGGTAACACACGGACAGGACAGGACACACGGACGGACGGACACACGGACGGACGGACGGACAGGGGGTAAAACATACTCTCTCGCCATGCCTTTCGGCCTGGAGGAGACAAAAATATATTAAATATTGTGAACCATGGATCAAATCATTAGTATTTGACCACAAACCACCCATTCACTTTTTTCATGACCACCCTAATCACCCTAAAGTGTCCCTATTTTGGGATTGTCAATAAAAGTGAACATCAGGAACTGATCTGAAATGTTTGTTTGTCACCTGGTCTTTCCTCTGCAGTACTGGCACCCTCTGAATCTGACTGGTAACTGCCGAAACAGAGCAGGTTAGGCAATTGGGTTTAAGAAGGGGTGGAACGTGCCAAGTACTGTGGAGGAGGAGGGGTGTTTGACAATGTTAATGAGCAAAGTATTTCTATGTCTTTTGAAGTAAATGCAAACCCCAAATGGTCTATTTAGGTGGTAGGTTATTTATTCATCAGATAGTTGTAAGTTGGTGATAAGCAAATTTTGAGGTTAATTGTTTCTGTGCTTGTGGTAGGATCCACTCCCTATTTAAGGGAGGGTGCAAGTCACAGTCAGTTAGTTGAACTTGGCAAGCAAACCGTTAGCGGTGAGACAGAGCTGCCAGGGCCCTTAGTTAAGGGATAGCCTTGTTGTGCAGTCACTGTATGGTTTGTTATCTTTAGTTGTGCTTTAAGCAATTCTATATTTTTTTAAAGTTCATTTTTCCACGTCTTATTTATTTTTCACTGTCTACCTGCTGCATATTGGACTTGGTTTCCCGGAGGTGTGAGAGAAATAAAACTCAACTATCTGCAACTTCTGAACTTGTTCATTTTTGGAGCCTTGGCTGCTTGGTCAACCGTTACAGTTTCTTTGTAAAATTTCGACAATAGTAGATCTACGGGCTCACAACAACTCATCATGCAAAGCATTGTGAGCTTGTAGATCAACTATGTTTTTGAAAAATAAAAAAAGTATTTATTATTTTGAAATGTTTTGAAAATAGGGCTTAGTAGGCTACCTAATGTGAGCCACGCCATGGCTCAGCTCTGTACACATCACACAGCTCTGATGAAACTATGAGCCATATGAGCCATATGTCTCACACAATGGATAATCTCATGAATAGATTAAATTCATGAGATATTGGGATAGATCTCGCACGTGAAGTAGCCAGAGGAGTTACACTTTCATTTATTCTCATGCCCCTGCAATGTGGAAAAACATTTGACTCAAACTAATGAAGCAGGGCAGAGACCTTATTATCATGTCTGTGTGTGCGTCTGTGCCCAAAACCCTCACTTTCAACTACCGAGCTGAGTTCAATTTGTACCATAGCCTTTTTCTTCTCATTGTCCTTTCAATCCAACACAGACATTCAGAATACATTGTTGTGTAATCTTTTAAAACATTCAGTAGCATTTATTATTTAAAGGTTTGGCCCAACTTCCTTGTTTGGCACGCATACTGTACATGACATGTATTGTGAGCCATATGACAACATAGGAACAAATAACATATCATGATGACAGTATATGAACAAATGGTTACATATGATCATATGATAACATATGAACATATGACAACATATGAACATGACAACATATACCATATCAAAATATATGAACATATGATAACATATGAACATATAGCATATGAAATATGACAACATATGAACATATGATAACATGAATATATTGCATATGACAACATATTAACATATGATAACATATATGAACATATGATAACATGGACTTATGAATATAATACAACATATGCACATATAACATATGACAATATATGAACACATGATAACATATGGACATATCAAAGCATATGAAATAGGACAACATATGAACATATAACATATGACAAAAGCATCTGAACATATGATATGTCAACATATGAACTTATGTCAACATAGGAACATATGTCAACATATGAACATATGTCAACATACAGTAGGAACATATGACATCATATGAACATATGACATGTAGATAACACAACATATGGACATATAACATGACAATATATGAACATATTACATACTGTAACAACATATGAACATATAACAAGAACATATGACAACATATGTACATATAACATATGACATGTCAGTCTACCCACAGTACTGTAGTTTGCGCACATAATTAACAACTATTTACAGTTAATGCATCAATCCAGTCTTTTGTCAACCTAACAACTGCTTGGCCTATGAATGAGATAAATGTTGCATAGGTTTGCTGATGGCTTGTAGTCTAGAGCCAAGATGGTCAAGTTGGAAGAGTATTGGGGCTCAGTTGAGATTAAGCTCATAATTCCTTTTTATTTAGTTTATTCTCCAATAACTATTTCAAATCACAGATGACACATCATCCGATCCCCTTCATCATATCTTTAGAGATGATTATGGTTCATAGAGGCCTCTTGTTGCTATTTTCTAACTTGATAGCACACAACACTTTATTTAACTTCTGTCTCTGGTCAACCTTTCTAGCTCACTGTTTCCCAAACAGTCGCGAGTACGTTTTTGTTTCCTACATTTGACTTTAAATCATTATTATTTCAAAATATTTTTAAAAATATCCCCAAAAACGATTACGTTAAAATTAAAAACAAATTCAATTTCTTTTAGAACGAATTCCATTAAAAAAAAACCATTAATTAAGAGGGATAGATGGATGTAGATGATCTACAAGATCACAACACGTCGCATTGTGATGTGTTGTGAGCTTGTAGATCTGCTATTTTCACTAGTTTGGGTCCTGGGGAGGCATAAAAATGCTCTTTTGGGTCTTGAGCTAAAACGTTTGTAACCACTGTTCTAGCTTGTTGGGGGGTGGGGGGGCATATATGACTAATGGAACTAAATAAAGATGAAAAGTGCAGTCAAAGAGAGGGACAAAGGGGCCGGGAGATGGAGAGAGCCCTACAATACAACACAATACTATATACTGTGCTAGGGGGCAACAGTTAATCAAACTAATCAATTATAAACGATAAATGGTGCATTTATATAGCGCCTTTACAATGTGCATTACATTCACCCACCGACGGCGGAGGAAACCATGCAAGGCAGTGAAGGCACCAACCTGCTCATCGGGAGCAATTAGGGGTTCAGTGTCTTGCTCAAGGACACTTTGACACCTCTGGGGGAGCCCAGGATCTAACTGGGAACCTTCTAGTTCCCGAGCGGCCGCTCTACCACTGCCGCAATTAATCATCGATTAATCGATAATCGATGATTTAATAAAATAATGAATTCATAATTTATTCCAACTTTGGGTATGTCATTTTACTGTAAGTGAAACGTTTTAAAAACCCATACAAATTGTGAAAATAGCCAATCTACAAGCTCATGACGTGTTGCATCACAGTACGTTGTGGTGCAAATCTTTGCTTCTGGGGGGTCCCTGGAACAAAATATTTTTAGATGGGGGTCTGCGGCCAAATACATATAATTTTGGGGGTCCTTGACATTAAAACGTTTGAGCACCACTGATATAGAAACATACGTTTTTTCGGAATACTGTTGGGATTTAGAAGACATTTTGTAGAATCGGCCTCAGGTCTTAATGGGTTAAGTGGTTTCGATTCATTGATATAAAAACATAAAAAATAAACACGCCTCTCAATTATTCAATGAATCGAAAATAGAATAACCATTAAGAAGATAATGGATAGTTGCATGTGTAAAAGCAAAAACAAAGCCATTACGAGACCTGTGCGACATTAACAGCTATCTCTCTCCCTATAGGTCAGTTCAGTAAAGACGAGACAATGAGGTCCAACAATGGAGATGAAAAATTAAATAAGAATAAAGATTTCAGACAACTTAAATTTTGCAAAATACCACAGGCAATTGAACTTTAATAAATATTAAACATTAACTTCTGTTTCATATGTACAGATATCGTACAAAGAGACTTATGTGCTTTCGCAGCAGCTGCAAGGCAGAAATGTACCAGTAATAACATTTTCAGAAACAAAACAAAATAAACTGGCCCTCAAAGCTTCTATTGTGATGCAGTAGATATGAATAAGCTTTTTTTTTCTTCTTTCATTTGCCTATTAAGAATTATACACAACTGAAAGCACAATGACTCAATGTCTTTAAGCACCACAACAACAAAATTACCACACTGTACTGACCATTTTGTAAAAAAAACAAATATTAAAAATATCAATATATCAAAACTATTTCTTTAATTTATGCTTTTTCGACAACTTTTGAATTGAGATATTAACATATATCTTATGTCAAAGTAGCACCATTTGGCAACATCCCTCAATAGTCTTCCAGATCTCTTAGCTTCCTGTGAGATGGCATGACGTCAGACATACGTATGTTGGTTTTTGGACAGCAGAACAGTCTAAGTCATTTAAAAATGGAAGTATGGAGGTATGGCAACACCATATTGCATTCATGCCTCCAAAACAGTCAATTTGCAGTTCATACGGAGTACCCGGATTCAGAAGATTGACCACTAACAAGGATACAATTATTAAATATCCAGCTTGTCTGATCTGTTAGCTAGAGCCCTGAGAGCTGTTCATATTTGTTTAGTGGCTTATTTTTGTTTGTTCTCTCCTGCAGTCCTGGGCGGCAATAACATTTTATTTTACTTTTTGAGTCTATTTTTTGTTGATTCATAAGTGCTGGCAGGGATACCTGCAGTGCAGATCCCACATAAACGTTTCTCTGGTTAAGAATTAAGCAATTATGGTACTGTATGTGTCCCAGATCTTCAAATAAATAGATAGTGGGATATTTGTATGGATCAAAATGTAAAGTGCTGGACAAATTGTATGAGTGGTTTTCATCACATCTGTTATTACTATTGTGATTACACAGACAAGATGATTTGCTTCAAATCTGCAACTGTTTTACAGTCTATTAACTAAAAGGATTTGCTTTATTCAAAACAAATGTGCAAACATCTGGCCATGATTTTGATTCTCTCAAAGGGTCCAGTTTGCCATGCTACTGATGTGAGAGTCTGGTTGTCATAAAGTCTGTCTGTATTTAATGGTTCTGCAAAGGGCATGACAGGATGCTTGACAGGAGCTCAGAAGGGCTTAAACAACCAGTCTATTTAGAAGACGTCATCTCTATAAGAGAAATGAGAAGGCTTTGCATCTATTCATCATGCTGGCCGACCTCTTTTCATCCTGAGCAGAAAGTTCCGTTTCTCTTCCAGAAGCTCCTGAATACGTTTGTTCCTGGTTCTCTCTCGGAGGTTGATCCGACGCCTCGCGATTAGGTTGCTCTGAGAGATGTCATTGTCTACGCCGACGATTCTGCCATCCGGGATGTCAACAGAGTTGTTCTCACTGACCTCCTCTACTCCTCTCAGGGGCCTGACTGTGGAAGTCGTGGTTGTATGGATTAGTTGCTCCGTAGTGGTTGGAGGAGGGGCAGTGATTAGGTCTGAGGTTGTGATGCTGACCGGGATGTACTCTGGCAGGTCCAACCAAGGTGAATGCGGATCTGTCATGTCATCGGTGTTGACGGTGGGAATCACCACTGCGAGGTCATCATCCATCACCACTGTTCCACTAGCCATCATGGCATCGTCATAAGGCATTGAACTGTGATCACCACTGAGAATGCTCCCTCTAGTTATTGTGGCATCACCACTGCTGCTTAAAGTTACATCACTACTAGACACAGTGGTATCCTCAAAGTAAATGGTTCCGTCTGGTGTTATGACATCATTAAAAGTGAAAGTACTGGGCGTTGAGGTTCCCTCATCCGTGCGGAGATAGAGCCATTGTGGAGTTTCACTTGTAGTTTCTCTATCATCGCTAATTGACTGTGGGACAGGCATGTTTGGAGCTGTAGCAAGGGAACTGGTGCTAGGGGACAGTGTGAAGGAAGGATACTCCCATAAGGGTTCTGGGCTTGTTAAGTGAGTGTGGGCTGTGTCGTAGGAGGGAGTTGGTGGGCTGGTCTTTTTCTGACTGATATTTTTATTTTTGGGTTTTGGTGGCATGACCTTTTTAGCTTCTAGAATAGCTTGCATTATTGTTTTCTTTTTGGGGACAGACTTGTCTGGAATATCTTTTTGGGGCACAGACCTTTCAGGTTTTGCTGGAATATTCTTTTTGGGATTAGATTTTGCTGGAATATTCTTTTTGGAGACAGGCTTTGCTGGAATATTCTTTTTGGGATTAGATTTGGCTGGAATATTCTTTTTGGGATTAGATTTTGCTGGAATATTCTTTTTGGGGACAGGCTTTGCTGGAATATTCTTTTTGGGATTAGATTTAGCTGGAATATTCTTTTTGGGGACAGGCTTTGCTGGAATATTCTTTTTGGGATTAGACTTTGCTGGAATATTCTTTTTGGGATTAGACTTGGCTGGAATATTCTTTTTGGGATTAGATTTTGCTGGAATATTCTTTTTGGGATTAGACCTGGCTGGAATATTCTTTTTGGGGACAGACTTTGCTGGAATATTTTTTTTGGGGACAGACTTTGTTGGCATATTCTTTTTGGGGACAGACTTTGCTGAAGTATTCTTTTTGGGAGTAGTCTTAGATGGAATATTCTTCTTGGGGGCGTTTTTTGCTTCAATAGCCGTTTTGGTAGTATTTCTTGCAGGGGTATTCTTTTTCAATTGAGTCTTTGGTGGAATCACTTTTTTGGTCTTATTCTTTGGTGGAACAATCTTTTTAGGATTGGACTTTGGTTTTGCCGGAGTTGTCTTTTTTGTGCTGGTGTTTGGTAGAGTACGACTGGTGTTTTTGAGTGTTGGAGTATCTGTAGTGTTTTGTGGGTTTAGGTGTGCGGTATCATCTGTAGTGTCTGGAGGGGGCAGAGGCAGGGGATAAGCAGTAGTGCTGGGACTAGTGGTGGTAACTGGGAAAGTTGCCATAGGGGTAGTAGGAAACGTGGAAGGGATGGTATGAGCAGAGGTGGTAACTGGAGAAGTGACCATTGGGGTGGTAGGAAACGTGGAAGGGATGGTATGTGCAGAGGTGGTAACTGGAGAAGTGACCATTGGGGTGGTAGGAAACGTGGAAGGGATGGTATGAGCAGAGGTGGTAACTGGAGAAGTGACCATTGGGGTGGTAGGAAACGTGGAAGGGATGGTATGTGCAGAGGTGGTAACTGGAGAAGTGACCATTGGGGTGGTAGGAAACGTGGGAGGGATGGTATGAGTCGAGGTGGTAGCAGGGGAAGTGACAGTAGGGATAGGAGGATCGGTGGTAGGGCTTGTACGAGTAGAGGAGATGGTAACTGGAGAAGGGGTGGTAGGAGGGTAGGTGGAAGGGATTTCATGAGTAGAGGTGATGACCGGAGAACTGACTTCAGGGGCGGTAGGAAAGCTGGAAGGGATTGTATGAGTAGGGGTGCCAACCAGGGTGAAGACAGGCGTATGAGCGGTAGATTGAGCGACAATCCATTGGGTGGCGCCTGTGTGTTCAGGGGAGGTGGGCAGATGAGTGGTGGTGGTGGTGGTCCAGTGTGTGGAGTCCCCAACTGGGGTGATGATTGTTTTGGTGGTCTGGGGGGTGGTGGTGGTGAAGGCAAGGCTTGTGGGTGGATGGGCGGAGCCGTAGGTGTCGTTGTTCAGAGGCTCTGTGACGGTGGCGTTGCTGCAAGACTTGCAGCACATGCGCTGATAGCCCGGCAGAGGGCAGTAGCGCTTCAGCACCTCCATACTACAGAACACTGAGCGGTCTCCATGACAACGCTGGCCTGTGGGGGAGAGAACAGAGAGCTGAGACTGGGCGCGGCAGGAGGGAGGGAGTGCTCGTGTGTGTGTATGTGTGTGCAGTTTGCCAGGGGATACAATTTCAAGACTTTGTGTGTTTAAGAAGAAGACATTTTTAGAACAGCCGTGTGTATATTTTCTGTCTGCATGTGCATGTGTCCGTGCATGAATCTGTGTGTTTCCACACAATGTACAGTCATGTAGTAAATGTAGTAAAGCAACACCATTAGCAGAAAATGCAGAAAGGAAGAGTAGAAAAACCCAAACATTTATAGCAGTCATTAGATTAGTCTAGAGCAACAGAAATCGATAGAGAAGAAGGATAGAGGCCAGGCTTCTGTTGTGGAGACATGTGTTCTGAAGCTGAATGGTGTTTTGTTTTTAACCAAAACCTTTTCTCGTGTTGCTTGATTTGTACCCATCTGTACCATGGCAGTACTAGCTCCCTGTCAATCTGTAACATCTCCTGACACAAAATCCAGTGAAAATTCCCAAGAGAAACGTCACACTTTTTAAAACATTTTTATTGATACAACCTTTGCTGTTGAGAATGACAGGAACTGAAACAATGAGATGTACACCCCCCCCCTCAATATATAGATATATTCTTTTCTTAAGAAAAATAATTCAACTGTATCGAAAGGTACAAGTTCACAGTCACTTTGGTAAAACACTTCATTACTTGGAAATCAATCAGTCAATCAGTTTATCAATTGAGGAATCAAATGAAGAAGGTACATAAATGATAATAGTTTTGCTGCTTTAAATAAAACACAGAATTTCCATGATGATGTAAAAACTGGAATGGCACATTAAGTGTCATATGAAACATTTACAAAACATTAATAAAATTTCCCTGATAAATCAAAGTGCATATAGACGCAGTGCACGTAGTCCGTCTGAATGTTTCCCCAACGTTAGCCAAACGTTAGCCAGCCCCACGCAGCAGGCCAGTGAAGCCACGAAACAGTTACCCAAAGTATAGAATATTATAGTTTTTTTTTCCATAAGTAAGAAGATAACAGTCATGAACGTTATTAAATACAGTCAACACCAATGGTATATACAGTATCGCACTGCTATGGTACGGTCCACCTCCAGAAGGAAACCTTTGATAGCTCGCTACATAGTCACAACAGAAATATGTGATCACAATACAATGACAAGTCTGAAGTGTTTTTTTTTCTAGATGCCACATGTCTCAATACCCTAGAACCTTTGTAAACCCTTCTCAGCAGTCGGAAAATTATGTCCGACGTCACCTTGGTAGGTTTGATGGTTGGCGTGTGAGTTTGAAGCTGCCTCTATTCCAAGTGAAACTTTTCGATGAGTAAAGCAGATAAATGCCATTACATTCAATCCAAGATAAGGCATTATTCATGTGGTTAATGTTCGTCACAAAGTAAAACAAGGTCGGACGCTTTCAAATCAAGGTTTATGAGGTATTTCTGTATCTGATCGCTATGTCTAGAAGCCTGAATGAATGAGCACACAGACACATACACGCACAGGCACACACACACACACACACACGTGCACACACACAAACACACACTCACACTCACACACACACGCACATACGCACACGCACACACACACTCACACATACGCACATACGCACACGCACGCACGTACACACACACACTCACACACACACACGTGCGCACACACGCACGCACGCACGCACACACACATACTCAAATGCGTGTACAGTACAGTACTTCACTCTTTCACTTACCTCTCTTCCTCCCATGCTCCTTCTCTCTCTCACTCCCCTCAAATCAAACACAACATATACATATACACACACATACAGTACATACACATCTGCACACACACACACGCACACGCACACGCACACGCACACACGCACACACACACACACACACACACAAACACACACACACACACACACACACACACACACACACACACACACACACACACACACACACACACACACACACACACACACACACACACACACAATTGACGGGATGCAAATGTGCATGACAAAACATGATTCTATAGCTAAAGAAAACACGGTAAACCACTGATCCATCTGAGAGAATGGAGAGGCAACTAACTGATCAAATCCTGCATAATATAACGTCTTCCCCCTTTCCCCCCCAAACACTTTACCCTTATTAAATATTTCTCGTCTGTATTCATGTAAAATCAATAAAAAAATACACATAACAGTCAAGGATCTAAGCGATCAATAGCAGTCCAAAGGTTTTAGGCAAATAAGCTACAGCTTATTCATGGTAAAACATTGTTATTAATATTATTGTTACTCATATAGATTTAGATTTATAGGTATATATAAATACAAATATATTTATAGGTGTATTTGTTTAAAGTCTGCAAGCACAAATAAGCTGCATTTATTGAACTTTAGTAGTAACAGTCAAAGAGAAGATGGTCGATGATGGTGAGATGGGGAGCAACCTCAAGTGGTCATACTACCCTGTTTTTTTTTCCTATTAACCTTCGCTCACGAGATTGTTCACCTCACGGCCCGCCTCCCCGCGCCCCCCCCCCCCCCCCCCCCCCGCACCCCCCCCCCCAAAAAAAGAAAAGGTTTTCTTATATCACTTCCTGTACCTGTGCAGAGTTCCTGTCAATCTGAAGCCTCATTTGTACGCCGATGTATGACGGTGTTGCTTGCCAAAAAGAACCGATCTACAAGCCAAGAACGCGTCGCAACGCGACGCGTTCTTGGCTTGTAGATCGGTTCTTTTTGGCAAAGGACACCCTCACGCAATGGAGTATAAAATAGTCTCGAGAATGAACCACAGAATGAGATTTAACCACTGTTCTCATTCCAGAATGGAACCAGGATGAGGGATGAGCACTTTTTTTCTCTTTTTCTTTTTAGCAAAGATGTCCTCATTGTGACAAGATCACATTCACAATAAAGCTTTCATATTTTTTTTTAACTTTTTTTTTTCTCATTTAAATATATAGATATTTATATACCTTTTCTGTTTGTTACCTGTCGCTCCCTACAATGACAGCGCACCGGAGAAGAGGAAAAAAAAGCGCGTCTGCATCTCAGGAGCGGTAACACCATGACAACACGCAGCTATAGCTCGCGCGAAACACGGCCCTGCTGAAAGCCGAGGGGGGGCCCCCCCGCCCTCGCCCATAGACGGCCCCCACCGATGCCTCTCTGTGGAGCTGCCGCCGCTCAAAACCCGCTCGCTCCCGCTCTTCCGTTCCACATCAAAAGTTTTTATGTTAATCTTTTTGAGTTTTCGACTGGCCAGCGGTTACAACACAATGCTCCACAAAGGAGAGAGAGAGAGATAGAGAGAGAGAGACAGAGCAAGAGAGAACCAACCAGCACACACAGGGGGGGGGAGGCCAGAGACGCCCCCCCCAGTCAGAGCCGCCTCAGACACAGAGAGAGAGAGAGACACCCCCCCCCCTCCCCCCACACCCCGAAAAAGATAAGCGAAAGCTTTTTGCCGCTCGAGGGCAAACGGGCACAGAGGAAAGAGAGGTCAGGGGGCCAGTCGAGGCCGGCCCTGGAGAGACAGCAGGACAGAGATGGGCAGGGACCAGCGGAGGACAGACATGCTGCTGGAAGTGCTGCTGTGGAGCCCAGGCTGGGAGCTATAGAGGGAGGTTTTACGTGAGGAGATCTTCTGGATGGGGAAGTTGGGGTTGGGGCGGGACAGCCACTGGATCAGGATGTTGCCGTTCTTGTTCAAGTCCGACGAGCCTTCTGCAGAGAGAGAGACAGAGAGAGAGAGAGAGAGAGACAGTGAGAAAGAGAGAGAGAGAAAAGGGGAGAAAGGGGGAATAATTAACTCATATTTGATTTCATCAGTGAGTCTGGCCTACAGGCCTGTCTGGGCGTTTCTTCACAGTTCATAACATGAACTGTCCTATCAGTGTCCTCGCTCAATGTTCTGTGATTGACGAAGGTTGGCCAATCAGGTGGCGAGTTCGAAACTTCAAAAAACTCTCAAACTTCTATTTTGAGGCACGGAATTTACTTATAAGATATCGTAAAATGACACTTAGAACCCTAGCATCCCTATTCTGGGCGGGAACATGATACCTGTATATAATGGGTCGTGATTACAGGTCCTTGTTTGGTTTGACGTCTCCATTTATTGGTTCATGGTTTCATGATACGGGTTCCACTGTGCTACAGAGGGGTTCAGTATACTGTAGGTACTCACTGGCACACGGATCCAGTCGACACACTCGGATGGAATCAGGTTTGCTGTCCAGACACAGGCCGATGGTATTGTCCCTGGTGTGGCACAAAGCCTGTCTCTGCTGGGTCCCATTACCGCATGTCACTGAGCACTGGAGACGCACACGCACGCACACACACACACACACATACACACACACACACACACACACACACACACACACAAACACACGCAAGCACACACACACACGCACACACACACACACACACACACACACACAAATATTTTAGGAAACGTAGAAGATTTAATCCATGTGTGTGTGTAACAATTAGTTGATGCCTAACCTCGGTAGCAGTGTTAATTTTGTTGACTAAGACTAAGACTAAAATGCTAAACGACTAAGATTTTGATATTTAGTCGACTAAGACTAGACTAAGACTTAACAATTTCGGATGACTAAAATAGGGCTAAAACTAAATGGTGTTATTCAAGAGACTAAAACTAAGACTAAATCAGAATTTGCTGTCAAAATGAACACTGCTAGCCAGGAAGTATGAATATAAATAAGCAAAAAGCTTTTAATACAAGGTTTTGCGTTAGAGGGTTAACCAAGGCAGAGTCAACAGTTACTTCTCATCTTGCTGCATCTACAACTACAAACATGGCTGCCACAATATTCCTGTGTGACTCAATTGGCTCAAAGTCGGATTAAACTGACGAACTATACGTATCCGATCAAATGTGATTCGAGATTCAGCCACTGCATTGCCTATTTTTAAATGTTTCCAAAAACATATTTTAGTTAACTGTTTATAAAGGTAGAATAATGGAAGGTTTATGAATAGCCAGCATGTTTGTTTCCTGTTAGTCCCCTGTGATAAAGAAAGGAGGATCTGCCATGGCTAAATGATGAATACATTTCAATAATGACTTTATACGAGGACCTTTACAATGTGGGCTACATTCACCCATTCACGTAGAACATTCGCGTACCAACGGCGGAGGCAACCATGCAAGGCACCAACCTGCTCATCGGGAGCAGTTAGAGGTTAAGTGTCTTGCTCAAGGACACTTGCTCAAGGACACTTGCTCAAGGACACTTGAACACGAAGCCAGAAAGAGGCTGGGGTCAAACCAGGAACCTTCTGGTTCCTACATGGCCACTCTACCCAGCGGTGTGTTCTAGGTTTTTTTGGAGGGCATGCGATTATCATTCCCTGCACGACGTGCGAACATTTTTAACTCTTTTCTTTGCTTCAGGGGGTCCCTGAAACAAAATATTTTGATATGGGGGTCCGCGGCCAAATACATATAATTTTGGGGGTCCTTGACATGGAAAAGTTTGAGCACCACTGACATACGTTTTTTCAGAATACTGTTGGGATTTAGAAGACATTTGTAGAATCGGCTTCAGGCCTTAATGGGTTAATTGTTATTGCGCGTGTCGGAACGCCAGCCCCCTTTTGAGGTTAAATCTAGTTTATTTTTCCCTCTCAACCCTCAGATCGAATCAATGCTCGAGGATGTCTTAGCCTTCATCTTCACGAGAGTCACTTTGAGGGAGTAGGGAATAAAGTGAGAGACAGTCAGTAGATGTTCACACATTAGTCTTGCGTAGCCAGACGATCAGAAATCCCTGCCTGATATGTCTGGTGAAATCTAAAAGCAATGCATGGGCTAAACCTAGATGGAAACAATTCTGGGGAAAAAATATATAATTAATGAACTGCATTGCGGAACCAATTCAAAGACTTAAGGGCAGCCCTTCATACCGAGATGTTAATATGATCTCTTTTCAAAGCAGTGGGCGTCTTTTCTCGCCATAGCTTTAGCCCGTACATTAAATTTACAGTAGATTTCCCCAGGCGTATCAGTAGGCGGAGAGAGCTCCGTTAGTTTGGCTACGCAAGGCTAGTCACAGATCACTGGCTGCCCCCAAATAACAACAGATGAAGATGGACAAATCATACAAAACTCATGGATCAGTCCTCCGTCTCTCCCCCTAACTTTCCACAGTCCCATATAAGTAAGAAAACTATACAAATATTAGTTGACCCATTCAATCCGGGAATGCATCTCTGTCATTTTAGATTTCTTTGGCTATTCAAAAATAGCAGATATACAAGCTCATAGCGCTGCACCAAGTGCTGTGCTATGAGCTTGTAGATCTGCTATTTTTGAAAAATCATGGAAATGTGTCCAAATCTTTACAACTGTCTTCTAAATCCTAATCTTAATCATGTTGTTATATCAGTGGTTCTCAAACTTTTTCATGTCCAGGACCCCCAAAATTATGTTTTTTGGCCACCGATCCCCATCAAAACATGTTGTTCCGGGGACCCCCAGAAGCAAAGATTTGAGTTAAAAATGTTGTTTCATATATATGTATTCAAAGATTTGCACAAACGTTCACGATTTTTCAAAAATAGCAGATCTACAAGCTCGTAGAAGCTTGTAGATGTGCTATTTTTGAATAGCCAAAGCATAAAATAATGGCTATAGCTCAAATCGTTCCCGAATTGAATGGGTTGGAGGAGAAAAAAAAGCATTTTGAAAACATATTTTCAGCCTGTTTTTTTTTTACCTGTGTCCAGGGTCCGACTCTCCACTGGGCGGGGCAGGGCGTGCGGTTGCAGGCCCGGCGGGCCTCTGGGCGGTCGTCGCCACAGTGCTTGCTGTGAATGGAGCGCATGGCACTGTCGTCCGACGGCTGGACACAGCTGACCGAGCGGATCTGCTGCCCGGTCCTCCCACAGGCCTTGCTGCAGTTCTGCCATTCGCCCGTCACCCAGCTAGGGCGGAGAAAAGGTCCAGGAGGAAAGGGGAGGGATGTTGTTGACGTGAATGAGGGGGAATGGTACAGTGGTGTAAAGTGACTAAAGTACATTTACTCAAGTATTGTACTTAAGCACAATTTTGAGGTACTTTTGCTTTACTGGAGTATTTCCAATTTCCAAGTACTTTTACTTCTACTCCACTGCATCTCAGAGGCAAATATCGTACTTTTTAATCCACTACAATTATTTGAAAACTTTTGTAATAACTAGTAACTAAACGTATTAACCCCTTCAGCCCTAAATACATTTCGGGCCATTTGAAAATAGCCGATCTACAAGCTCACAATGCGTCGCGATGTGACGCATTGTGGGTTTATGTAGATCTGCTATTTTCAAAGGATTATTATACATTTTAAAACTTGTGAAATGGGACATTCTGAAAAATGAGTACTTTCTACTTTTGTACTTTAAGTACATTTAGATACCAATAATTCTGTTCTTTTATTTGCAAAACTTTCAAGATTTTTCAAAAATAGCATATCTACGCTCATGTATATCTGCTATTTTTTAATAGCTAAATAATTCTAAAATGGCACAGATGCGTTCCCGGATTGAATGGGTTGAATGGATAAGATGAGTTTTTATTGAGGTACATACATGGGTGGAGGGCAGGGGTTGGGGTTGCAGTCTCTGGTGTCTCCCCGTGGTTTCATGTTGGACTTGTTGCAGAAACTCTTATGTACCATCTTGCTGTCTACTCTTCGTCTGCAGCCATACCGCAGATACTGCTTTCCTACACACACACACACGCGCACACACACGCACACACACACACACACACACACACACACACACACACACACACACACACACACACACACACACACACACACACACACACACACACACACACACACGCACAGGCGCACACACACGCACACACACACACACACACACACACACATAGAAGATTTAATTCGCAGTACACAATCTCCAAATAATAGCCCCATTTATTTTCAGTGTCATATAGAAGAAAAGCCCAAAAGCAAAACTTGTGTGTCCTTGTGTCGGAAGTGCAGAGTCATCATCAACAACAAATCTACAGCACCTCAAACAGAGCGCCAACAGCAGGTGATGTAAAATTATCTTGGGAGAGGAAATAACAAATGGATCGAGTTAATATGCCTGACGCTGGTCCCGTTAGAAACATATTTACGTGTAAAACAACTCAGTTCATAAACGCAATTCAAGAGATATGCTAGCATACAGTATACCTAGTATAGAGCCCTGGAGAACCCCGGTCATAAGTACAATATGTAGGATTGAAGTGGTTAAGATACAGTTTAAATGCAATTTATTGGCCCTCAATTAGCTGACACTTTAACAATAGGGTTCCTTAACAGAAGCCATACCGCTAACCTTGATGATAGGATCATTAATCCCTGTTTATTTTTTACATTTTGTATTATCATTGTTGTTGTGGATATTAACACTGTTATTATTTTATTCTTGGTGTAGTTATTCACCCATCTACAGACTGTCAAGCACCAAACAATGTGGGTATATAATGCTGTGTTTTATGGTCCGATGTAGGTATGTGGAGTCAATACTGCTGTATCTAGTTTAGTTGACCAATCAGTGAGCCTAAGAAAGAGAAACCTATTATTCCTTCAGTGTTCTCTGTGTCATAACAGTTTTGTTTGAGGCAAGAATTTAGCCCTTGTCTTGTCATGTGAGGTGAGACCAGCATAACATACAGTACATAAAGAGCAGATGTGTGTGACGTTGGAGACATCTATCTGGGCGCTCAAGTGATGAACCCACTCACAGCAGCATAACTCGACGTCCGTTACTGTAACCCATTCAATCCGGGAACGCATCTACAAATGTCTTCTAAATCCTAACAGTTTTCTGAAAGCCGTATGTTGCTATGATAATCAGTGGTTCTCAAACTTTTTCATGTCAAGGACCCCCCAAAATGATGTGTATTTGGACGCGGACCCCCATCTCAAAATATGTTGTTCCAGGGACCCCCATGAAGCAAAGATTTGAGTTACAAATGTTCGCTTTAAAAAACGATATATTCTAAGATTTGCACAAATTTGCATGCACCGAGTGCCGCGCTATGAGCTTGTAGATCTGCTATTTTTGAACAGCCAAAGTATAAAATAATGGCTATAGCTAAAATCTAAAATGACAGATGCGTTTCCCGGATTGAAGCGGATAATGGACAAGCTCGCGACTCGCTGCATAAAATTGCACCGCTGATTTGCAAACAGCACACCCCCTACTGAACCTATTCTCCCACATCAGCACATGGCAAGACCCGGCACTGTGCCTCGGGAAATTGTCAATTTGCCCATCTGTTTGCATGCCTCACACCGATGCACCGGGGCCCCAAAACAAGAGTCCCCAAAATGCTAACCCATTCAAACATCTGTGCATCTGTGTAACCACTTCAACCATTATCTTATACCCTGGCTATTCAAAAATAGCAGATATTCAAACTTATACGTATATCTGCTATTTTTGAAAAATCGTGAAATATACTTTTTTTTTTTTTTTAAAGCGAACATTTGTAACTCAAATCTTTGCTTCTGGGGGGTTCCTGGAACAACATATTTTGAGATGGGGGGGGGGGGGGGGGGGGTCCGTGGCCAAATACATATCATTTTGGGGGGGTCCTTGACATGAAAAAGTTTGAGAACCGCTGATTATAGCAACATAATTCTTTTCAAAAAACTGTTAGGATTTAGAAGACTTTTGTAGAATCCCAAGTTACAAAAATATACTGTCAAAGATTTTCAAAAATGTTTAAATCTACAAGCTCATGGCGCTCATGAGCTTGTATATCTGCTATTTTTGCCAAAGTAGCCAAAGTATAAAATAATGGCTATAGCTAAAATCTAAAATAACACAGATGCGTTCCCAGTCTTAATGGGGTAAAGACTTGACTTACTAAAGAGGTTATACAGTAGGTACAATATCGTCCCTGTCGGGTGGAAACCTCATATCTCCAAAACGGTTACAAAAATAGCAAAAGTAGCAGATCCACAAGCTCAAAACGCACCACTTGGCGTCACGTTTCGAGCTTGTAGCTCTGCTACTGTTGATGCTTTTGTGTGACGCTTGTAGTATGATCACGTCGGGCGTTAATTTACGAGAAAAAAAAGACAAAAAGTTAAAATATGGAGGTAGGAGGTTTCTTATGTTATTAGGTGGGTTACCTCCCCCGCAGGGCTTGGAGCAGTAGGACCACTTCTTGGGGGCCCATTCGTAGGCACTGTCCTCCACCAGCATGTTGTTCTCCATGGCCAAGTCACTGTCCACGTTCATCATGTACTTATATGACAAGTTCACGTCCTCGTCCCCATGTAACTGTACCTACAGGTGAGAGGGACACAGACCAGATCAATCTCCCCATGCCTATTAGCAGAGGTGGAAAAAGTACTCACATTTTTTACTTAAGTAAACGTATCAATACTGCAATGTAGAAATACTCTGTTGCAAGTAAAAGTCCGGAATAAAAAAAATACTAAATACTAATACATTTTTTTTCTCCAAATAGCAGAAAAATAGCAGATCTACAAACTCATGAGCTTGTGTATCTGCTATTTTTGAATAGCCAAAAACATCTAAAAGGACACAGATGTGTTCCCGGACTGAATGGGTTGAACTCACAACTCGTCAACGTCGGCCTGATGAGGATATGACCAAGCTGATGAAAAGTTGAGTTCTATTTCAATACTCCGCTTCGAGGTCTCGCTATGGGAGAGCGCCCCCCGCCCCCCTGGCGTGAACACCAGGGGGCGCTCTCCCATAGTGAGACCTCGAAGCGGAGTATTTCATAGAACCAGGGTTACGGTAGTAACCTATAGTACTCTACCATGATGAGAACTCCGTGTCTGAGAGGTCCAGTGGTCTGGAGGGTCTCCTTGTCGTTGTCATTCTCATACTCCCACTCCACGCCCTTCTCTATTACCGAACGGGAATCTGGGTATTCACTGTCCACTCCATTCAGAAAGAACAGTCCTGAAGCCAAGTTCTTCACAGCTGGAAAGGGGGAAGGAGGGCGAAATGAATAACTTTGCATTTGTGTACGCTACAGGCAGTGGTGGAAAAAGTACTCACATTTTTACCTAAGTAAAAGTATCAATACTGCAATGTAGAAATACTGTGTCAAAATGTATCAAATATACTTAAAGTACAAAAGTAGAACGTGCTCATTATGCAGAATGTCCCATTTCACAAGTTTTCAAATGTATAAAATGTATAAAAATCTTTTGAAAATAGCATATCTACAAGCTCACAATGTGTCGCATCGCGACGCATTGAGAGCTTGTAGATATGCTATTTTCAAATGGCCGAAATGTATATAGGGCTGAAGTGGTTAATATATGTTTTGTAATAATAATGAAAAACAAAAAGATTAACTAGTAACTAAAGTTTTCAAATAATTGTAGTGAAGTCAAAGTACAATATTTGCCAACAATATTAGATGTAGTGGAGTAGAAGTAAAAGTATTGAAAATTGGAAATATTCCACTAATGTACAAATACCTCAAAATTGTACTCAAGTACAGTACTTAAGTAGTAAATGTACTTCGTTACTTTCCACCACTGTGTACAGGTGCCAGAAGCAAAACGCACACAAACATGCACGCACGCACAAACGGCATAGTACCTAAAATGTGTGACGTTGCCTTCAGCTCTTGGATAAGTAGATGTCTCGCTCCTCGAGGTATTTCAAGGACTTTGAGGAAACCTTAAGGACACATTGGGGGAGGATATCATAGAATATCATATTACTGTCACTCATGTTCTACTTCAACCTAATTTTGACACTACAAAAATACATGTCAAAATACTTTGTTCACACATTTATCTGATTTCAGGAACTGAGATGAAGGTCCTTTAAGTAATGAACTCGTGCGGTATGGTTCACTCGCTGGTCAAACACGAGCGAATGGAACATTTTGGCTCAGGTTAGAGCATACATGGGCAACTGGCGGCCCGGGGACCACATGCAACCTTCACTTAATGCGGCCCGGAGGTTAATACCGGAATACTGATATATTATTGATTTCAGCTGTTCCAATTCCAAACATGCAAACATGACCCGCTTTAATTTCTTCAGTCTAGATATTATTAGTTGAATTACTTTTTTTGTCCAATGTATTTGTATTTAAGTTCATAAAGTTAACTTAAGTATAACTAAATGCATTTGAAATGAAATAAAAATGTTACTTTTCAGGATTCCAAAAATACCAAAAAATAATTCAGGACTCCAATCCCAAAATAGCAATTAAAGCAGATCTACAAGCTCAAAACGCGTCGCCATGTGATGCGTTTTGAGCTTGTAGATCTGCTATTTTTGCTACTTTTGTGTGATATACTAGAATGACGAGTGAGTGTGGAAATATAGTGGCCTCTCCATCATCAAAGTTGCCCACCCCAGGTTTAAGTGCACCTCTAGAGGGCGACGTTTAGCTGAAAATAACAGTGGAACAGTGGGATAGATTTGGAGTGAAGGGCATATTTAGGCCCAAACATATATCTCTGTGTCTTTCTCTCAGCTCCTGTTTCGTTCGTACTCAGATGTCAGGATCTGATAGCTTATTGATAGAGTATTGCCTCTACCCTCTACCCTTCAGTTCAGTTGAAAGTATTTGGGTATTTGAATGTGTTTCACGTGTGTGAATGTCATTCTTGGCAGTGTGTGAAAATAAATTAATACATACAGCTCTTTAGATACATCTAAAGCGTTCCCACCTTGTTTCTTGGCGATGCGATTGATGGTGTCTTTGAAGGTCTTACAGTTGGAGTTGTCTCCTCCGCAGACACCACATTTATCCCCCTCCTTGGAGGAGCCCACCACGCCATCACAGCCCACTTTCTGTTAACCGGGATGGTAAGAGTTAATGGGCTATGGAAACTGTATGGACTAGTGCAGTGATTCTCACGGGTAGTGCAAGTGGGCTTCAAATAATTGCCAGAACACAAAACATTCAATCCATTAAGACCTGGAACGCAGCTGTGTCACTTTTTGATTTGAGCTAAAAAAACATTATTTTACACTTTGCCGCGCTATGAGCTTGTAGATCTGCTATTTTTGAAAAATCGTGAAAATGTGTACAAATCTTTGAATATATATTGTTTTAAAGCATTTTTTTTTAACTCAAATCTGTGCTTCTGGGGGTCCCTGGAACAACATATTTTGAGATGGGGGTCCGCGGCCAAATACATATCATTTTG
>NC_139955.1:17292307-17314807 GCF_963454915.1 Gymnoscopelus microlampas | reverse complement strand
CAGAGAGAGAGAGATGAGTAATTTGAGACCCTGAGAGAGCCTGGTTGAAAATATGGCATTTAGAAATGATAAGAACGGAGAAAAACAATTTAGCGAGGGCCCTCTTAGTGCAGTGCGTGGAGCACGACCCAGGATTCCATTTGGAGACGACTCAGCACATTTCTGATGCGCTGCCCTTTAGTTGGATGATAATTTAATACGTAGCAAGGAGTCACTGACATCTCTACTTAGAGACAGCTTGGATCTGACCACCTAATGTGCACGCGCACACGCACGCACGCACACACACACACACACACACACACACACACACACACACACACACACACACACACACACACACACACACACACACACACACACACACACACACACACACACACACACACACACACACACACACACACACAGTTGTACATACAACTGTGATGTTAAAGGAAACAAACTTAGGGATTTGCATGGTGGCTGTGATGGCTTGGCCATGTGCTCTGACCGATAGCAGCTGGGTCGGCGGTTAGGAAGACGAGGGGTGGGAGAGGTTCGAATGACATCAGAGCGATTGGGTGGAGAGAAAGAGTGAGTTCAAAAGATGGGAGTTTTTAAAGAGCATTTCAAAGACAGGCTTTGTTTTTACTGCAGGGCGTAGTGATACCTCAGAGACTCCACAGGACAGCCAGATGTCAATGACCATAACAGGACACAGCCTATTTAGTACCCTCCGGGACACTAGCCACACCCCCCCCCCCCCCCCGCCCCCTACACACACACACACACACACACACACACACACACACACACACACACACACACACACACACACACACACACACACACACACACACACACACACACACACACACACACACACACACACACACACACACACACACACACATCTTTCCTCCCCTTTTTCAGTGAGTTTAATTTAGATCTCCAAAACATGTTATTACCGCATGCTTTACGCACACTTCACGTGTGTAACTATGAACACACCTCTATCATCCGTCAACTCATCCATTCAGCCATCATTCGATCAATAGATGGATCACTCATCAATCCACTGAGCCATCTATCTATCCATCAGTGGTGGAAAAAGTACACACATTCTTTACTTAAGTAAAAGTACCAATACTGCAATATACTGTAGAAATACTCTGTTACAAGTAAAAGTCCAGAATAAAAAAATGACTTGCGTAAAAGTACAAAAGTATTGGCATAAAAAGTACTAAAATGTTTGAAAATAGCCTAGTAAATGTACAAGTAAATGTACTTAGTTACTTTCCATCCGTAAAATTTTCCATGCAATCGTCCATCCAATAAACGTCAACCCATCCATCCGCGTGTGTTCTTACATTCAGGGTGTTCGTAAGGCAGCCAGTGGTGCTTCTTGAAGTGGTACTCAAAGTGTGAGTCGCGGCACTCCTCCTCTCGCGGGTCGCTGTAGATGTCCTCACACTCGCGAGTGTTGCACATCTGGAACTTGGAGTCCGTTCCGACACAGGAGCGGCCTCCGTTCGCTGGCCTGCAGGTGGAGAGGGAGAGGTATACGGTCATCACATGGGATCTGACATGTGAACAGTGGCGGAAACTAAACTTGAGTGCGTTTTACTCAAGTACTTGATCCATTAAGGCCCGGGGACGTATCTGTGTCATTTTAAAGATTTCTTTGGCTATTCAAAAATAGCAGATCTACAAGCTCATAGCACGAGTGCCACGCTATGACCTTGTAGATCTGCTATTTTTTAGAAAATTTGTGCAAATCTTTGAATATATATATATGTTTTAAACTCCGATCTGTGCTTCTGGGGGTCCCTGGAACAACATATTTTGAGATGGGGGTCCGTGGCCAAATACATATCATTTTGGGGGTCATTGACATGGAAAAGTTGGAGCACCACTGATATAGCAACATACTGTTAGGATTTAGAAAATCTTTTTAGATATGTATTTGGCCGCGGACCCCCATCTCAAAATGTTTTGTCCAGCCCCCCCCCCAAAAGCAAAGATTTGAGTTATAAATGTTATACAATCTTTAAAAATATATATATTTAAAGATTTGCACACATTTTCAAGATTTTTCAAAAATAGCTTGTAGATCTGCTATTTTTGAATAGCCAAAGAAATCTTAAAATGACACAGATGCGTTCCCGGATTGAATGGGTTAAGTACAATTTTGAGGTACTTGAGTATTTCCACAGCACACACACACACGCACACCCACACACACCCACACGCACGCACGCTCACGCACACGCACACACACACACACACACACACACACACACACACACACACACACACACACACACAATCATAGAGGTTCTTACTTTGGATTGTCACAGTTGCGTTCACGGAACTGCACCCCTCCACCACAGGAGCGGGAGCACTGGCCAAAGTCACTCCATGAACCCCAGTTGCCATCCTGCTTGATGATGTCAGGGGTCAACCAGATGCAGTGACCTTTAAAGCAGTGCTGTCATTGGACAAGAAACAAATTCATTGCAGTGATTTTATGGCAGCGCATGCAGTTGCAGTATGCAAATGTATCAAACATTTTCCAGTCAATGACCCCCAAATTGATATATATCTAGCCCACAGACCCCCATCTGAAAATATTGTGTGTTCAAGGGACCCCGATACAAGTTTTGTTGTATTGGATCTATTAGCTCGTGCTCATTTGATTTGGCTATTTTATCTCATGTGTTTATGAAAGTAGATAGCTGATATATTGCACTTTTACCTTAGCGCTAGGTATACTCTTGGTTGCTTGTTTTTACAGGAAATGCACTTAAGACCTCTGGTGATTAGTAGTTTCGTTCCCTACCTATGTTGAATGCACTTATTGTAAGTCGCTTTGGATAAAAGCGTCTGCTAAATGACTGTAATGTAATGTAATGTAATGTAATGTGTTTACTAAAATGTTTATTTTAGTAAACACAAAATTATATGTATTTGGCCGCCGACCCCCATCTCAAAATATTTTGTTCCAGGGACCCCCCAGAAGCAAAGATTTTAGTTAAAAATGTTCGCTTTAAAATATATATTCAAATATTTGAACACATTTTCATAATTTTTCAAAAATAGCAGATCTACAAGCACGCAATGCGACGCGATGCAACGCATTGTGAGCTTGTAGATATGCTATTTTCAAAAGATTTTTATACATTCTGCACAATGAGTACTTTTACTTTTGGTACTTTACGTATATTTCGATGCCAACGATACTTTTGTACTTTTGCTCAAGTGAAATTTGATTACCGGACTTTTACTTGTAACAGAGTATTTCTACAAGATGGTATTGATACTTTTACATAATTAAGAAAATCGAGTACTTTTTCCACCACTGGGAAGGACAGTTCTGGTGGAGTGTGTGATCTAAATCCACACGGATAAAATAGTAGAATCTTCCGGACACAAGGTCCCACAAAGCGACTGTCACTACCTTGCCGTTCCCACACATGGTGCCATCAATGGGCGGTCCTTTCTTGGTCTTGCAAAAGAAGGGGTTGTCTGGATGGCTGCACCACAGCTGCTTGCATGGGTCGAAGCTGCGGTACTGTGGAAGCACAGAGACACTTGTTCTTATATACGCACACGACATGTAGGATTAGACAATTAACACTCTCCCTTACTTGTTTTGTAAGGGAGAGTTAATAGTGATACACCCACCTGGAATGGCTGCTTAGAAGCATGCTCAGCGAAAATGACCCACGGGGGTTCAAGCTGAAAATAAGCTGAAAATAAGCCTCGAATAGTGGCAGTTGGCTAAAGTCTAACCTAACCTTCGATCTAAGGCTAGCAGAACTAGTACTGTAGGACAAGAGGTTAAGATGGCAGCCAGCAAAGGGCTCATTAGCATCCTAAACCTGTTCCTCTACTTTTATATAGACAGGCATCTTTTTGTTTTTACATTGTCTAAAAAAACTGTGATACATTTTTAATTTATACTATTTGGATATGAAGAAAAATGTGTTTGTAGACCAGACAATTGTAAAAAACGTTAGACTCTCGCGTCTAGGGATATTTCCTATTGTCTGCTAGTCAAATGTCTTGGATATCCTGTGCTTGTTGTATGCAAAAATAAAACAAACAAAGAAACAAAACTAGCGGGTAGCTTGATGACCTTCAATGTATGTTTACAGAAATCACTACCACGTCTGTTGTACATGAGTCGACCACCATAAAACAGTAGAGAGTAAATGAGACTAGACAGGGACATTGGGGGAATAGAGATACAAGAGATAAAACCACAACAATAAATACAAAACCAAATTCATCGACAATAAACAACAACAACAACAACAACAGCAGCAGTGTTCAGCGCCGGCCTTTAGTGCGCTCACTGCTGTTACTCCACTGCACTGTAATCTCCATAGGAATAAAACACACACCGATCATGCAAACCAAACCAAAAGATGAGAAGAGAGACACGCTCTCTGGATGAGACAGCCTGCAGCTCAGTTGAGTCACAGGGGAGACTAGAGGTCAGAGGGCAGTGGGTCGAAAGGTCAAACTTAACAGTGGGTCTCAGGGACCTCTACGATGCCCTCAGACATCAGAGCTATCATCAATTTCCCTCCCTTGCCTTGTAAACTGTTAAATGCTGCACTAATATCTTGCAGTAGTGACCGCTGTCTTAAGGGGGCAATGCCCTCCTCCCTGGTTCCCTGAGACCTCCAGATCCACCGTGACCCCTGTTGACCTCTACAGATCAGAGGTCAAGTCAATATCAATGGCCAGATTGCGGTAGGCGGGCACCAATGGCATCAGACTGAAGGATCCTAAAAGTTGACGTGAAACATCATGCTCTGGTTCTCTCCCAAACGTTTGGCTGGGACAGTCATCTTACCACAAGTGTATGCCAATGTAATAACACTCCTGCATGGCTAAAAAATCACACAGTGATTAAACCCGGATTTGCAGGATAATGGGTTATGTGTATGTTGGTCTCTCAAGCCAATCTCTTCAACAACCTTGAAAAGAGGAAGCAGTCCTCTGCTCTTCAGACCAAAAGGGTATTCGACCAATCATGACACAGCGTTCACAAATTTTGAATTTCAATTTCTAAGTAGCTAGCTATCTAGGCTTTGACTAATTTGGTTTCCATTAGGAGTTATATACGTGACTGCACAGGCGAAACAGAGGTGGGGGAATGAAGTGACATCTGCTTTATTCTCAACTCATTTTCAGAGCTTCTGAAGTACAGACGCATAAGGCAGAAGCATTTGACTAGGCTCTATGCACAGCAGCCATTTTTGGAAAGAAATTGGGCCTCTTCCTTACTTCCTTCACATGTGTTACCAATGATACTAATGAAGGCTCTGTTCCATTCTGGTCAGGGTGCTGATATTGTGCATGTTGACTCACTGGAAACACTCCATTTTGGTTCCCAAATGGCTCCTTATGGTGGGTGTGTAACTCTGAGAGTGTACAAATGGAACCATGTACAATCTCAGAGTTATGGGGGTCCTTGAAAATAAGACATTTGACAACCACTGTGCTACACTAAGTGGAACAGAGCCTTAATTAGTAGTATTGGTAACACCTGTGAAGGAAGTAAGGAAGGGGCCCAATTAATTCCCAATATGGCTGCTGTGCATAGAGCCTGTCTTGAGAGACTAGTATGCACTGTATGTCAAACTGTCACAGTGACCCAGGATGGCTACGGCGTTCAAGCCGTCGTGACCAGAAACACGTGAGCATTTTAGAATCCTCCAGAGCACACAAACATCAAGGGGGACAAATGGACAGAAGAGACAACACCAAGTAAAGCATAAAAAATAAAGGAACAGTGTTACACACAAGTTCAAGAGGACGATATCGACATTATTCCAAGGATAAAACAAAACAGAACGAGAGGATGAAAGAAGCGTCCACAAGTCTTCAGGGAGGTGGGGGGTACCTTACCTGTGGTCCTGACTGGCTGGTCTTTAGTAGCTGAGGGGAGAATAGAGGGTAATCTAGCAATGCGTGCAAAGCCCCACAACAAAGCCCCCTTGACAATCAAGCAACAGCTCCTCAACAGCGTGCCACAGTGGCCTCACGGTCACAAAGAAGGTGAGGGTGAAAGAAGAAGTTAAGCTGCTCAGTGCCCAGTGCCAAGATGCTGGGGGATGTAGGGGGAGCTCATCTACACAGTGAAATCATCCATGTTAATTTAAATCAGAGAGTGTGTATAAATGGAAGCAAAATGCACCCAAAGAGTCCATTTGGTTCCATTTATACTCTCTCTGAATTAAACTTACACTGAGGATTTTACTGTGTATTGTGTGATAGCGTAGCACTGTGGCCTTTTTGTCTTTGTTCTACAAAACATGATTGCGTAGTATTGTACTGTGTATGGATGACACTCTGTTGTACAGTATGTGACTGGCTTATCTACGTTAATGCACTGTGGTGTTATATCAAGGAAATGACTATCAAAGTAGCTATCAAAACCAATTACCTGCTTTTTAAGCAAGATGTCAAATCCCACAGAGGCCGAGAGAGGAAAGCAGAAGACATCAGAAGGATGTGAACAGCTGTGTATGTAAGATTCTCAATTCATTACATATGGACAGAGCGTAGAGCACAGAGACGAGTCATTGCTGGCTTCAATTCACGTTCTTCAGTCTATGGTAAAGAGAAATGTCAATCTGTCTTTTTAAAAGTCAACGTATAAGTGTCAGTTTGGATTCAAAGTGAGTTAACCCCAACTCTGTTAGATCGTATCATGGTGAGATTGGAAGAGTTGGCGAGAGCTGCTAGGGATTGGCCATGAGCAGGCTACAGTATATCACTGCTTCTAGTTAGTAGATGAGTGAGTGAATGTTAGTAGACGCTAGCTATTGGATGTTAGTGTTGTGAGTGTGAGTCTAACAGGGAGGTCTTACCGCAGTGCACATTGTGTAGCCCACGCCGAAGTCAAAGCGACACTGTTCATTCATGGAGTAATGCAGACCGGGGAGCTGGGGCAGCGACGGCCAGTTATGGTCAAATGGGTCATCACGGAGACATTCATAGGAGCTGGAGAAGGAGGTAAAAGAGTAGGGCCGTGAATCTTCTGCTATCTCACGATTCGATTCCGATTCTTGGGATCGTGATTCGATAAAAAATCGATTCAAAACTATTTAAAAAAAATCGATTCTCCTCAACAAAAAAAAATTCAGTCATATTGTTTTCATCTGGACTTTAACAACCAAGTGTAGCCTAGTTATTTCCAACAGCTCAAACAAAGAATTATACAATACCAGAGAGGGTTGTGTAAAAAATATTGGCTTTGATGGAATCTTAGATTAGGTGTAGTTCTATTTGATGCAGAAACACAACATAATTGCCTTGATGCAAGTAACATTAACGAGTGTCAACGAGTGTCAGCTGGACAGTGACACCTCAGCTGTGCTGAACTGAAAGTGACTGGAGTTAGTTTTTAAAAAAACGACGATACGATACGATAATACTTTATTGTCAGTTCACACTGAAATTTGTCTTGCGACCCAGCAGCCATGTCTGCAACAATAAACAGTTCACACATTTGACATGACACAAGAAAAACAAAACACAATACAAAATACATACATAAAGACATACAAAGACAAGAGCAATGTCCACCTCTCAGCCTACCCTTGGCCTATAAATCCTGATTAAGCCTCAGTGTCGTCTGATGGACAAAGGACCTCTTCAGTTTGACCTTATTGTATGTAGGAACACCGTATCTCCTTCCTGAAGGCAGAAACCTATATTCTCCATACAAAGCATGGCTAGTGTTTGAAGTGATATTCCTTGCCAACCTTATCATACTATCATTATACGTAGTTGTATAGAGCCTCTGAAGTGGCTGTCCAACAATCTTTGAACAAATGTTCAGTTGCTGCAGCAGTTGTGACTTTAAGGCTACAGACAGACATCCATACCAGGTGGTACTACAGTACTGAAGCCCTTTAATATGACTGAAGACATGATAACGTTATGGTGAGCTTACATTTCATATCACAAACACCATATAGTAAAAGCTCCTGTACCTTTAAATCGATTTTTGGAAATTGTGAATCGATTTTGAATCGTTTATAATAAGAATCACGATTCTTACACGAATCAATTTTCTCCAACACCCCTATAAAAGAGGCATCGGTTTCGACCTGGCTACCATCAGATTGTTGAACAAGCGCGGAGCCTGCCTGACGACACAGGCCGCCACACAGGATGATTGTTCTGTGTGTACATGACTGCAGGTGCGCCCCGCTGCTGCTGCGCTGCGCTGTCACTGTCACTTATGTATACTCTGTCAAGTTTATTATATCTGCTACTTTTCAACTGCCTCACTCCACTGCTATTTTTAACCACGCGCCATATGAATCTATCATGCACCTTTTATGCATATTATTTCACACTGCTCATATCGATGTAACACCAGTTTTTTCTGTTTCTTTCTTTCTCTATTTCTTTCCACCTTTCTTGGCTGCATTGATGGAGCTTGTACGACAAAGAATTTCACGAGTGCAAAGAATTTCACGAGCGCAAGTGCTGGGGCCCGACACTCGCTAAAGACTACACATTGTGTTTAGAGAAGTTTCTAAACAACACACATTTATGTGGTGGAATGGTTATTGTGAAAAACATACCAGTGAAAGATTAGATCAAAAATGTGTTTAATTGAAAGAGTTACACAATATGACTGTGTGTGTGTGTGTGTGTGTGTGTGTGTGTGTGTGTGTGTGTGTGTGTGTGTGTGTGTGTGTGTGTGTGTGTGTGTGTTGGGGGAGGGGAGGGGAGGTATCTGTGTGTAGGTTCATGTCTTACTGCAGGTATCGTCCCAGTTCTTGCATGCTGCATCTGGACCAGTGAAAGCGGTGGAAAGCAGCTTGCACCAATGGGGCCATGATGCTCCCCATGTGCACCTCATCTCCACACCGGTTCCCCTGGCCATCATGCTCCATTCCCAGACTGGACAAAGAGAGGAGAGGAGAGGGCCCAGGGGAGAGGAGACCAGCATGTTGGAGGGGAGACGGAGGGAAGAAGTTATGGCAGGGAGGGGATGTAGAAGGAAATGAACGTGTGGATTTTTCTCATCTAGCGAATATTGCGTCACTGCATATCATTGAGGAGACTTGAATGCGGTGCTAAACTTACACGTGTCCTGTCTCGTGTGCGACCACAAAGGCTGAGGAGAAGCCATCCTCATGGTTCAGAGTACAACTCCTCACTGGATGGCACATACCTGTCACTGGAGCGTAACCTAGGCAACCAGAGAAAGATAAAGATAAAGAGAGAGAGAGAGAGAGAGAGAGAGAGAGAGAGAGAGAGAGAGAGAGAGAGAGAGAGAGAGAGACCTTTATGCATTTCCCAGTGTTTTTGTTGTACTAATGAACCAATGTTGACAGATTGCTGTAACTGATGCTCTCTAGCATCCTAAAGCATTATTTGTACTGTCAAAAAGAACAGATCTACAAGCTAACAATGCGTCGTATCGCAACGCATTGTTGGCTTGTAGGTCTGTTCTATTTTTGGCACGCGACACACTCGCACATGTCTCTCTTCATGGTAAACATGAGAGTGGCATCTCTAGCAGCTCTCCATGCATGCCTGTCCCACGCTGGATTCCTTTTAGTCGTAGAGTTGCGGTGCTGCTCTACCTTATTGATTTTCCCCAGCTGAAGGCTGAGCTCAAGGGCAGATGAAGGGTTGCTGGCTGCTAGGCCACTGCCTTTAGTGTCCTGTCCCCTGGGCCTGCCTGTTAGCCTGCACTCTGCTGCACAGGAAACCACCAACCACCAAACCCACCCTGCTCCATGCAGCTGAGGCGGACTGGCTTTGTTATAACGTGCAGGTTCTTCATGAGGCTAGGGCTTTGATTAGGGGTCCATTTAGAGGGGGCCAAATTGGACCCTTACTATGCTTTTAGGGGGTCAGTATAAAATAAAAGCAGATACACACCTGGGAAGTACATGTGTAGTTAGGACTTAGATAAGTAATTACACAAAACATTCAATAGATTTCAGCCTCCACATTAGCCAAAAATAGAAGATCTGCAAGCTCAGACCGCGTTGCTATGTGAGGCTATTTTTGGCAAAGAAATTTGGTGTAGATGGAACAAAAAACATCCAAGTACAGAGCCAACTCAGCTCCAGATGACTAAATCCAAAGGGTTAGAGAGTAGGGCTGTCACAATTACAAATTTAAGTTCACGATTAATTATCACTCAAATAATTGCGATTAACTATTTAATTGTGTTTCTGTCGTTGAAAATTAATGGAACATGAATAAAAAACATGAATAAAAATTACATTTCTTTTAGCTTTCGGAAACAAAAAGTTGCACAGGGCAGATATGACAAATTACACATATTTAATTACTTTATACTTAAAAATAAACATTAATAATGGAAATAGCAGATCTATAAGCTCAAAACGCGTCGCATCGCGACGCGTTTTGAGCTTATAGATCTGCTATTTCCACTATTTTTCTTTTTTTTTTAAATATATGTAATGTTTTAACATGGAATTGATTATGCCGATTATGACGACTATGCAAAAATAATTGCGATTATATAAAATAATTGCGATTAGACGAGTATGTAATAATTGTGACAGGTTTGAGAGATGAGAAATGTTGTGTGTATGTGTGACAGAGAGGAAAAGAAAGGGAGGAACAGGAGTGTGTCTGTCTGTGCCTCACCCTGCATGCCAGTGGGGCCAAACTCTTGCCGCGTGAGGAAGATGGCATGGTCGTGATGCTCCGTGTCTCCTGCATCTTGTTTCTGCTGCAGAAACGCCCATCGACACACATTCTCCAAACTCTGTGATGGATTCCCCAGTTCAATCAGACTCATAGACTAGAGAGAGAGAGAGAGAGAGAGAGAGAGAGAGAGAGAGACGATTGGGAAAGTAAGGAGAGATTTGGTTTTGAAGGTGGAGTGTTTGGCTCAACTACATCCTGTAGGGGGCAGTGTTATGGTACAACAAATTTGTCAACGCAACCTGCAAATTGCCGGGGTGTGTAGACACACACTATAGACACATATGAGAGGCCATAAAAGCATGCAGTCATTTTGCATTACTTAATTTACAAGACGTCTACACAACATTTAGAAGAATTGTTATTTTGATCAAAGTTTGCCTGTTGTCTCTCCACATCAATACAGCATGGAATTGTGGACAAGTGTTGGGTCTGAGAGGCTAATTGTCATCAAATGGTCCGTGGCTCAAATGCCAAATATATGAAAAAGCTTGAAAACCACTGACATAACTCAAGCTGTGTGCACCATGGACGACCGGGTCTTCTGCTCTACTGCCCCACGTCTGTGGAATGCCCTCCCCGAGCAACAGTCTACTGACGCTTTTAAAAATGGACATATCATGTACCTTTTTAACTAAATGTTTTCTTAGTTTTATCCTTAGGTCTTTTTTCTATGCCTTGATTTGACTTAGTTTTTTATTTTTTCTTATAGCCCTAGTAGGGTCTTATGTAGTTTTTTGCCTTTGCTGTTTTTATGCCATTGTTTTTAAACCCTGTAGCGCTTTGAGATTAGTGAAAATGTAAAGTGTGTTACAAATGAAATGCATTATTATTATTACTACTATTATTAACACTGACACCCAGGCGTCAATCCTTTTCCATCTAACGTCACTCATCCACTTCATCAGACTCTTCAGACACTTGATCAACCAACACCCTCACTTTCCACATTCTCCCCATCGCACTCGCTCTATCTCTCTTTCTACATACTGTTTCACGTGTCTTTGTGTGTGTGTGTGTGTGTGTGTGTGTGTGTGTGTGTGTGTGTGTGTGTGTGTGTGTGTGTGTGTGTGTGTGTGTGTGTGTGTGTGTGTGTGTGTGTGGCAGCTACTGTAAGTGAAGACATATGGCCTGCCTCTGCACAAATGATGGAGTGTGAAGTCGGCATTCTGCACAAACCCCCTTGTGGTGTGTGTGTTTGTGTGTGTGTGTGTTCGTGCATTTGTTTGTGTGTGTGCGTGTGCGTGCGTGCGTGCGTGCGTGCGTGCGTGCGTGCGTGCGTGCGTGCGTGTGTGTGTGTGTGTGTGTGTGTGTGTGTGTGTGTGTGTGTGTGTGTGTGTGTGGTATTGGAGTTGAAAGAGTTGAGCATAAGTGTAAGCATGGATTCGATTTGTATGTGTTTGTGTGCATGTGTGTGTGTGTGTTTGAATGTCTACAGTATACGTGCACATACTGTACAGTATGTTTGAGTGTGTGCATGCCTGTGGTGGTTATAATTCCTTTTAACAGGTCATTCATGAAAGTCCTTGCGGTCTTGTTTCCAATGAGAACCTGTGAGCAATTAGGGGTTAAGAGTCTTGCTCAGGGACAAATTTCATTTCATCGACACATATGCTGTCCTGGCCGGGAATCGTACCTGCAGCAACCAGGGCCTCTGGCTCCCTAGGCGGGATCACTAACCACTCAGCTACGGTCTATGATATTGGGTTTGATTGTGTCACTGGAAAGATCCATGTGTGTATGTGTCTGTGTCTATGTGCATGTGTGTGTTTGCATACCTGTAAATATCGATATGTCTGTCTGTCTGTGTGTGTGTGTGTGTGTGTGTGTGTGTGTGTGTGTGTGTGTGTGTGTGTGTGTGTGTGTGTGTGTGTGCGTGCGTGCGTGCGTGCGTGCGTGCGTGCGTGCGTGCGTGCGTGCGTGCGTGCGTGCGTGCGTGCGTGCGTGCGTGCGTGTGTGTGTGTGCGTGTGTGTGTGTGCGTGCGTGCGTGTGCGTGTGTGTGTGCCTGCATTCAGGGTCACATAGCCAATCTGCAGGCTGTCTGGGTGCAGCTCTGTTGCCATGGTAATTGGGGATGATAGACAGCCGGATCTCTGGTCGGAGCTGCATAGGGGTGGGGCAAGAATGACCAATGTAGAAGTGTGTGTGTGTGTGTGTGTGTGTGTGTGTGTGTGTGTGTGTGTGTGTGTGTGTGTGTGTGTGTGTGTGTGTGTGTGCGGGGGCTTGTATTACTATGCTTGTGAGGGTTAGAAGTATAGTAGAATTTGAGAAATAGACATTGTGAGGACCGTTTTCCTAGTCCTCACAAGCATGTTTTTGTTTTATGGTGTAAAAAGATTTTTTGAGATTTGTTCTGTTTTCTCAGAGAAAAAGAGTCCAGCAACTTCACCATTTCATACTGCATCGCCTCCCAAAAATAACAGAGTTGCAAGTAGTTATCATCGCAATGCAAGGTGTGGATACCTTGTAGATTTGTTGTTATTGTTAAATAAAAGCGTTTGATGTTACGCAATGGAATATAAATTAAGAGTAGACAAACCATTCATTTGATTGTCATGTGCAAGGAAACGCCTTTGAAAAAGCTAAACATTAGTAATGATCTTGCATACAAAAAGATATTAAAAAAAATAGAAGCCTCTGCATTGCCCATACATACAGTACACGGTGTGTTTTGCCTGAAGGCGGGTCCACAGGGCCACCGTGACTCCACGACACCTGTCAATCACACACCTGGGCAAAGCTTTTTTTCCTTTGCCCTCAAAATCAGTGAGAGTACGCTTTGCACAAGATAAATATTCACTGCCACTGCTACCACTTCATCCTCGGGGGAAACACTGACATCATATTTCAGCGTGCATTCAGTAGAGCAACGTGCATTTTCATGCCTGAGGTTTACTCGTTCCCCATTGAGATCATCATTGAACGACAATATCCTAAAGGCCATTCCTTTCATGATGTTTGAATAAACAATAATTGACCATATCTGCTATTTTCTTTTAAATCGTGTAAAATGTGTCCAAAACTTTTAATATATATACACATTTTGAACTCGTATTTTCTGGGGGTCCCTGGAACAAAATATTTTGAGATGGGGGTCCGCGGCCAAATACATATAATGCTGGGGGTCATTGACATCAAAAAGTTAGAGAACCACTCATATATAGCAACATAAGTTTTTTCAAAAAAGGTGATAGGATTTAGAAGACGTTTGTAGAATCCCCAGAAGCAAAGATTTGAGTTACAAATGTTCGCTTGAAAAATATATATATTTAGAGATTTGCAAAAATCTATTCAAAAATCTATTTTTGAATAGCCAAAGTATTACATAATGGTTAAAGTGGTTAAAATCTAAAGTGACGGATGCTTTCCCGGTCTTAATGGGTTAATATGTTCGTGGGTTTTAAATATATGTTCTTTTGTTAACGGTGTGATTGAACTCATGGTACATTATGCTGAGTTTGCATTCAAGCAAAGGTCATTCCTCTGTATTCTAAAAGGGGTCATATATAACCTCGGTCCCAGCCTCACTCATCTGCGAAAAGAAGAGCCTGGTCACGACCTAAAGCAGCGAGTGTCTAGGATGTCCTGAGTGGACAGAATTTCCGTTTCCCCCGGAAACGATATTTTTTGACCAATCACAACACTCGTTTCATTCACGGAGAATGTTAACAGATTTGTAAAGCATCAACGTCATTTCCTTGGGCGGTACTTCTGCCAAATTCAACCATTTCTGGTTGTCAACTTCCTAGACAACCAACATCCCAGGTCTTGCCCAGGGTGGGTTCACCCAAAAAAAAAAATGTTGTCGCATTTTGTCACATTCCTAAGCCAATAATTTGATGACCAGCTGACCGGTAGGCAGCGGTTCCGGTAGGAGACACAAAGAGTCTCCTTTGTGTCTCCTACAAGAACCGCTGCCGGTCATCAAATTATTGGCTTAGGAATGTGACAAAAACAAAAGAGATATCCATCCACTAATCGATAGAAAAATATATTGTTTTGGGATGAACTATCCCTTTAATTATCAGTTAGAGCTCAACTCCAAGAGCACAGTGTGTGATTGAGTGTGTAATGACATTAAACTCTCAAGAATAATGATTTTTCACCTTATGGGTTCCCAGATTGCTGATATTATAGACGGATAGACTCCTGCAGAGCCACGCCTTAAAATATTACAGTTATCCTGTTTGGTTTGGAAGTGAAGCATTTTCATATGGACAATAAAGACGAAGAAAGCTAAACACGTGTAATTTATTTTTATCTCACATCAATTGTATCATTCGTGTTAGTGGTGACATACAGTAAATACTAATGTGATTTTGAGCATATTGCAAACATTAACCGCTCCAGCGGAGCTGCTCGTGGCCAATGGTACAAGACCGCTCCCAGGTGAATGTGAATCTGTAGGAATCATATTAAAAGTTTTCTTTGTTTAATATATATATATATATATATATATTTTTTTTTTTGTTGTTTAGTTCTAACCAGTTTGGGAACGTTGTGTTGGGGGTGGAATGCAAGAACAAAATCCTGTTAAAAAAAACTGGTTGAAAAAATTGTCAGTTTTCAAAATGTGTGTGTGAGTGCGCATGTACAGTGTGTATGTGTGTGTGTGTGTGTGTGTGTGTGTGTGTGTGTGTGTGTGTGTGTGTGTGTGTGTGTGTGTGTGTGTGCTTATGTGTGTGTGTACAGTGTAGAGAGAAGAGCAGTATCATCATACTGTCATTCTGTAGGGTAATTCCCCACACACACACACACACTCGCAGATCAACACACTTCCCCTCTCCCTCTCTATCTCTCTCTCACTCTCACTCTCTCTCTCTCTCTCGACCACTGAGGGCAGATAGAGTTACAGTGCAGGAGAGGAGTCTCTCTGTTTATCAGTGGTGGTCAAAGTATACTCAAGTAAATACTCAAAGTATTCAAAAGCACAAATTACGAAGTACATTTTCTTTTCATTATCAATGCATTGCTGTATTGAAACATTTCCAAAATAATATCATTTTCTGAAATAGTGAAAATAGCCGATATGCCATGACACGTTGTGTGCTTATAGAATGGCTATTTTAACTATATTTGAAATTGAAATAGGTGTTTCAGTGGTTCATTCATAATATATTTTGGTATGTTTTGTTCATGTTCATGTTTCGTTCATTTGAAATGTAGTGAAAGTCATGAGCTTGGGAAAAAATGGAATAAATAAATAATACTTATTTACAAAATACCAAAAAGTACTTAAGTACCGTACTCGAGTAAATGTACTCAGTTACTGTCCACCACTGCTGTTTATGAATGAGGGAGGGCTATCATTGAGTGCTTATCTCAGCCCGGACTTCCCATGATGCCGTGCTGCAGCCCACAGGAGGAAGCAGGCTGATTGCATAACGGGCAGAATTGCTGTGTTCTTTGGTGCTGAACTGTGAAGGCGTGCGACTTTGAAAACACTCCCCTGGGACCGTGCATGCTTTTAGTTCCTATTTTGCTCAGCCCACTGGAATAACAGGCTTCGGGGCGTCAGAGTCCAGTGTGTGTGTGTGTGTGTGTGTGTGTGTGTGTGTGTGTGTGTGTGTGTGTGTGTGTGCGTTGGGGCGGGGGGGGGGGGGGGGGGGGTTCACATGCATGTGTTGGACACGGCTTACGGTACATCGGTGGTTTTCAAACCTTTTGCTCACAAATGTTCAAAAATAGCAGATCTACAAGCTCGTTGATTGTATGTCTATTTTTGAATAGCCAACGCTAAAATCAAAAATGACACAGACGCTTTCCCGGTTTGAATGGGTTATGGTACACCTGTATTCATACAAATAGCTGATCTACCAGCACACAACACTTACAATGTATTTATAATACGTATCGATATAGTAAATAATTCATAACTTTTTGTATTTTAGCTTGTGGTTTCCTACCTTGCCATAGCCCAGCATGATGATTCTCACCAACACCACATTGATCCTGGCTCCCAGAGACTGGTCGTGATAGATCTCATTCACCTGCAGGAACATGAGAAATGAGTGAATCACAGCAGAGTCAGTGACAAACAAATACATAAAATATGTCAAATTATGACTGTGGTGTGACTCTGCGGATTCGAGCCCGGCACCGCTGCAAGCAGCTCGCCAGCCCGGATCCATCTAGCCGTCCCCAGGATCGTGTTAACGTCAGAACGGGAAAGGCTGATTTCCTCTACACTAGATCCCTAGGCTCTATCACCTCTGCTCACAGGCTCTCATATCAGCATCATTATGCTGATGACACTCAACTGTTTGTCTCTATGTCCCACCCTCTGTCACACAGGTTGAAGAGTGCCTTGTTGCAGTGCACCACCTCAGGCTCAATGCCAACCAGAATGAGCCTCTCTTTTTCCTTGGAAAGCTTTGCTTCCTGCATGATCGATCCATTTCCATCTATGACACCCTGGTGGTAACGCTCCAACTGCCAAGAATCTGGGACCGGGAGTGGTTCTGGATAGGGAGCTGCTCCTTCAAGCCATACAGTACATTGCAGGGATCACTTGATCCTGCAAGTTTGCGCTGTGCAACGTCCAGAGGATCAGAATAACCTTTGTGAGCTAGTAGATTGGCTATTTTCAAATAGCCAATGTGTATAGGTTAAAAGTGATTCATATTTTGCTGCTATATTAAGTGATTTTGCAGGGGGACCCTGGCCTGGACCGCCCTCAAAGGACCCTTGGGGGTACCCGGACCCCACTTTGAGAAACACTGTTCTAACAACAGGGTAAGAAGTCAGGTAAATAAGGTGTCACGGTAATAAGTGCCACAAAGTAACTAGGATACCAGGTAAACATCAAGCCTATAGCATCTGTGTAAGCTAAGCATTATGCTAGCAGGTCACATTGATGCTATCAAACATTCATGTATGTATACATCCCTTCATCACACATGCAGTCACACATAAACACACACCTACGTAGGCATGCACACACTCACTCTCTCACACACACACACACACACACACGCACGCACGCACGCACGCACGCACGCACGCACGCACGCACGAACGCAGAATCACCTATCAACAGAGTTCCATGTTAATGATTGTAGGAGCATGTCTCTCATTAATGCTAGACATGCTCTGATACTCCAAAGGGCTACACCAGGTTTCATTACCTAAATCCCAGCCTACGGGTGACTAATGCATACCTAGATCTGTCCAGTGTGTGTGTGTGTGTGTGTGTGTGTGTGTGTGTGTGTGTGTGTGTGTGTGTGTGTGTGTGTGTGTGTGTGTGTGTGTGTGTGTGTGTGTGTGTGTGTGGTAACTAATGTAGGCCTAGAGGTCTGTGAGGCACAAAATCATTACTATCAGATTAATAATGCAGCCCAAGCCTCAATGCTTAACTCTGCAAGGAGGAGAGAGAGAGAGAGAGAGAGAGAGGAGAGAGAGAGAGAGAGAGAGAGAGAGAGAGAGAGAGAGAGAGAGAGAGAGAGAGAGAGAGAGAAGGGGGCAGAAGGGATGAAGAGAGAGGGAAGGATTGCTGAGAGAGGAGTTTCCTCTGGGTGTTAAGAATTGACCAATAAGGGTCCATTTTAAACTGACATTAAGGATGTAGCTGTGTAGCTAGCAGCACAGGTTGCTGGATGTTACCTGTAATCCACTAGTACTTCAGTATTTACTGGCTCCTCTTCCTATCTATTACACAGCACAATGCATTCTGTTTATTCACTGCCAATTCCTCATCTTTATTTCCCCCTCAATAAGATGAATTTGCACAATTGCATAATATATATATATACGCTCATCACCAGAACCTCATAATGTGAATAGCATTACCATTTGTCTTGAAAAGAAAGTAGAGAATAGTGAATTAAAATGACTTCTAACATGTTACTGTTTGTTCTAAGCACCTCAGACGGTTGCCTCATTTGACAAGCAATTACTATTTGTCAGGCGTATGCATTGAACCACATTTTGGCGGCGGACGAGAGAAATGAGCCTTCGAAACACTTGGCATTCTTGTCGCGTTCATTAGACAAAGCTTTGGCCATTATTATCTCTCATTTTCCAACACATATGGAGGTATTGAAAAACAAAGCCACCGGATGTAAGCACCATTCCAGCAGGAACTTCCAGCCAACATGGAGACTGTTATTACCTGGCTGACATTTCCCTGCTGCTGGAGGCTTCTGAATGGACAGGATGCTATCATCATCCGTCTACATGCTTATCACTCAAACACTGAATGAAATGCACAGGGAGAGCATCCTATCAACCCTTCACTGTGCCATTTCGTCCGTGATCATACAGCAGGCCTACACATGCATACACACGGACGCACGGACGCACACACGCGCGCGTACCTGTGAGGACATTCACATTTTAGGACGGCAATTTTATAAATGCCATTTTTAACTAACCTAAAGCCTGAGAAAATAGGTGATCTACAAGGCTGTCTATTGCAGTGGCGGAACAACTGAACAACTGGAAGCCGGGCCGGTAGGCACGGCACACTGATCAGCCCCCCCCCCCCCTGTGCGCGCGCGAAAATGTGCGGGTTTTGGGCAGATTGTGTTTGTTTTTTTGTTACTTTATTTCGGTTTTAGGGTTAGGGTGAGCTTCCAACAGTGTATTGGGGGTGAATTGCCTCGAATATATTTGCAGTTCCATGTAAGCTGGTGAATCTCTGGGAAGGTTGCTTAGAGGCGGAGAGGCAGAGAGGCGGAGCACGCAAAGTGCGTCTAATTCTACTAAAATAAAGGTCCATGTGATCTGACGGCCCGGGCCCCCGAAGTCCCGGGCCCGTAGGCGGCCGCCTACCTAGCCTACCCGGACGCTCCGCCACTGGTCTACTGTGACGCATTGTGAGCTTGTAGATTGTCTATTTCCGGTTCATGACACCGGCGCACAACGTAGTATAAATCAGGCAGAATTCCAACCTCAACCTGTAAATTTAACCTATCGATGCCTAATTCTAACCCCAACCTGAATCTTTTCCTAAGTTCCTCACAATGTCTATTCCTCAAATGTTATACTTGTGGGGACACTTAGCCCTCACAAGTATAGTGATACAAGTACACAATCATGCACGCACACACACGTGCACACACGTGCACACACATGCACACGCGCACACTCACACACACACACACACACACACACACACACACACACACACACACACACACACACACACACACACACACACACACACACACACACACACACTCTCTCACACTCACACTCTCTCACACACACACACACACACACAAACACACACACACACACACACACACACACACACACACACACACAGGTATGGCGCACACATGCCCACAAGCCCACACTCCTCCCTCATTAGCAATGAGTACCTCATATCCAGAGAGAGGGTGATTAGCACTATGTAACGATGCCTCTCTAACCCATTCAATCCGGGAACGCGTCTGTGTCATTTTAGATTGGAGCTATAATCATTATTTTATACTTTGACTATTCAAAGTATAGCCAAAGAATAGTATAGAACATTTGTGCAAATCTTTGAATACATGTATTTTTGGAAACAACGTTTTTAACTCAAATCTTTGCTTCTGGGGGGGGGGGGGGGGGGTCCCTGGAACAACATATTTTGATGGGGTACACGGCCAAATACATACAATTTTGGGGGGTCCTTGACATGAAAAAGTTTGAGAACCACTTATATTATAGCAACATAAGTTTTCCAGAAAATCGGTAGGATTTAGAAGACATTTGCAAAGATTTTCACAAATGTTCACGATTTCTCAAACAAATTGCAGCTCTACAAGCTTGTGAAAATGTGTGCAAATCTTTGCAAATGTCTTCTAAATCCTAACGGTTTTCGGCCTGAAGAAATCTTAAAATGACACAGATTGCGTTCCCGGATTGAATGGGCTAAAGGTCTCCATCCAGATCATCACGCACCTGTGCATCCATCACCGTGATGGTACTCAGCACAGGAACATTACTGCATGCTGGTAAACAGCTCCGTGTTTGTTTATTACAGTACAACGTGGAATATGAAACACCCACATCAGTCTATCTGACCCCCAACTCTCTCTCTCTCTCTCTTTCTCTCTCTCTCTGCAGACAATGTTATAGTTATAAACGAGGGAATCGTAAGAACTGATAAGATATTATTTTGGCTTTGTATCCGTTTTCTTTCTTCAATATTATCTCTTGGTTCATGAGCTTGTCTCTTTGTTTTGGGGCCAAATACTGCTGAAGAATGAAACCCTTGTCCTCCCCATCCGGGCTCTGTGTGTGTGTGTGTGTGTGTGTGTGTGTGTGTGTGTGTGTGTGTGTGTGTGTGTGTGTGTGTGTGTGCGCGCGTGTGCGTGCGTGCGTGCGTGCGTGCGTGCGTGCGTGCGTGCGTGCGTGCGTGCGTGCGTGTGTGTGTGTGTGTGTGTGTGTGTGTGTGTGTGTGTGAAACATTTTCAGATGGGGGTCTGCGACCAAATACGTATCAATTTGGGGGACCTTGACATGAAAACGTTTGAGAACCACTGCTCTACCATACAGTTTGGTTCAAATAACAATTATTCATTCAAATATGTCCTGATTGCAGCTGTAATCTATGTTCTTCTTTCTGTATATTCTCTTCTTTTTGTTGTCCCCCACCCAGAGTTGACAATGTGTCCATCTATGTGTGTGTGTGTGTGTGTGTGTGTGTGTGTGTGTGTGTGTGTGTGTGTGTGTGTGTGTGTGTGTGTGTGTGTGTATGTCTAGAGTACGTACGCATGCATGTGGGTGCATGCGTGTGTGTGTGTGTGTGTGTGTGTGTGTGCGCACACGTGTGTGCGCACGTGTGTGTGTGTGTGTGTGTGTGTGTGTGTGTGTGTGTGTGTGTGTGTGTGTGTGTGTGTGGGAGGTAGGGGGTTGTAAGGGTATCTGCATGAGGACATCAAAGCACTCCCACAGAAAACTGCTAAATCCTGTCTGCGAAGTTCAACTGGAGTGTCAGTGTGTGTGTGTGTGTGTGTGTGTGTGTGTGCGTGTGTGTGTGTGTGTGTGTGTGCGCGTGTGTGCGTGCGTGCGTGCGTGCGTGCGTGCGTGCGTGTGTGCGTGTGTGTGTGTGGGTGCGTGTGTGTGTGTGTGTGTGTGTGCGCGTGCGGGCATGTGTGTGCGCGGGGGTGTGTGTGCGTGCGTGTGTGCGAGTGTGTGTGCGAGTGTGTGTGCGTGTGTGTGTGTGCATGTGTGTGTGTGTGTTCTTCCCACTCCTTTCCCAGTGTTTACCTCAGCCCTCCATGCTGTACATTTGTTCCCAGTAACATGTATTGATGAGTACTGGGTTTTACCCAGTATAGTACAGCCAGCCCATCATTGGCATATTGATGTTTGGTCAAATCCCATGGCATTTCTATGTGTGTACGTCTTCCAATAGACGCTCCAGGGGTTCAATAACCTCGGCCGTGTTGGACTTATATAATGATAGTCATTAGAATGGATCGCCATTACCCAGCATGCATTGTGCACCGAATGGGGCCAAACAAAGCACCTCCTCAGTTCCTAACCACCCTCCCAGATCCTTACCTAACCTTAACCACACCTTAAACCACACATATCCACACCTTAACCGCACTAACCACATCTCAACCATGCCTAATCACACCTAACTACACCTTAAACACACCTTAACCAAACCTAACCCCATCTTAACCACACCTTTACCACAACTTGGGGTGAAAGAAACTTAAGTACTGAAGTACAGTACCCAAGTAAATGTACTTAGTTACTTTCCACCACTGGAAAGTAACTAGAGAGGAGAGTAGAAATGAACAGATGGAAAATTAAAAGCAAGCATATAGAGAGGAGAGAGA
>NC_139955.1:17274807-17289807 GCF_963454915.1 Gymnoscopelus microlampas | reverse complement strand
GAGGTACAGTTTAACTCTTCCTTGTGGCTATCTATCGCACTGTGAGGCATGGCAAGCAGTGTGTGTGTGCATGGAAATTCAAAGTGCTTTGTGATCCTAACACCTTGGCTGCACGGCAGCCATACTGGCAAGAAATTGAGCCGCGTATTACTTCCTTCACAGGTGTTACCAATTAAACTAATTAGGGCTTTGTTCAGAAGTGGTCCAATAAAAGTCTTGCCAATATGGCTGCCATGCATAGGGCCACACACACTTGAAAGAGCACATACTGTACACGTAACCTGTCATGACAGCTGTCTCTCAGTCTCACCCTGAATGCAAAGTGTGTATCGCATGTGTACTAATCAACTCGATCGATATACTGTAGGTGTGCAGCCACACCTACAGTAGCTCTGAGTTCAATTAGTTTGACTCAGGCCAGGTGTGACTGCTTAAATCAGCCCCCCCCCCATCCCACAGGTTCTATACACTCTCTCTGAAGCCTGTAAAGTCAATTTGGTTCCTAACTGTCCATCACTTAGCTGGGGACCCCATGGAACCCCCGGCTCAAGGTCCCATGCAGGTATCCGATCCCCACGCTGTAGACCTGCTGTGTGTGTACTGTAGCTTCTAACATAAGACCAGGTATTTTTTTTATTGTGAACGAACATGAACGGGCGGGGATCATCCGGCTATATATAGGATATATATAGTTCAAATGGAAGGGAAGGGACCCACAAGCTGCTCACAGGTCAGGATGCTTGACTAAGCTCACAACGGGTCACAATATGTGTGCTATTTTCCCTGAATGTTTCCCCCAGACACTAGGTTTCATATGGTAAAATGAATCACCCCTCCTCTGCTCTGTGTTTCACATTGGCAAAGCATTCCACCACTAGTAATTTTCTCCTGTGTCTTTAGAATAGGCCCAGCTGTTTGTCTGTCTGTGTGGGTGTCCAGCACTTACGATGTTCATGAGCGTGAGCAGGTACTTCTGCACATGTTCCTTGCCGTGGAACTGGACCACGGAGTCGTCCACGCCCAGCAGCACCTCGATGTTGTAGGCCCTGTCGGGGCTCTGTCTGCGGATGCGTCCTGCCCTGGTCTGGTTGATGCTCTCTTCCACGCCCCGGTATAGGCTCTCCAGGTCCATCAGACCACCAAGGTCTGCACCTAGCGGGGGGGAACAAACACACACACACACACACATGGTTAGTGCTGTAAATAAGGGATGTACCTAAAGAACAGACAGGTATACTGTATTAAATACATACACAAAAAGGTTGTTCCATGTTCACACACATTTACGCACGCACGCACGCACACGCACACACACACACACACACAGAAAAGTGTTTGTGCCATGTTTGGTGCGGAGTGGAGCCTGTGGCACCCTGGGGCCCTTGGGGGCCACACATGACCCCTGGTGTAGCTATTCTGATCCACCGTCGACCCACCCTCTAGGCAGTTTTAATATAGGAGAGCACATTTCAACAACACGGCAATTCAATGTGCTTTACAGAAAACATTAAGTAGGAAGTTGATAATCAAACAGCTGACACCTTTCTAAATTAGCATTGCTTTTTTGTTATTCTGTTAAAGTCCACAAGACTAAAGGTGCGTTCACACCGGACAAGATGAAAGTAATTGCGTCGGTTAAATTGTGGGAGCCGTATTCAACTGACATTTAGCTTCAGATGCGTCGTAGCCAGCGCCTCTGAAACGCAGGCCGGTGTGTCAGACGTGTCCATTTCCCATGATGTCTTGCGGGGTTGTGGGCAGCTCTGAGTCTGACCAAGTGACGCTTTTCCAGTGTGACTAGTGCTATTTTTAGAAGTGAGGGAAGCAAGGCACTCTATTTACTTGACCACTTACCCTATTTTTGGTTGACTAGAGTTCATGTCAGTTACTCTGATATTGCTCTTTGTAAGTCTGTTAAATAGGCCTACCTAGATAAGAATGTAAAACAAAAGAAAGAAAAAAGGTATAATATACACGTGTGGAGAGAATTTGAACACATCGGTGTGTGTGTGTCCTCTGTCGCCTGCCAAGACACCAGTTGACAGAAGTGAGGCATGTGTGTCCTGTGTAACTGTTGGAAACAGTGTGGCTATCCTTCACAGCTCCTCTCCTTAATCAACCAAATATTTCTGCTCCCAGCTGAAGCAGACCAGCAGATGGTGCTTTGCAAACACATGGATTAAGACAGCTCCCTCACACAGGGGCTGCCCCTACTGCTCTGCTCTTGGCTTTGCGCTACGTCTGAAACTCATTATGAAATACATGTTCTGCATAGACTCACTCAACACACTGAAGCTGATATTCGGTTAGAATTCCAACCTTCTTGATTCTTGACATTTATTTTGTGTTGGACTATACAGATATAGGCTGTGTGTGTGTGTGTGTGTGTGTGTGTGTGTGTAATATATATATACATATATATTTAAAAAAAATGTTTTTGCAATGAATTGTTATATTCCAACCAGCAATACACAAGGTGCTTGTAAATGATAATCGTATAATTCTGAAATGAATCTATATTCGTTTTGAGTGTCTGGACCTTTCTTTTCCTGCTAGGCAGAGAGTCAGTGCGAAGATAAATCGCTCTGTCTCCAGAGTCAAGGCCATTCTTCCCTTCTTCCCTCCCTCCACATCCCTCTCTCTTTCTCTTTCTCTCTCTCTCTTACTCTCCCAGTATGTAGACACATTGTGGCCTTGCTGGAATAGAAGCCTTGGAGGGCCAAGTCATGCCGCTTTGAACATGGCGTCTTAGGGGAATAGACAATGATGACTCCAGCCGAAGCCTCCCACATGGAGGGATGGTGAGTCTGTGCCGAGTCTGAGCCTATAATAGATTCATAGATGTTCACACGTTATCATTTAGGCCTAGAAGCAAGCATACTACTAGAGTATGTGATGACATTACATGGAACGGCCTATCCCTTTTTTCCTCTATACGCAACCACCTTAACCCTTTAAGACCGGGAACGCATCTGTGTGTCATTTTAACATTTCATTGGCTATAAAAAAAATAGCAGATCTACAAGCTCATAGAGCGGCACCGAGTGCCGCTCTATGAGCTTGTAGACCTGCTATTTTTTGAAAAACATTTGTACAAATCTTTGAATATATATATTTTTTTTAAATACATTTTTTTTCTCAAATCTTTGCTTCTGGCGGGTCCCTGGAACAACATATTTTGACGGGGATCGGTGGCCAAAAACGTAATTTTGGGGGTCCTTACATGAAAAAGTTTTGTCATTTGTCAAGACATTTGACAGTTACGAAAAAAAATATATATACAAAGATTTTCACAAATGTTCATGATTTGAATAGACAAAGAAATCTTAAAATGACAGAGACGCGTTCCCGGATTGAATGGGTTAATGAGCAAAACAATACAGAAGACAGATCTTTGAACATCACCTTCATACTGCCTGCAACACTGAACAGTTTCAATTGTACGAGTGTGTTTTGTGCACTGTGTTGAAATGTCTACATAAAGACAACCAACACCTTATTATCATGACGATAACAAGGGACAGTGTGGAGGGATTGTTGGGTCTCTGTAAGTAAGTAATAAGTAGGCAGGAGTGGCCTATTGTCAATATCGGCCCGAAAACAAGGGTTTCTATTGCCTTTAATGTGTGGACCCTGGTACATGGATTGCTTAAGTGGAGGGCAACACCTACCATCAGCTCCCAGTACTTAGCGCACAACTTAAAACACAAGACAAGTGCGCAGCACATCGTTGGAGGTGAACTTCCCCCTCTCCAGGACATACACGAGAGACCATGTGTGGCTAAGGCGTAAAGTATCATCAGGGACATTATGCACATTAGCCACATTTTTACTTTATCTCTTCTATGCTCTAATCTAGTATCTTTTAACTGCATTGATGAGCCTGCACAATTAAAGAGGTGGTGCCATGGTTTTGCACTTTTTCTGTTTTTCATGTGTCTATGAGGTTGATAGAACTTCATTAAGCCCCCTGGTGGTGTTTTATGGTCTTTTATGTCTTCTCTGACTATTTTGAGTTTCTACCTGGAGGCTGAAACCTTGAGGGTCAAACGTGCCAATAGAAAAACAGCCCTTTAGTGACATAGTAAAAATATACCCTCCCCCTCATTATCATAACACAACAGGTGTGGGCATGAGGAGGTGAGAACCAGGTATACTTAATGAACTGGAGGCGTGTCCACATAAAAACATAATTTTAACAATTTCTGTACACTTTTTTGAAAAGAATCTTCTTCCTAGTATAACCATAATACCTGATGATGATGTTTTAGGGGGGGGGGATCACTGAAAATCACGGCACCCCGTCTTAAAGAATTTCACCTACAGCATGTTACTTAAAATATGATGTGACAATAAAGATTGATTCTGAGGTTTTTAATAATACGTTTAGATATTAATGATAGCAAGTACTGTGTTATACGCTACATTATATTCAAACACAATAAGTGATCACAGACACAAATCTGAGGTCAAACTGCAAAGGAATACATTTAATCACAGGTTTAATTATGTTCAATTCTGTTGATGGATATTGTTCACTGTGCAATCATACAATTGTTTCTGTTGTCCCATTGTGTAAAAATATGTTATATTGTATTTGTGTTTTGTGTGTGTGTGTGTGTGTGTGTGTGTGTGTGTGTGTGTGTGTGTGTGTGTGTGTGTGTGTGTGTGTGTGTGTGTGTGTGTGTGTGTGTGTGTGGGGGGGGGGGGGGGGGGGGCTGGATGTAATGCCAACAGATTGTTTTTAACTATAAAAGTGCAGACCGTAACTTGGTGTAACACACAGCACGAAGAACAGTTGGAGTCCCATTGCTCTGACACTCTGACTGAAAGTAGGTGTGTTGGCGTACCGAGAGAAGAGAGAGAACAAGAGATGAGAGGAAAGGAAGAGTTGGGGAGAGAGAGAGAGAGAGAGAGAGAGAGAGAGAGAGATCTTCCATCTTGTCTCCCAATCAGCAAGGGGCATTCTGCCTCACCCGCTCCCTCTTATGCAACGTTTCCACAGCAACGGGCTCATGGGTAAAACAATGTGTCGCATGGCTAATATTGGCTCCCGAGTCGCTAGGAGAGTGATCCTGGAAGTATGAATATGATTCCATATCTTCCCAGGGAGCGACAGAATGTGACTAAGTTGGGCCTCTCGCTCTCACTGCGAAAGAGAGAGAGAGAGAAACTGAGAGACAGGGAGACAGAAGAGGGAGAGATAGCTAACAGAGGAGAGAGGGAGAGAGAGAGAGAAACCCATCTGAACAACAAAACTCATTATTCTACCCACCATCTGTCTGTTTGTCTCTCCTTCACATCTCATCACATCACGTGTGTTGTATCGTTCTTAGTGTTATTTAAATTACGTGTACACCATTTACACCTAATTGGCGTTGGCCATTATTGTCTCTGAACCTTCATACCAATAAAGCTAATCAAATTGAAACAGAGAGAGAAGACATCTTGTATGTCCAGAAACCATTACTATTCAGGAAAATAAGAACCTGTGTTCCAATGGAACCAAAGGAGGTAATATTTATAGAGAGAGAGACAGAGACACAGACAGACAGACAGACAGACAGACAGACAGACAGACCGAAACGGAGATATAGACCCCAAGATGGAGGTAGAGACAGATAAAGAGACAGGAGAGAACATTGAAAAAATATTTCCAGGGTTTCCCTTTAGGATGTCATTCACACGATGACAGTTCTGTCCCCTTGTTAAGAGAGCTGGCATTAAGGTTGTGTCCTTCACTTTGTGAGGAAAGAAAGAAAGAAAGAAAGGAGAGAGTGTGAGAATAAAGGGATGACCAGAGGGAGGGAGGCCAACATTTTTTCTCTTTAACTCGTTCAACTCCAGTCATCAGGCAAACTCTATAAAGCTGAAATTGTAATTAATTGAGAGACACACAGAGAGAGAGACAGAGAGAGAGAGAGATGAGAGGTGGGGGGTAGAGAGAGGTGATGGATGGGAGGGACCTTGCTGTTCTGTTTCAAGCTCCTGTGGTGATGAAGAATATCACTTGCATGCAGAGAAGCAGCACTTTCTGTACTTCTAACTCAAGGGGGAAAAATAATAATAGAGGGGTATGAAACCCATGTAATCTAGCCAGTACACTCTGACACTGGGGGCTGTGAGAACCATTATCCCGTTATCTCCAGGCCTTCACCATATCCATGGATATGCCAGAATGTGGTTTGTGGATTTCAGCTGCACCTACAACACTGTTGGTCTAGAATTTACTTCACAATAAGCTAACTCAGCTAGCCATACCCTTCAACACCTGTCAATGGATCACCAACTTCTTCCTGACAGAAATTAAGCAGTATGTGAGTTTGGGCCCCATGTCTATTAACACGTGTCCCCCCACGATGCTCACCACTCTTGGACTTACTCTAGTCTACACAAATGACTGTACCGCCACAGACACATCCAGCTAAATCCTTAAGTGTGTGGATGACAGGACTCTAATGGGTCTTATCTCAACAATAATGAGAACCTTCTACCGAAGAGAGGCGCAGCCTAGTACGATGCAAGCTCAACACCTACGATCTGGAGGAAATGCTGGTCGATTTCCACAAACATCTGATAGATCTGAAATGAATATGGAATTCATGTCATACGTGTATCATTTTGTATAGTTCTATAAATCATGTCGCCATGGCCTATTCAGATATTCATGCTCACATCAAGACCTATTTTTGAATTGTCATGCTTATGTCACCATGACACAGAAAGCCCATCTCTGTGACAGCTGATAAGAACAACATGACGACCACTCCAGCCGGACAATCGGTCGGACAGACGTGTATTGATAGCAACATTGCTCTTATGAAAATGTCCTTGTAACGATTCTATGACGTGTGTAAAACATTTCTTAACAATGTGATAGTATGTGTCATTTGTGATAATGTCATTTGCACGTGTTACTGTTTGTACAATTTGTTGTTGTTGTTTGTCTTTATTGCTCTATGTTTCATGTGTGTACAGTATGTCCTACATTCTGGCAATAACGTTATTCAACATAAGTTCTGCCATCAGTTCACATTACCCTCTTTTCACCGGCAAGACGTGAAAGCACGTCTTACTTAACCAACCTGCCCACATGTGCGTGCGTGCAAGCTCAGATGCAGTGCAGTGTGCCCTTAAACTCATTCAACTGGACAACAACTCCTCTTCCACTTTCTCTCTCTACCTCTCCTCATTCCTGCCCCTTTGCTTGCTCACCCTTCCCCCAATCCTCATTAGCTTACCTTGGTCAAACCCCACCAACCCCAACCCCCCCCCTTCCCCATCTCCTCCCAGTATTCTCATTCTGGTGGGGTACAGAGCACGCCCTTATTAGGAGACAAAGGTACTTTGTCTTTCAACCTTTCCAAAATGTCAAGAATGTCAACTTACCTGCAGAATAAGGGGAGGGGGAGGGGCAGCTCCACTCTGCATTCTGGAGCGCTACTGTATATTGAGTGGTTTCGACCATACACTGGAATCTCTCGCCAACTTCTGCTGTGTATGTGTGTGTGTGTATACACCTGTGTTCTAGCTTGTGCACTGCAGAGACCTTGCTTGTGCATCCAGTCAAGGTAACTACGGAGTAACTGTCATAGAGACTCTCATGCATGGTGATTTATGTAACACAGAGGGCCCACTCAGCATGCTCATGCACGCACACGCACACGCACGCACACGCACACACACACACACACACACACGTGGGTATTCCAAGCTAATCGAAATTACAGTAATAATTAGCAATAATTTACATAATGATGTACTGACTGTTCATTAATATGCACTGTCCCGTCTAAATGTTCAAAGTGAAGTACAGTTATAAAGTTAGAACTATGAATTAAAAAATGGTAATCTAAAAATATTGCAGCATTGATACTTTTACTAAAGTAAATATTTGTAGTACTTTTTCCACCACTAACCCTAACCCTAACCCTAGTGAGCAAATGCTTTGAGAGGCCGGTGAGAGAATACGCCTGCCTCGCTGGACCCGTGGCAATTTGCATACCGTCAAAACAGATCCACAGACAGCGCAATTTCCATGGCCCTTCACACGGCCCTCTCTCACCTGGATGACAGAGACCTGAAGGACAAATACTATGTACTGTATTTGGTTCATGGACTAACAGCTCAGCATTCAACACTAAGCTTGACACTAAGCTCAGGGACCTCGAGCTGCACCCGAGCATGTGTGACTGGATGCTAGACTTCCTGACCAACCACCGCCAGAACGGGACAACATGACATCTGACTCCCTGACCCTAATACACGCAGGAGCCCCCTAAAAAAACTAACAGAAATGTAAATTGTATTATGTTCCAATTGTAATGGTGACAGCCCTTACGACGACGAGTCCGCCTACAGGGTGAAAAGAGACCAGCTCACCATTCATTATCCCTCGCTTACACACCTTATCTGACCACAGATCGGCGTCTTTGTGAGGATTTCTGGTGGTGAAGGAGACGAGGCATCCTTTAGCTCACCCCTCTTACATAACTGTCTGTTTGTCAGAGAGAGAGAGAGAGAGAGAGAGAGAGAGAGAGAGTAGATGGCTGACGGGGAGGTAGCATAGTGCACACTGAGTCCTCCTGTGCCCTGCTGGACTGCTGTTTCATTATACCAGCTTAGCTATTGGCTACTACTAATGACCATAGTTTATGCTTTGCATCCTACACACTCCTAATGCAAAAGGGAAAATAGCCAGGCAAAGGTTTAATGATGAACGTTTTGGCGTTTGTACTTAGTATTTTATGCACTGTGCCATTGTTGTTAGGCTCTAAAGTCAATTTAATCTGTACAGCACATTTCATACCAAGCAAAACTTAATGAGCTTCACATTCAAAAACAACAAGGAATGATGAAGAAACAGTTATACATAAGTACAGCCACCAACCCTATCAACCCACCCACACAAGAAGTATTTATAGACCCCACCCATCAACAACTCAAATGATACGACATTTAGGACCACCCTACACCACCCCCACAATAACACGCACGCACGCACGCACGCACGCACGCACGCACGCACGCACGCACGCACGCACGCACGCACGCACGCACGCACGCACGCACACACACACACACACACACACACACACACACACACACACACACACACACACACACACACACACACACACACACACACACACACACACACACACACACACATACACTTAAAGCTTGTATTGAGGCTGTATTTATAAATATGGTAGAGTTGTAGCACTAAATGCACCATCATTAGTATATGAAATATATAGGATTGCCCATATATGAGCATATTGGTTGGATCGGTTTGTTTTACTTGTTCAGAAGTAAAAGTACAGACAATTTGAAATACTCCAGTAAAGTAAAAAATACCTCAAAATTGCACCACTGTGGAATAAATGCAAAAAGTGAGTTAAGTTGAAGTTAGACTGGCCTATCCAAGAAGATGACATGGCTTCAGACAGGACCATGAAGTGTGAAGCCAGGTGAACAACTTGACGGCTGAACAGTCCGAGTTCAATTGAATCTCTGAATAACCCATTCAAACCGGGAACGCATCTAGTTATCTGAAACACGTATGTTGCTATAATATCAGTGGTTCTCAAACTTATTCCTGTCCCACCAAAGATTATGTATTTGGTCGTGGACCCCCCCCCCCCCCCCCCCCCCCCATCTCAAAATATTTCGTTCCAGGCACCCCTAGAAGCAAAGATTTGAGTTACAAACGTTCGCTTTAAAAACATGTATACATTCAAAGATTTGCACAAAACGTTCATGATTTTTCCCCAAAAATAGCCCAAAGTATAAAGCAACGGCTATAGCCGACATCTAAAATGACACCGATGCGTTTCTCGGATTGAAAGGGATAAATCAGCCTATTATCATTGAAGCTATAGCTACCGTATAACTGCCACCGCGTACGCGCGGTTGCACCTGACGTAGCCGCCTAGCTACACCGTATACCGTTCGTGTGAAGGGTCACTCTCGCTCTCTTTTCCGTGTCATTATTACTTTGTTTTCACAGAGAATGGAGAGATGAGAGAGTGCCGTAATCACCCGCTGACTCGACAAAAGCATGGACAACAGAACATAGCGGTATAAAGGGGACAGACACGCGACCGCGAGAGAACATCTGCCTTCTGTGTGAAGGGCCTTATACATGAAGACAATGTCCTAGTGTCCAATCTGCAGTCAAGAGGCTTTTTTTTTTTTACAGGCTAACACGTACTTCTCCCCCATGGTATATCTATCATCTCTCACCACCACCAACCTTCCTCTCCTCTCCTTTCATCTTCTGTCTTGACCCAGACTGTCATCTCCTCTCCTCTCCTCTCCTCTCCTCTCCTCTCCTCTCCTCTCCTCTCCTATCGTTTCCTCTTTTCATTAATCCATTGAGACCGGGAACGCATCTGGTGTCATTGTGGATTTCTGTGGTTATTCAAAAAATAGCAGATCTACAAGCTCGCAGCGCGACACTCGTAGATCTGCTATTTCTTTTGGAAAAATCGTGAAAATGTGTGCAAATCGTTGAATAGTTCTTTAAAGCAACTGAAATCTTTGCTTCTTCTAAACTTTGTTTTTCTTTTTTACTTATGTAGCTATCATATCAGTGGTTCTGAACCTTTTTTCATGTCAAGGACCACCCAAAATGATGTTTTGTTCCAGGGACCCCCACCACCAGAAGCAAAGATTTGAGTTCCAAATGTTCGCTTTAAAAATATATATATATTCAGAGATTTGCACACTTTTTCACGATTAGTTTTTCCAAAAAATAGCAGATCTACAAGCTCATAGCGCGACACTCTGTGCCGCGCTATGAGCTTGTAGATCTGCTATTTTTGAATAGCCAAAGAAATCTAAAGTGACACAGATGCGTTCCCGGATTGAATGGGTTAAATGCGCCTTTGGAGGCTTTTTCATTAGAGGGACGTACGACATAAGGAAAGAGAAAGAGAGAAAGAGAAAGCCTATCTAAAAGGTGTGAGACAATATGTATGCAAATGGTTCACCATCACAGCGTAGAAGCAGAGGATTTATCATCCAATAATATCACACCGTCATAAACGACCCTAATGATAAACATACCTACGTTAACCCATTCAATCCGGGAACGCATCTGTGTCATTTTTAGATTTCTTTGGCTATTCAAAGATAGCAGATATACAAGCTCATCATAGCTTATTTTTTGAAAATGTGTGCAAATATATGTATGTATATATACATTTTTAACTCAAATCTTTGCTTCTGGGGGTCCCTGGAAAATAATATGTTGAGATGGGGATACAATACAATATAATTTTGGGGGTCCTTGACATGAAAAAAGGTTTGAGAACCACTGATATTATAGCAACATATAAAAAAAAGAAGCTGTTAGGATTTTGAAGACAAGAAGCAAAGATAGGAGTTCAAAATGTTCGCTTTAAAAAATATATATATTCAAAGATTTGCACACATTTTCAAGATAAAAAAAAAAAAAAAGCAGATCTACAAGCTCGTAGCACGGCACTCGTAGCACGGCACTCGCTATGAGCTTGTATACCTCATAGCGAGTTAATGAAGTCCACGATCATAACACCAGAGGCAGCTCCACGAATCATGTTCAACCCAGATTTGGCTCAACAAAGGGAATGAACTTGTTCTCATGCTATTCATCAAAAATGTGGAATGCCCTACCAAAAGGAGTAAAGGAGTGTAAAACCCTACTCACTTTCAAAACTGCCCTAAAGATGCACCTTCAGGAGGCTGCAATTCGAAAATGGCCCCTGTCTAAGTCTTTAGCCTATGCGTTCCCGGTCTTAATGGGTTAAGACTATACGTAACACATTCATATATCATCTCTGATACAGCTACCTTACAGGGCACGCTGAATCAACCCAGATTACACTTTAACATCCCCAACAATTATGAACAATCAGCAGTGAAGTGTTTGAACACAGGGAAAGGAGAAAGTGAAATGTTTTGGCATTTTAAACTGGCACACTGTCATGTGTGGAAGACATTGTTACTCAGGCGGCCTGTGATTGCACAGACGGACTCCATCGCAGAAGTGTGGCACTCAATAACCAGACGGCAGAGAATTAATAAGGCGCTACAGTGTATCAGTGTTACTAAATTGCCCGTGTTTCATAACAGAGTCTTTCGGCACAATTGTCAATTAGAAACAATTAGCCCGTTACGACCGGGAACGCATCTGTGTTATTTTTTAAATTTTATTTGGCTATTAAAGAATAGCAGATGTGTAAGCTCATAGCGCGGCACCGAGTGCCGCGCTATGAGCTTGTAGATCTGCTACTTTTTTGAAAAATCGTGAAAAGGTGTGCAGATCTTTGAATACGTATTTTTTTAAAGCGAATATTTTAACTCAAATCTTTGCTTCTGGGCATTCTTCAAATGTCTTCTCCTAACAGTTTTTTTTTTCTAATGTATGTTGCTATAATATCAGTGGTTCTCAAACCTTTTTCATGTCAAGGACCCCCAAAATGTTATGTATTTGGCTGCGAACCCCCATCTCAAAATACGTTGTTCCAGGGAACCCCCCCCCCAGAAGCAAAGATTTGAGTTAAAAATGTTTGCTCTAAAATAATATATATATTCAAATTTTCACAATAAAAATAAATAAATAGCCAAAGTATAAAATAACGACTATATAGCTAAACTCTAAAATGACACAGATGCGTTCCCGGTCTTAAAGGGTTAAAGCAGTCATTTATCACTCTACCCTCAGCCAGAGCCGTACACAGGGAGGGAGTATTGCAGGGAGAGAGGCTGATAAAAAGTGTAATCAAAGACGTAATTACCCCGACGCTCAACAGAGGCGGATCGTGACAAAGTCAAAGTATGAGATCATACCTTTCCCCATCAAAACATCTTTTGGATATCTTTGAGATTAAATCAAGTACTTTTGTCTAGTCAAACAATAGCCAAACACCCCGATGCGGAATAGTCTCAATATAACAGTCAATAATAAGACAGTCAATTGGAATAAGTGGAAAGAAGGAGGAATCGCACGTGTGTGTGTGTGTGTGTGTGTGTGTGTGTGTGTGTGTGTGTGTGTGTGTGTGTGTGTGTGTGTGTGTGTGTGTGTGTGTGTGTGTCTCAGAAGGCGCTCTGTGTGAAAACCCGGCACTTCTGTTTTGAATCACAACCTTTGATTGACTGACGATAGAAACGTAATTGACACAAGGAATTAACAATCACACTTTGAGGATTACAGAGACATTTTGAATGACATCAATCTGACAGAAAGATGAGGAGAGAGAGATTATGAATATGTATGAGAGAGAGAGAGAGAGAGAGAGAGAGAGGGGGAGGCAGACAGTAGAGATGGTGTAAAACTGGTAATCACATGCCATGCCACTCTTTCATGGCTGTACATAGAAGGATGTTGTGTTGTTTAAATATGACAATGTGATGTTTTGACATGGGTTTCCAAATGATTATTCTTAATCAAAGAAATTAATTAAATTAAATAAATGGAATATTGGTACATTTGTATTAATACAAAAAAAAAGACTGACAACAGAAAACAGGACAAGCTTGGCTTTAGTGAATGAAGTCAATAGAAATGGAGAGCAATAACAGACAATAGATTTGCAACTGGTATAAGTCATGAACGCCTCTGCAATGTGTGTGTTCTGATGATGATGATGATGATAAATAAATTATTGTCTCTTCACCATCCACGTGGAGCCAACACATCTCATCTATCTTATTTTCTTCCCGGACAACCGTGTGTAAGCGATTCCCAAGCCAGTCAGCAAGCCAATTGTTTAGGGGAGCGCTTGTTTTGGTTCACTCGACATCCTGCATTATGTGCAAACACTGTGGCTTGTTTCTGTCAATATGAACGTCAGATATAAATAAATAAAAAAGGAATACAATCGTGATAAAAAATATGCGATCTAGCGCACGGACCGTCCGCTCGGGTTTTTAGCTGTGGTGGACTCGGGATGGAGTTCTTCTACTGTACCACTCGTCCTATAGGACATCATAACATCATATAAAGGTAAGGAAAAGGCTAGTCCGAAATTCTTCTTTAAATACTTTTCTAAAGTTAGTGATGTACACAGTTATTCCACCAGAGGGAGCTCCACAGACTTTGTACCATTGCTGATTCAAAAGCTGTATGGGAAAAGACTGTATACTATGCAGCAGTTATGTGGAATGGGTTTTGTGGTGGAAATTTTGGTCAAAATATATTTTTTTGCCACAGACATAAAAAATGAGTGGACAGCAATATTACCAGAAACACATAAAGAGCTAGCCTTGAATCACTAGGTCTGTAATTCTGAGAGTGTACAAATGGAACCAAATGGAGTTATGGTGGTCCTTAAAAACATTTGAGAACCACTAGTACTAGTAGGACTCCTAATGTGTCATATATAGTGTCATAGTAAATCAGAGTCATACATATTCTAAAGAAAACCTGAAGACTTCAAGTCTTCAGGACTTGACATTCAGTATTTGGGTCTTATGATCAAAATAAGAACATTATAATGGTGTGTAAACCAAAGATTTGCCACGGACAAGACCAAGTCTTTGCCACGGACTCATTTGTCCGTGTACGGACATATTGATGACCCCTTATTGCTTCATGTTGTGAGCTTGAAAATGGCTATTTTTGCTAATTTCTTTTACTTTTTGAAACATTTTCTTTACAATGTTAGTGTGCTCCACAATCATGTTACATGTGGGAATTAGATATGATTTTGTGCAACATGCAACATGTTACATCATCCTTCAAATCTTAGTGTCGCGCCAATTATTTGGAGGCCCACTTGCAATACCCTCGTTGCCCACCTGTGGGTCCCCGGGCCCACAGGTTTGAGAACCACTAACTACACTCATGCATTTGAATGCTACACTCTGTCTTCTACAGTGTGGTGTGTGTGTGTGTGTGTGTGTGTGTGTGTGTGTGTGTGTGTGTGTGTGTGTGTGTGTGTGTGTGTGTGTGTGTGTGTGTTGCATCTGTGTTCCCCAAAGGGCGCCACAGGGGGAGCCTGTGTTCACCGA
>NC_139955.1:17244807-17269807 GCF_963454915.1 Gymnoscopelus microlampas | reverse complement strand
TCACGCCCGTACGCCTCACGCCTGTGCGTGCCTCACGCCAGTGCGTCTCTCGCCAGTGCGCCTTGCCCACAATAGGGCGCCAAGTCTTATGTTTTTGGTGGAGGAATTACAACCTTGACTAGCCAATGCCTGTGTCTAAAATGTAGATGTATTTGGTCTATTCATTTGATTGATTTCTATGTTTGTGTGTGTGTGTGTGTGTGTGTGTGTGTGTGTGTGTGTGTGTGTGTGTGTGTGTGTGTGTGTGTGTGTGTGTGTGTGTGTGTGTGTCTGTGTCTGTGTCTGTGTCTGTGCGTGCGTGCGTGCGTGCGTGCGTGTGTGTGTGTGTGTATTTGCCTAACTCACAAAGCCCACAAAGTGCATGTTTTCCTGATGAATTACATTGTGCTATGTTGAGACAGGGAGCGAGGAGGAGAGAAAGAGAGAGAGAGAGAGAGAGAGAGAGAGAGAGAGAGAGAGAGAGAGAGAGAGAGAGAGAGAGAGAGAGAGAGAGAGAGAGAGAGAGAGCAGAGGGATAATCAGTGTTTCTGTAATGCGGTTTCAGGGTCACTGAGCACCCCACTTAGGGAATGACAAAAGCAGTGTTCCCCAATTTGTATTACACACACACACACACACACGCACGCACACACACACGCACGCACACACACACACACACACACGCACACGCACACGCACACGCACACGCACACACACACACACACACACACACACACACACAAACTCACACTCTCACTAGCCCCCACCCTTCCATACACTTTGCTCCAATCAACAGCCAATCAATCCTCCGCCTCTCCCTACTGGCACAGGGTCTAACTCCAGATCCCAGTGGCCCCCATGCTGAGACCCTCTACACTGAGGGGTCCCTGGCCCCCATGCTGAGACCCTCTACACTGAGGGGTCCCTGGCCCCCATGCTGAGACCCTCTACACTGAGGGGTCCCTGGCCCCCATGCTGAGACCCTCTACAGACTGAGGGGTCCCTGACCTCGCCTGGAGCCGGCCCACGTTGGTGGCTGTGACGGATGGAAATCATCTTATTAGCAGTGGTGGAAAGTAACTAAGTACATGTACTCAAGTACTGTACTTAAGTACAATTTTGAGGTATTTGTACTTTACTTGACTATTTCCAATTTCCAATACTTTTACTTCTACTCCACTACATCTCCGAGGCAAATATTGTACTTTTACTCTACTACAATTATTTGAGAACTTTAGATACTATTTACTTTGCAGATATAAAGTATTACATTATAAAACGTACAATAACAACCTTAGTCTTATTTTATACCTAGGCTATTTAAAAATAGCCTATCTACAAGATGCGACGCGTTGTGAGCTTGTAGATCTGCTATTTTCAAACATTTCAGTAATTTTACTTTTGGTACTTTAAGCACATTTTGATACCAATACTTTTGTACCTTTACTCAAGTAATATTTGAACAACATACTTTTACTTGTGACAGAGTACTTCTACATTGCAGTATTAGTACTTTTACTAAAGTAAAACACTTTTTCCACCACTGCTTATTAGCGCCCGTCTGACTATGTCTATTCTGCCATCCGCCGTGATTCCGGAGACACAGTGGCCTGCCCCGCCTCTCCCCCTAAGTTTAATTGGCTGCTGTTATTAATATTTCATTGATTCAAACACTCCCCGCATCACCTTTCCCATCGCTTGTTCTAACCCAGAGGCTGGCTATGTCTGCTTCGTCTGACTGGGAGCAAAGAACTGTGAGAAGTTATGGAAAGTGTGTGTGTGTGTCCGTGTGCGTGTCCGTGTCCGTGTCCGTGTGCGTGTGCGTGTGTGTGTGTGTGTGTGTGTGTGTGTGTGCAAGTACTTGTATTACCATATTTGGGAGGGCCCAATGTATAGTAGAATCTGAGAAATAGACACTGCGAGAATTGTTTTATTTATCATTGTTTTATATTATTAAGTATATTAACCCTTTAAGACCGGGAACGCATCTGTGTCATTTTAGATGTATTTGTCTATCGAAAAATAGCAGATATACAAGCTCATAGTGCGGCACAGAGAAAAACTATATATATATCAGTGGTTCTAAAACTTTTTCATGTCAAGGACCCCCAAAATGATATGTATTTGGCCGCGGACCCCCATCTCAAAAAAAATTGTTCTAGGGACCCCCAGAAGCAAAGATTTGAGTTATAAATGTTCGCTTTAAAAAAATATATATTCAAAGATTTGCCCAAAATGTTCATGATTTAAAACAAATATCAGATCTACAAGCTCATAGTGCGGCACTCAGCTTGTAGATCTGATATTTTCCAATAGCCAAAGTATAAAATAATAGTTAAAGTGGTTGCTTTCCCCGGTCTTAATGGGTTAATGCAAACATGTGTGTGTGGGAAGGGGTCTTTCTGAATGCTCAATGATACAATGTTATTCTTATAGGATTTGTATTTTAAAACAAAGCTCTCACTCGCGCACTTTGACCCTGGTGTCTCTATTTTAGCCATGTTATTTTAGGCCAGATTTATTAATTTTTGAATCCCAAAATGACCAAAAATGGACAAGCTCACAGCGCGACATAGTATAATGACGTGTTTGTGAGTGCACACACACACACGGCTGCCCCAGGGCTTCCTCCAGGACAGAACGTGAGAGGGGCATGAGGAGGAGGGAAAGGAGGATGAGAGGGGAGGACAAGGTAGGGTGATGTGAAATGAATAAGAGAGGAAAGGGAGAGAAAGGAAAGGACTCACACGCACGCTTATTCCACAAAAAACAGTCACACATTTAGTATTCACCAGCTGGCAAGCCTAAAATCATGTTTCCTTTTATAGTATGCATGCGTGTGTGTGTGTGTGTGTGTGTGTGTGTGTGTGTGTGTGTGTGTGTGTGTGTGTGTGTGTGTGTGTGTAGTAGTAAAGTAAACCTCAAGTTCAGAGGGTCTAACAGCTGCACACAGGTAATAACACTGTCAGCAATATCAGGAATGTAAACCTATCGAACCTCACAACACACGCACGCACGCACACACACGCACACACACACACACACACACACACACACACGCGAGCGCGCACACGCACGCACGTACGCTTGCACACAAAAATATATAGTCTGAGGTCTATAATTATTAACAGCTCTATGATTATTCAGTTAACTGCTGTATAATTGTGGTTCAGATCTTCCATTCATTTCAGTAGGTCTGTAGAAGAGTAACAGACAGTGTTCCACAACAGTGGTGATTTTGGAGCTGTGCTGCAACTGAATTGGAATGTATACTGTACACAGTCAGCCACGCGCACATATATATGAAAGGGGGCTCGAGCCCCTGCCCTTTAACCCGTCGGTAATAAAAAAAAATCGGTGAATGCAGCATTTATTTACTATGGTGAAAACAACGCAAATGCACCCTGCATGCCCTACTGGAACGCAGCATTCAAGACTAAGAGAACAGACCCCTTAACAGACGACATCACACTGATAAGAGCCAGTATGCGTGCAACCAGTATGCGTGCAATGAAACCCATTCTGACAGGTCTCGCTAGGACGCGCCTCACTAGCCGTACGCCGCATCTCCAGTAAAGCTTGATTATACTTAATTGAGCGCAGTGTTGCGCACAGAATTACAGCCGATCTACAAGCTCACAACGCGGTGTGAGCTTGCTATTTTCGGTATGTGATACCGCTCGCAACAAGGATATGCCCAATCAAAACATACATTTTCAAATAGCCTAGGTATAAAATAGGGCTAAAGTGGTTAATGTACATTTTATAAAAATGTATATCTGTAAAGTAACTAGTAACTAAAGTTTTCAAATAATTGCCTCTGAGATGTAGTGGAGTAGAACTAAAAGTATAGACAATTGGAAATACTCCAATAAAGTAAAAGTACATAAAAACTTGTACAGTACTTGAGTAAATGTTACTTTACACCACTGCAGTAGCACAATGCCATTTAATGCCACACAGTTTTATGACCCGGGGATCGAGTGAGCAATTTAAAGTTGTCAATTATGTAACAAATATAATATTTGTATTGTTTGTAAATAGTTAAGACCTAGATTTTTGTCTTGTAACAATACTGTACAATGATATTCAGACTTCAAATAAAACAGACTATAGTCTGTTTTGGGAAACATCGGCAAAAAGGGTGAAAAGTGGAGCTACAGTAGTTGGCAGAGGTATCATTATAATGTCATTACAGTTAGAGTCCATGGAGCATCCCAGGCTTGTGGGGGGCGGGGGGGGGGGAGAGAGAGAGAGAGGGAGAGAGAGAGAGCGAGAGAGAGAGAGAGAGAGAGAGAGAGAGAGAGAGAGAGCGAGAGAGAGAGAGAGAGACTCATGGTCACTGCTTTGGCCTTTTGTACCCTGTCACCTGTCATCTGGCTCAGCACCACTGCTGTCTCAATCTCTGGATATAATATAGCACATGTATAGTATAAACACACACACACACACACACACACACACACACACACACACACACACACACACACACACACACACACACACACACACACTGCGCGGTGTCCCCAGCAGCGAGTGTCCCCTGATTAACGAGATGGCTCTGTTCTGTTCCTCAGGTCTGGGCCAACCAGATGCGAGGACACAAATCTCTCCCCGCTGGCGACCGCTGAAGGCCACCAGCCACTATTTATTGGCAATCTCAGCCTTAACTACCCAGACAGACACAGCAACACGGCAGACATGCTGCCCTCGCCCGTCTGTGTCCATGCGTGTGTGTGTGTGTGTGTGTGTGTGTGTGTGTGTGTGTGTGTGTGTGTGTGTGTGTGTGTGTGTGTGTGTGTGTGTGTGTGTGTGTGTGTGCGTGCGTGCGTGCGTGTGTGCGTGTGTGTGTGTGTGTGTGTGTGTGTGTGTGTGTGTGTGTGTGTGTGTGTGTGTGTGTGTACACACTACACGTGATTGAGGCAAATAATGGAACAGGAAAATAAATGTGTCCATGTGTATCACAAACTGATATAGTATAGTGTGAACAGATTTATGCACACACACACACACACACACACACACACACACACACACACACACACACACACACACACACACACACACACACACACACACACACACACACACACACACACACACACACACACACACACAGAAAAAAACAAAACAAATTGAGGGATCTCCTTGACTTACAGAACATCAAGGTGTGTCATTGTTGTGGAGGAATCACAGCCCCAGTATCAAAGCCATGATTAAGGCAGATTAGAACCTCTCTGAGGCTAATAAAATATAATGTCTCCTTACCTCCAGAGAATCCTTCCTTTTCATTCCCCCCCACCCCGCCCCCTTCATCTGTCTTTTCTGGACAGAATTAGCAGGTTTTAACAAGCGCTGCAGTGCAGCGTAGCGGCTTGGCTAAACATTAGTAATTGGCACGTTTATCTCCTCTCTGATTAAGCCATTAAGACCGGGAACGCATCTGTGTCACTTTAGATTTCTTTGGCTATTCAAAAATAAAATATACATTTTTGGAAAAAAAAGTTGTGGAATTGTGTGCAAATCTTTGAATATATATATACATTTTTAACTCAAATATTTTCTTCTGGGGGTCCCTGGAACAACATATTTTGAGATGGGGGTCCGTGGCCAAATATATATCATTTTGGGGGTCCTTGACATGAAAATGTTTGAGAACCACTGATATATATAGCAACATTAAAAAAATAACGGTTAGGATTTAGAAGACATTTGTAGCATCCCCCAGAAGCAAAGATTCGAGTAAAAAAAAAACGCTTTAAAAAATAAATATATATATATATATTCAAAGATTTGCAAAACATTTCACGATTTTTCTAAAATAGCAGATCTACAAGCTCAAAGCGCAGCACTTGGTGCCGCGCTATGAGCTTGTAGATCTGCTATTTTTGAATAGTCAAAGAAACCAAAAAAATTACACAGATGCGTTCCGGTCTTAATGGGTTAAAAATAACCCACATGGCGGTGTTGGTACACGGTTCCAAAGCTGCTCCTGATGCCAGATTATTATTATAATTTTTTTTTGTCCTTTCTCAAAGGGCTTCATGTTCACACACCAGTGGAACATGTATTATTCCCAGTGGTTATTTTAAGATTACTGTAATTGTTTACACTTTGTCTCTTTTTAATGGTCTTAACATCTTGTCAACAGCTAAACTACAGTTAATCTTGCATGCACTTCAGCCTCCCAGGAATAAATTGGAGCGTGGAGCTGTTTAACAAACAAGTCCCCTTTTTTCTTTCATATCCTTATCTCTTTATCTCCTTATCGGTTTTGGCGTATTTCCGCTCCTCTCTACCCCGTTTCTATACCCCGTTTCTAGCTTGTTTCTGTGTCACTTCTTAACAACAAATACATAAATCTGTATTGAATTCAAACCAATCTTTATCTTACAAAGATAGCAAAGAGAAAATGTAATCCAGGCATGGATTCCAAAAGAACCATAATACAAATATCACACATAACACATTATTTCCTTCATTAAAATAGCTGCTTCAAAAGAGTTCTGCTGATCAGGTTGGCCATACATACGTCCCCCTGTGGTCTCATGGCATCTACAGACAAACATGGAGACCGGTATGTGAGGCCGAAGTTGTACAACGTCTCCCCTGTGATTGGCTTTAAACGGGGCTGTCACCAGACAAATGGCAAGATCTCGACCCACGGTTCAAAGTCATCGTGGCCGAGAGGCCAAGGGTCAGACAGGGAGAGAGAGAGGAGGAGATGGAGAAAGTGGGGCAGAGAAAGTAGGACAGAGTGAAGGAGAGGGTGAAGGCAGGACAGGGGGGGGGGGGGGGGGTTTGTCTGTGAAATTCATGGATGTATTGACAGATGTTTACAATGTGAAGAGAAATAAATAGTTTTATCAGTGTGCAATATAGGTCTTGTTTGTTTGATCCATATATCTATGTACTTTAACAATATCTCTGACTATATCGTTAGAAAGGTAGAAATGTTAAAAGTGTTTTGAGCGCTACAGTGTGTAACTGTTTCAAACAGAATCAGATTGTGTGCCATATGGTAGTAAAACTGGGTTTTTATAATATAATATAATAATATAATAATTACGGTCATATTGACAGCCATAATATGTGAGATAAGAAAACATGAGCAGGCTTTGTTTTCTGCTTCCATCTCTCCATCCGCGCTTATCTCGCTCTCCTCTCCTATTCTGGATAAATCTGTACATATCAGACTAATGCTGCATGTCAACCATGACACTGGAGCACTGATATGGGTGATTAGAATCTCTCTCTCTCTCTCTCTCTCTCTCTCTCTCTCTCTCTCTCTCTCTCTCTCTCTCTCTCTCTCTCTCTCTCTCTCTCTCTCTCTCTCTCTCTCTCTCTCTCTCTCTCTCTCTCTCTCTCTCTCTCTCTCTCTCTCTCTCTCTCTCTCACACACACACCCCCCACACACACACACACACACACACTCTCACACAGTTAACGCATCTGTGTCATTTTAAGATTTCTTTGGCTATTCAAAATTAGCAGATATACAAGCTATGTGCTTGTAGATCTGCTTTTTCTTTTTTTTAAATCTTTGCTTCTGGGGATTCTACAAATGTCTTCTAAATCCTAACAGTTTAAAAAGAAAACAGTTTTTCTGATGTTATAATCAGTGGTGCTGATTTTGCAGAAGCAGAGATTTGAGTTAAACATGTATATATATATACAGTATTCAAAGATTTGCACACATTTTCAAGATTTTTTAAGAATAGCAGATCTCCAAGCTCATATTATGTGACTTTCCTTCTCTCCTCTCCTCTTCACTGCATTCATTGCAGTAGCTTGAAATGTCTAGGTATAGCCAGTGTGAGGTGGCCAAGTCTCTGAGTCTACAGAGACCTGGGAACTGAAGCCAGCTGTCATGGCAGTACACATTCATACGGCATAATATCCTTCATTTGAATAACCCCCACCCCCCCAGGATTGTTTAAGCTGATAATGACTGGCTGAAGGCCATGGCACTGTGGTGTCATCGCCAAATGAGGAAACGCAAGGCTGCACTTCATTCAGTTAGAGCCGGACCAATGCCACATTTATGATTCAGATTCCAATATTGTCAGAGTCCTGACCTAGACCACCAGATTACCGATGTTTTGACCAATACTTTATTGAGGATGCTGAAATCAACCAAATACTTTGACTGGTTATCTATTGTAAACCTGAGCCAAGACCCGCTGCAATGGTGTCCAAGCAGGAATTAAACCTAGATGTTAGACCCAAGTGGTTCACAATGATACAGAGTACTAGATGGTGGAAGTGAATCAGTGGGAAGGTCTCTGTATAGTCGCCGGACCATGGCTAGTACATGGCTATTAGGGCTGGTAACTTTCCTCAGAAATGATATTCGAATATTGGTCTTAAAAATTGGCAGATATTGGAATATATTGGAATATTATTATTATGAAAATAAAAAACGTGGTTTTTTTTTATGTTTATTTGACAGGGACAATACAAAAAATGTATCAAGTGCTCGGATCCAATAAAACATATATTTTGTTTGTTTTTATAACTTGATACATTGTGTTTTGTATTGTCCCTTGCCTTTATATCGTTAGCTACGGTGCATGTGTCATCTCGGCGTCAATACGAGACAGTCATATATATGGAGTGTGCCCAAAGATGGAGGCTGTGATGTCGGACTAAGATATGTCAGTTAGCTCCATACTGTAGTACCACGCATTCAGTGACGTGGTCGGACCTAATATCGCTTAACTATGGCGATCTATACAACGAACCTGCCAACGAACCACAACGCATCGCTTCGCCATACGTTGTGAGATTGTAAATCTGCTATGTTAGCTTTTTCAGTTTTACGTTTTTGAAAACCTTTGAAAATGACAAGCCCAAAACAGGGACACCAGGTTGAGAGTGGTATAAATGTATAACTGCAGATACTGATTTAATCAAAAGTCAAATAATAACCACAATGACGGCCAAACTGATATATCGGTTGGGCTCTATGGTGCATTCAATTAACCTTCCCCAGGGACAGACACAGCCAAATGAACTGCAGCTTAACAAACTCCCACCATCACACACACACACGCACACACGCACGCACGCACGCACGCACGCACGCACGCACGCACGCACGCACGCACGCACGCACGCACGCACAAACACACCACACTTCACCTCCACCACCTGATTCTCATCATATGGATTACATATTACATTACATATATGTACACCCCAAGCATACTGTCTACATTTAGCAACATGAGTAAGCTTGAGGAAAGAGAGGCAGATTGCTATAATGCGTGGTGTTACAGTAAGAAGAGACTGCGTCTGTACTCAGGATTAATTTATTTAGGGACGACTATGTTCTCTGCTTCAGAACTAGTTAGAGTGAGCTAATTTGGATGTAAAAACATGCATGACATTTGGATACAATCTGTAATATCAAAAAATGAGTTTTACATAAGTCGGCCTCCTGGTGGCGCTATAAAAGGCAGATGTGAAAAATGCAGGGCAAAGGTTTTTCCTTGGCATCTAGGGAGTGTGCATACAAAGTTTTGCGCAGATCGTGCAGTTATAGGGAAAAAACGTGAATCGGCCTGTTATAGCGCCACCATGAGGCTGATTTGAACTTATTCAAGTGGCATTTCTTCCTCTGCCTAGTAGGAATATGCGTACAAATTTTCACGGAAATCGCACGCTGTGTTCATGATTTGAAAACGGAACCAATCAGGATGGAATATGAAAAATCTGAAAGACGCGTTTCGTTTAATGACTATAGAGATACTGTGTACCGATTTGCATGATGTTTGGACAAAATCTGTAGGAGTACTGTCAAAACATTGGTTTTGCAAAAATCGGCCTGGCGGAGACAATAAGATTACCAGCAGGTACTGTATGTGTCCAAGACAAATTTCCATTGGGACAATAAGGTCTTTCTTATCTTGTCTTATCTCTGTCGGTTTAAGTCTTTATGCTCATTTCCAGCACTGGGAGAGAATTTTACACAAAAAGGTCCAAAACTATTGGATCAATCTAAATAAGAAACATCTCATTTTGTAGCCTTTCCTATGAAATGAAAAAATAGAAAATGCAAAGATTTTGAAAAGAGTTGTCGTCGCGCTGGGCCACAAATATTGATTTGAAATTCCCAGGATGATACGGTTACGCACTCCCCTGAAAATGTGTATTGTATGAAGGGACTAGAGGTCATTACAGTACAGTGAGGAAGGTAAATGCGAGGCTGCATTAGCTTCTGCTGAATCAGATACCATAATACTACATCCTCTTTAGACAAACATTGCTCCAGTACATGATATTACATGCTGTTGTGATAGTGAGAGTGGCTGCTCTGGGGCCAGTTTAACACGAGATAACAATGTCAAATATCAAGTCTGCTCGAGCAAGTACATTTAGCAAAGAGTACTTGGCAACAGCAGGGACTTCCTTAGCTCTCTTAAGAGTGCTACATTTAACACGGCATGTGGATAGTCACACGCCATCTCTTCGGTTGGTTACATAACTGATGCTAGCGCAGAACATAAGCAACCTCTTGGGAGCTCCTCTGCACATTATTGTAGCCACACATATGTAGCTACATACGTACCCCTTTTAGCTAGCCTATATACAGTAGTATGCATGTACTGTACATATACATACCTATAGTTCTTTGTCTGTATTTTGAAGAAGTCTTTCTGGGTGTGCCTCCACCAACTAAACCCATTAAGACCTGGAACGCATCTGTGTCACTTTTTGATTTGAGCTAAAAAGCATTATTTTACACTTTGGCTATTCAAAAATATCAGATCTACAAGCTCATACTACGAGCTTGTAGATCTGCTATTTTTGAAAAATCGAGAGAATTGGTGCAAATCTTTGAATATATATTTTTTAAGCGAACATTTATAACTCAAATATTTGCTTGGGGGTCGGTGGCCAAATGCTGTACATATAATTTTGGGGGTCCTTGACATGAATACGTTTGAGAACCACTGATATAGAAACATACGTTTTTTTAGAATACTGTTGGGATTTAGAAGACATTTGTTTAATTGGAACCTTGTGACAAAAATAGCAGCGGATACACCAGTAGAGCTGGTCCAAGCAGGTGGGGAAGTGGACGGCCTAAATCGCAAAAGTCCCCTTGACCCCAAAATTGCAGTGCCCCCCCCCCCCACCCCACCCCCCCCCCCCCCCCCCCCCCCCCTGCACTGCTCCTCCCACACCGGAATTGTCAATCCGCCTATCCGCTGCACACCTCATGCCAATCCGCCTGCTCCAAAATAGAGCCCATAAACTGTGGGTCAGTGTAAAGTCACCGGGGCCGCACCCTGTCATTATCCACACAGCCCTGCTCTGTGCAATGGTAGTGGTGTGACAGCTCAATTCAAAACCCACTGGGAGCTCAGTAACAGGTGAGGAGTCTGACCATGAAGGAACACATGCACACACCTGCACGCTGTGCACGCAGGCACGCACACACACACACACACACACACACACACACACACACACACACACACACACACACACACACACACACACGCTCACACACACAGTCACATACGGTATAAAAGATAATAGAAGGTACCAGTACATGTCTGAATTTGTGGTGCTGACAGGTCCAGTTTTTTTGTTTTGTCCAAAAAGACCAACATAACAGAAGACTATACCATCACTGTGTCCTTGTCCTCTCTCATGAAAACATTCATGGGAGGGACACAAATTAAGCCGGCCTCACCCAGAAAAAAAGATATCTTGAACATCAAAACCCTTTATTTATTCAGTAAGTAGATAATGCCATAATGGTCCTGTATCATTTATCTTTCCAGATTGTAGCAGCCTGTAGTCTTGCTGGGAGGTTTCTGAAGCTAGAAATGTGCACTGTTAAAGTAAAGTGCCCTTGGCAAAACATATTGTTTCCCTGAGCAATATACAGTGAAGGAATAGTTGTTTGTAAGATGTGATTTCAGAGCTAAAACTTACAGAGTCTGCCTTCACTCACAGTCACAATATGGTTCAATTTATATTCCATTGCACGATGGTGTCGATTGCCGAAAAGAGCAGATCTTCAAGGCACATAACGATGCACCATGTTGTTAGCTCCAAGATAATGTTCTTTTCTGGAAGCGAGAATTTTGGTAGGTAGATGGCAAGTGGTAGCCTGGTAAACCCTCCCTCCGGAAATCTCATTTCCATTTGATTCCAGGAGTGAGTCTGGCATGATCGCCCATTCTGCAATATTGGCTGTGGGCTGGAGTTGGGCGGGAGTAATACCGTTGACTGACAACCCCATCAGCCAATGATCGTTGTTCCCCTTCAGCCAATCAGCAGTTAATTTTTACCACCTCCGACTAATGTGACGCACCGGGACTTTTGAGACGGCCATGCCCAAAATAGGTTGCCTTATTCGGATACATGCGTGTCACTGCCGGTTCTCTAAATTTGTATTTTTAAATAGGCTCTGTCATGATTACTTGACCACATATATGAAGTTAAACAACTACATTCTATCCAAACGATATCTTAAAAGTAAATTCCGTGCCTCAAAAAATAAGTTTGAGAGCGTTTTAAAACCGAAAGTAAGAAGTGAAGGCACTCGCACAAACAACAATGGCTGCCGTTCGTCTTTTGTCGGCTGCACTCAGGCTGCACTCGGCTTCATTCGGGCTCACTCGAACTCGCCACCTGATTGGCCAACTGTCGCTGTCAATCACAGAACGATGAGCGATGACGCTGATAGGCTCGGTTATTTGGTAATGCGCTAGAAACGCCCATAAAAGCCTTCATGCCAGACTCACTCCTGGAATCAAATGGAAATGAGATTTCCGGAGGGAGGGTTTACCAGGCTAGGCGAGTGGAGCAGCAGTGGCTCAGGAGGTAGAATGGCTGCTTGGGAAATGGAAGTTTCCATAGCCTTACGTATCCCATTGCCTGGAGGGACAATTGCCCTGCGGTTTTTAAGTTACACAAATAACAAAGTTGTCATTGACTGATTTGAAAATTGAGTAATTGCTAGTAATTGAGGTCCTTGGCCTTCTATAGTATGCAAGATCAGCAGCGCACAGACACGCAGAGACACAGATACAACACCACAAAATAAAGATCAAAAGAATTTAGTCTTATTACATAATTGCAGTTTTTCTAAGATATTATTTTTCCACATAATTTTTTTTGTGTGTGAGCGCAGTCCAGGTAGCACAGAGTAGGTGAGAGGGATTGTGGGGTAAAAGCCCCATGGTGGTCCATCTGTCTGGCCATATCTCAGTGCCCTAACACTGCACTGGCAAGCGTGCGCATGCGCGCGCGCACACACTCACACACACACACACACACACACACACACACACACACACACAAACATTATCTCCGCCCCTGGCCGTCATTGCCTGGGATAAGATACATATGGATGGGATAAGACATTTAGTTATACAGGAGCGGGGGGGGGGGGGGGGGGGGGGGGGGGCAGAGTGATAGAGGGATAGAACTCTGTCTGCTTGGCAAAAAAAGAAAAGAAAGGTGATCCCTCTTTCTCTATAGCCATGAAAATTAATTTACAAACTGTGCAACATTAATAATAAAACCTGATCTCTCCATAGAGGACTATGATTCACAGCTCATGGTGCGAGAAAAGACTATAAATCTCACTCCTCCATCTGTCTTTCTATCCTTCTCCTCTATATCCAGCTAAATATAACTTCCATCAACCTGACTTAGACCAGGAAATAAGTCCACCATCCAATAACCAGCCACTCCTTATGCAGCATCGGCTAAAGAGGCCTGCAGAAATGATTAACTGATTATTAATTATTATTCACAATGTTCCGTATTCATCAAGCATCTCAGAATCACTCCTAGGAATCTCTCTGAATGTTTAACTCAAACTCAAAAAGATAATGGAACAGCTTGGATATACACCAGCAATTAAATAAAGTTTTGAGAACGTTTAAAAATCGAATTAATCTTGGCTGTTTTTGTCATCTTATTTTTATTTTGTATTTTTTATACAATGTCATTGTGTACTTTTTTTTATGTAAATGTACAAGTAAAAGTCTGGAATTAAACATTTACTTAAAAGTACAAAAGTATTGGCATCAAAATGTACTTAAAGTACCAAAAGCAAAAGTACTCATTATGCAGAATGTATGTCCCATTTCAAGTTTTCAAATGTATACAAATATTTTGAAAATAGCAGATCTACATGCGACGCATTGTGGGCTTGTACATCGGCTATGTTCAAATGGCCGAAATGTATATAGAGCTGAAGTGGTTAATGTACGTTTCGTAATAATAATCAAAAACTACGAAGTAACTAGTAACTAAAGTTTTCAAATAAATCTAGTGGAGTAGAAGTATAATATTTGGATCCGAGATGTAGTGGAGTAGAAGTAAAAGTATTGGAAATTGGAGTTACTCAAGTAAAGTACAACTACCTCAAAATTGTAAAGTAAATGTACTTAGTTACTTTAGACCACTGATTTGTAGTAACCCCAGAGGGGAAATGACTTCTCTGCATTGACCCAGCAGTGGCTTGCTCCGAGTGAGTGCAGAGGGGAGCGGTTGGGGGTTAAGTGTCTTGCTCACAAAGCCTGGAGGAGCCGAGGATCGAACCGGGGACCTTCTGATTCACAGATGGCCGCTCTACCTCACAAGGCACCACCTCCAGGTCCATATGGTGACATATGTACACACTCTCAGAGTCACAGGTTCTTTAGATGAACACTGAACATAGACAAGTAGCCTACAACAACAAAAATACGCCTGAAAAGTGAGTTCCAGAATCCTTTTTGAGTGAAAATGAAATGCATTTGAGAAGCCATAATTAGCGGCACGCCGACACACGCACGTGCACACGCACATGCACACACACAGGTCATCCTATAAGTCTATTCATTTTCATTTTTATTTTTTTAAATTGTATCTAACTACATGCTTGCCCGGGCACATACACGTGCACGCATCCACACACGCACACACACACACACACACACACACACACACACACACACACACACACACACACACACACACACACACACACATTGTGGCCTGTTCTTTCCTACACTATTGATCTACACTCCACTCTTCATTAGGAAAGCAGATTCGAAAGCCACAGGGAACAGTAGGAGGTGTGTGTGCACGTGTGTGTGTGCGTGTGTGTGTGTGTGTGTGTGTGTGTGTGTGCTTGCGTGCGTGCGTGCGTATGTGTGTGCTTGCTTGCATGCGTGTGTGTGTTCGAGCGTACATGGAGGATCAAAGGAAACACACCTGGTTCCATGAGCATGTGTGCGTGAGCGTGTGCGTGAGCGTGCATGTGCGAGCTGCATGGTGTGTATGTACAGTAGTGTGTATGTACAGTAGTGTCGGTGACAGGTTGCACCAATAACTGATCATTGAAATTGGCAACATTCTCAAAGTTCAATCCCCCATGTTCATGGTATCAGATCAAGTGCATGATGTGTTGATTTTGACAGCAAATTTAGATTTAGTTTTAGTCTTTTGAATACAATTTCATCTAGTTTTAGTCATATTTTAGTCGTCTGATTTTTTTTTTTTTTACTCTAGTTTTATTCGACTAAATATCATAGGATTTTAGTCGACTAAATCTACAGTTGATTTTGGCGTCAAAAATGTTTTGCCGGTGCCTTGATGGCATCGTAATGCCTGATTTTACACTTGGTCGCATGCTGAAAATAGCCGATGTAGAAGCTTGTGAGCTTGTAGATCTGCTATATTCAGAGCGCAACACCCGAGCACAACCAAACATAAAATGACTTGTCTTTTAGTTCTACTGGATCTCTTTTCCACTAGTCCCTCCCTAACATTTTAGTCTAGTATTTATTTGTTGAAGAAATCATAGCTTAGTTTTTATCTAGTTTTCATTTAGTTTTGGTCAGTGAAAAAAGGTAGTCGACGAGCATTTTTCATCATAGTTTTAGTCGACAAAAAAAAGCTGCTCATTCCAGCAGTTCAGCCGTTGGGAGGATCACGCACAGTTAAACACTGTAAGTGCCCAAGAATTCAGACCAAAAGAATAGTTTCCAAAAAACACTGAGCAATTAATTACCTTCACAGTATTTTTGCCAAAATAACTTTAACCAAAATTACTTCCACGAGAAGTGCAAAATCTGTTATTATAACATGGCCAAACTCATTGTAAAGCACTGGTAGTTCTCTGTGTCATACTGATGATGGCCCACTGCTACGGCACATGTTATAACTGTTTAAACAACATTTCCTGGCTTCTGGTTTCTTTCAATTGTCGGTGAAACTTATTATGCCGGCAACCGTGTTATAAATACAATGATACAATCGAGTGCTGATGTATCGTGAGTATACTACCACAATCACAATACACAATGGCCTCTCGCGTATTATTGCTTAATTATGTCGAAAGGGTGGTGTGCGAAAATATTGTGATTGATGTCATTATGAAAATATCACAAAATCATTTATTGTCAATATTCCGCAGCCCTGTGAAGCGGGCCTCGTTACTTCAGTACAGTTTGTCCTCATCAGGGCGTTCCTATGGAAACTGTCTTTCGCACTGTATATTATTAGGCATCCGAGTAGTCTGCTCAGAATAGGAGGGAATCATCTCTCATACATGCGCGCACGCGCACGCACACACACACACACACACACACACACACACACACACACACACACACACACACACAAGCTTCTTTTAAACAGTTAGGTCCGACGCCGGTCCACGGGGACCACTGGTCCTGGCTGCCGGTTTTCAACCCTATATCCCAGTGTTCAATTAACTTCAAAGTTGTGCACAAATGGAACCAAATGGACCGTAAGGATCTATACTATACACACACGCAGGGCTTCAGCAGTTCATCAGGGGTGGTTGAGGTGCTGCTACATAGCGCCACTGCAGTACAAAGAACCTGTTAAGCCCCCTTTATGGTTCTTTGGTGGTTCTTTACTAGTTCTTCAGCATAGAACACAGTTCTTATGCACATCTAATGGTTGTGTCTGGACATGTGTGTGTCCAGATGTGAACGCGGGACACAACATGAAACAGCATGACTAGATCAACTGTGGTTTCCAAACAAATGCAAGCGCTCCGTTCAACTGATCATTTAATAGCTGTAGAAACAAGACAATGATGTTGGTATAGTCACACCATGAAACACACACTCTCGTGTGAAGTCTGACAAATGCATAATAGCCTATCAATCTTTTCATTACAAAGGCTATGTACACATTGGCTGGTTAGAAAATAGCAATAATGCATACGGCCTCCCCCATGACAGCCGGGGCGCCTGATGGAGGGGAAAGGAACTGGCTGGAATAACGTGTTCCTTCCACACGCTACCTCCAACCAGGGAAACTCTCCCCTGTCAGGTGACAAGAAGGTCAGTTGGCTCTCATGCATTGAAGGAGGCATGAGCTCGGCCCTGGCCTGCCTAGGCTGGTGAGGGGAGTGTAGCGCCCAGGATCACTTAGAAAATTGGCACTGGGTGTAAAACAAGGGTTACAAAACCGCGGGATAAAAATGTAAAAATGTAATGTAGAAAATAGCAATAATGCGCAACTGAAGAGGTGTGTAGCGTCCATGTTCATGGTGTGTCTACAGCTATTAAATGATCAGCTGAACGGAACGCTTACATTTGTTTGGAAACCACGGGTCAGCAGTTGATCTAGTCATGCTGTTTCATGTTGTGTCCCGCGTTCACATCTGGACACACATATGAGATCAAATACATCGTTTCCTGACTCATCAGCGTCTCATAGCGAGACAGGTTGGACGCTACGATACAGATTTTTGCTCCACTGAGGAGGTGCACCAAATCCCACATGACACTTTGTAATTTAAACATTTAGTTATTTTCATAATTCTAACTGTGTTTATGAGTGCATGTCTTTACTGTTTCGTAAACAATCGGATGGATACGTATTCATCAATCACTCCATAAACGTTCAGATTATGAGTGCCTTGCCACTTGCCAGGCTATTTACGTGGCGTCACGGCAGCCCGTGACTCACGGGGAATACATGCTTGCTTTACTTTAGTGTAACTCGAACGCGCACTGCTCGGTAATGGGTTAAATTAATATACAAACGCATTCCATTCATGACGATGTGATTGGTGTCATTCATGTAGGCTACTATTTGACAAAGATTGTGCCGTCTCGCTTCGGAAACCTTCGGAAGCCTATCTACAAGCTCACAACATTGGGAGCTTGTAGATTAGACATGAATTACCCAAAATAGGGACGCACGCCAGGTTGAGAGTGGTTAAAACATGAACAACTACCCTCCCTGTTGTCTTAGAACAAGAATTGTAATTAAATGTAACACAGTGGCATTTGTGCTCACTAATCTCTGGCCAGAATCCCATGCCAGAATTCATTACGTTTGCTGGAGCTCCTTCCTTGTGAGAAATAATTCCCCTTTTGTTGTGCTGGAGGCTGGCAATTAATCTCCATTGCAACGTCTCTCTTCCTGGACGTCTTTTTTTCACAGACCAGAAGAAGAAGAGTGATGCTTTCATTTCTAACTGGATTTTGTGGTTTCGTTTCTTTTTATTTGGACTTGTCACGACAGAAGAAGTGAGGGATTAATCTTGTAATGTTACTGCACAATCGTATGAAAGACAGACTTTATGCAATATGCTGACGCAAGTCAACAACAGTTGCCAGTAATCCCTGTGAAATGTACAGTATATGTATTATTTTCATGTTTACACATCAATGTCAGTTCTGACTTTTAGGTAAATGATAGATAATCACTTGAAGATTATGACACACAGTCTTACGCACGCACGCACGCAGGCAGGCACACTCTCTCTCTCCACAAACATGAATGCAAGTTGGACATAATATAACAGACAGACAACTGGAAAACATAAGCCTCTAACTCTGGTGGAGGCAGTATTCATGAAAGTCCCAGAGGATCCATTTTTTATTTAACCTTATGTAACCAGGATAGTCCCATTGAGATCAGCAATTGCTTTTCGAGGGAGACCTGGCCAAGACAGACAGCAGCATAGCTAAAAAACACAGTTACTGTACAGACAGAAAACACAAAAGGAGACTATGTGAAAACAATTCATATTTCAATTTCAGATAAATAAAAGCAGATGAATTTAAAAACACTGACATGTTAAGGAATCTGCCTCTAATTATTTCATTTTGGATTGAAAAGCATTCAGCCAGAATAATCCACTGAGCTTCAAGTCATTCTGCAACCTATTGCCACGCATGTTCGCACACAAACACACACATGCGCGCGTACACACACACACACACACACACACACACACACACACACACACACACACACACACACACACACACACACACACACACACACACACACACACACACACACACACACACACACACACACACACACACACACACACACACACACACACACACGGGAAGAGCAGCCACTGTGTGAATAATTGAGAGATCTCTCGAGGGCCACCGCCATTTCTCCAAGTGTACCATGCAACATATCTCCACTTTTCAACTGCATCGCCCATTCAATACAGCAGACTACTAGACTACAATAGCCCTTTAACCCATTCAATCCGGGAACGCATCTGTGTCATTTTTAGATTTCTTTGGCTATTCGAAAAATTGCAGATCTACAAGCTCATAGCGCGGGCCACTCGTGGAAAATGTATGCAAATCTTTGAATATGTTTATGTTTTAAAGCGAACATTTTGAACTCCGATCTGTGTCTCTGGGGGTCCCTGGAACAACATATTTTGAGATGGGGGTCCGTGGCCAAATACATATCATTTTGGGGGTCCTTGATATGGAAAAGTTGGAGCACCACTGATATAGCAACATGCTGTTAGGATTCAGAAAACAATTTTAGATATGTATTTGGCCGCGGACCCCCATCTCAAAATGTTTTGCTCCAGGGACCCCCTCGAAGCAAAGATTTGAGAAAATGTTTGCTTTAAAAATATATATATATTCAAAGATTTTTGAAAAAATATCAGATCTACAAGCTCATAGCCCGGCAGTGCCGGGCTATGAGCTTGTAGATCTGACATTTTTGAATAGCCAAAGAAATGGTAAAATGACACAGATGCGTTCCCGGATTGAATGGGTTAAAACCTAGCAGCATCTCCATGTCACTCCTCACTCTCTCCGGTAGAGTCCGGTGACACAAGGACATATCTTGAGTGTGTGGTGTGTGTGTGTGTGTGTGTGTGTGTGTGTGTGTGTGTGTGTGTGTGTGTGTGTGTGTGTGTGTGTGTGTGTGTGTGTGTGTGTGTGTGTGTGTGTGTGTGTGTGTGTGTGTAGGTGTAAATCCTTTTGACAGTACATCACACACCAAGCTGTAATTAGGCTCAGAAAAGTGCTGTGATTGGCCCGTGGACTTTGACGTCACAGTCCATTAATCCCACCCCCTCTCCTACCCACCCCTCCCCTCCCTATATCCTTCTAATTTGCGGGGGGGGGGGGGGGGGGGGGGCGGAGCAGAGGCGATGATTGACAGGCAAAATCCCTCAACAGCGACACCCGCAGGCAAATAGTTTTTTTTTCATTGCAGCTGAAAAGCCCTCAGAACATAGAGAGGAAAAAAACCTGCCTTGGCTCACTGGAGTGGGTTTTTCTGTTAAAACCTTTTAATAGACGTCTGAAGGACCACGACAAAGACTTTGAATGTTTTGTAAACCAGCATGTGATGAAACCTTTAAGCAGATGGGTTAAGTGGTCAGCTGCTTTAGGAGTTAGTTATGTTTCCCAGTGCCGTATACAGTGCAACATGACTGACCTCTAGAGTGGAGGTTGGCGGCGGCGTTGCTGACGGGCGCTCTCCTCACGGCCGAGGAGCGGTAGATGACGTGGGTCCTTCCTCCTCCTCCGTCCTCCTCCATCACGGCCACGCCCCGCTCCACTGGCTCTATGTAGAACTCCTCCTGCCCGGTCCGGATCATACCAGCCTGGCAGAGAGATAGAGAGACGGAGGAAAAATATAAATTGGATGACACATGAACTCTAGTTTAATATTCACTTCAACCGCTCATCTAACCATGACACCCCTTCACCCATTTTACACTGTCATCCCACCCTGACTATTAACAGTGGCAGACAGTAAACAAAGTACATTTACTTGTCTACTTGAGTATGATATTTAAGTACATTGCTTGAGTCTCTGCACTTTACTTGAGTATTAAGTATTTTTGGGCACTCATGACTTTCACTACGCTACATTTCAAGGACAAATACTTTTAATTTCTAGGAAGGGGGAAAAGCGCATTATGAATTAACCTTTTTAATTTTTGTATTGATCGATTGAATATTTTATTGACAAAGGTACGTACAGTACGTCAAAAAGAAAGCCAAATGCATGAATCACAAAGAAGCCAATGGGTCCTATTTTCGCCGGCGCCTTACCCATTATCCCTAAAACTTAAACTTCTTTGCCATTTTTTACTATTTTTAAAAACATTTTCAAATAGTTCAAATAGCCAATCTACAAGCTCACAACGTGTCGATGTAGATGGGCTAGTTGAACTATTTGAAAATGTTTTTAAAAATAGTAAAAAAAAATAGTAAAAAAAAATAGTAAAAAATAAATAACGAAAACATCTTCAAAGTGTGAGAACTAGTGATTTAGAAGGCATCTGTAGAATCGGCCTCGGGTCTTAATGGGTTAAAACAATTGATGATGAGGTGGGGGACCAGGGGTGCCACTCACAGGAGACGTTGTGAAGCTCACTGTAGCAGTGAGTTGTTTACAGCCCTGGGGGGGGCAGGCTAGTTGGAGAACAGATTTAGTAGATATATATCTAATGTAGAGCCAAAACAGAAGAGTCACTAGTACAGAGCCCTGAGGGACTCCGGTCAACCGAGTATAGGGTTGAAGTGGTTAACAGACGGGGGATCTGGGGATAGGTGTGGGTCATGGTGGCCCAGTGGGGGGACAGATGAGACTGTCCCACACTAACACAGTCTGACAGGTAATTCCCTGTGTCCGCTTTACACACACACACACACACACACACACACACACACACACACACACACACACACACACACACACACACACACACACACACACACACACACACACACACACACACACACACACGCACAGTTGCAATCACATACACAGACAACAGACCCTGGGAAAATGGTCTGTCACTCTCTGTAAATCCAATCCATCTGTCAACAACAGCAGCAATACTGACCATGCCCTGCATATGTGCAATTTGAAAACAAGGCCTTGTGGCTCGAGAGGTGCACCTCCCAGTGAGGTGCACCCCCCCAGTGAGGTGCACCCCCTAATATCACTGCGTGGATATTAGCCTGGAATCTCTGTGTGGAGCCTGCATTTCCAAGGGGCGAAATAAAAAAAATGCCACTGGTGTTGAAATCGCCACATATTTGCATACTGGGCCCTGTTTGGTGTCCCACAACTTCGGGGGAAGGGAAATCCAATCATAAATAAGCAGGGCAGACTAAATCTGTAGAGGGTTATTTCTATTTTTTTTTTTTCATTTTGCATGGCAGATTGGTCTGGTTTCCAGGCTAAGATATATCAGCCAAACCAGATGATATCGGTCAGGCTTTCGCCAGGTAAGTTCCAACAAAATGAGGAGAGCTACAGATATATGGATAATAAAAGATCTGGCCTTTCAGAGAGGAAAATATCTCTCTAGAACCCCCCCGTCCCCCCGTCCCCCCGTCCGCACGTTCCTCCTCTTTTCCCTGTCTCTCTCTCTCTGTCAGTCTGAAGCTTCGGTCCCAGAAGGATGCAGACAAGCCAGTGACCTGCCCTCACATGCTCTTCCTTACGCCCCCCCCCCCCCCCCCCCCCCCTCCTCCCCCCCGACAGCTCTCTCTCTCTCTCTCTCGTCTTTCCCTCTCATCCTCCCCTTTCCCTGAGCCGTGGTGTGGCATTCCGATCGGAGCTGATGGATCTGCAATGGTGCATGTGTTCCCAGTCCAGAATACCAAGCAGTGGTAGGGAGAGGAGGAGGAGAAGAAGCCGTATCAAAGAAAAAAAAAGATGACATGTGGGGACGGGGAGACAAGGACAGATCAACATGGAGCTGGTGTGGTGGTGGAAGTGGAGATGAAGGGGGGGGGGGGGGGGTAGACGGAGTAAGAGAACTGGACTTGTCAAAACAAAAGTCAATAAAACATCCAAATCGGTAACGATTTCAATGTGAGTGAAAGCGCCGTCTTCGGCTTCCTTTCCTCTCATGATGAAGAGAAGGGGAGAGCTTGTGATGTCTGATAATCCTGGAGTATCGGTAGCATACATGCACAGTTAAGAGTGGTCTGCTGTTCGACCACATGACTGGAGGACACTTTTATCTCATATGTTGTAACACTCCAATTCATGTTAATTAGTATTGCCCATATTGCCCAGAAGGTAAACTCTTTGTGGAGCCCTACAGAGCTCCCTGGATGATCGCTACACCAGAACGCAACCATGGTATTGAACATCAAACAGGACAAACACATTAACAACAAGCGTCTGAGGGGCTATCAAGTGTATCAAAGATAGCAATCAGGAGGGGGCGCCGATGGCCAGGTTAAGGCACATACCACATAGGTTTTGATGCCTGACAGCGTGTCCCGCAGGTTCGATTCCCGAGCCCCGCGGCGGTGAATTTGCTGCATGTCACTCCCGTCTCTCTCCCTGTTTCCTGTCTCACTCCACTGTACTATCGAATAAACACTGTACTCCCCAAAAAACAATTAGACACAGAAATCAGAGGAGAATGATACTAGCTGGTCACTGCCATCGACGCCGGGAACTCTGCCAGCAAGCTTGTAATGTGGGACCCAACACACCGGCATCAATCAAGCGGAACGCCCCAAACCTACCTACGTGGATTTGCTAAAGAAAGATGCCGGTGCGGAAAGTACAAACAAGCTGGCCAGGTGTGTGGAGAAAATGGAGATGACTGGAAATGCCGATGGAGGGCTCGTCTGAGGACACCGTAGAGAGATTATGGGAGTGGAGGATTATTAAGGGGAGGGGCGGTTTGTCAAAACACTGTGCCACTGATTGAGCCTCATCTTGAACACGGCACAGGGATGCAGTCACTGTTGTGTGCTGAATGAGCATCATGGCTTCTGAAGATCGAGGTCTCCAGGTATTCATGGTGAATGGTGCGTTCGGTACAGCGTTGCCAGATTGTGCGCGAGAAAAATGCTATTTGAAAATAGCCGATCTACAAGCTCACAACGCGTCGCATTGCGACGCGTTGTGAGCTTGTAGATCTGCTATTTTCAAAAACTCTTGCAATAAAATGTGGAATATTTTGAACTTTTTTGAAACATTCTAACAACACAAATGCTCCCTGGCACAAAACATTTTCCTGAAAGTATTTGGAAACAATCCCAAATAAGCAACTACACTTAAGAAACAAGCCCAAAAAAAAACGCAACCCGCAACTACCAATATTTACAAGCACCTTTACAGAGAAACAAGCCCAAAGTCGCTTGTAATAAGCGGACATGGCAACCCTGGTTCGGTAATATGCTCTGAAAATCTGCTCCGATTTCAAAACGCTCTGTTGATGTCATAGAGTGCTCTGATATGAGTTAATTTATGAATGGTCAGAATAGATACAGTATACTCAAAACCGCCATAAATGAGCAATGTAACTGGTCCCAGAAGTCTTCTAAGCTTAACACCAGAAATGACGACCCCCCCAACTGTTTACTGTACATATAAGTTTATTGCAACTAGTGTTGATGATGTCTCGTTTATTACCGTATATTATTGTATGTCTTTAAATGTCTCGATGAATTGAATACAGAGGCCAGGACCACAATCCTTTTAACAATCATTGTAGTATCGTACCACTGTACTAATTGCAACTGTTAATAAAGTATTCAGTCAATCAATCAATCAAACTAACGTTGCCATTGTAATCCTTTGGATGGGTGTTAAGTATACACTCCATGGAGTCCTTTCACTTGGAGGTGTCAGCAGCACATTCACTGACTGCTCCCAGAGAGCAACGCTCAGAATTTCTGAACGAGGGGGTTTATTTCCAAATGCACCCAAAGGGAAAATAAAACAATAACAGCTGCAATAACATCCA
>NC_139955.1:17232307-17239807 GCF_963454915.1 Gymnoscopelus microlampas | reverse complement strand
CATCTCTGTCATTTTTGTATTTCTTTGGCTAGTCAAAAAATAGCAGATCTACAAGCTCATAGCACGGCACCGAGTGCCGCGCTATGAGCTTGTAGATCTGCTATTTTTTTTTAAACGTGAACATTTGTGCAAATCTTTGAATATATATTATTTTTGAAGCGGACATTTGTAACTCAAATCTTTGCCTCTGGGGGTCCCTGGAACAAAATGATTTACAAATGTTCGGTTTAAAAAACTATATATATTCAAAGATTTGCAAACGTTTTCCCTATTTTTCAAAAAAAAAAAAGATCTAGAAGCTCATAGCGTGGCATTCGGTGCATCGCTATGAGCTTGCATATCAGCTATTTTTGAATAGCCAAACAAGTCAAAAATGACAGATGCGTTCCCCGGATTGAATGCGTTAACCACTTCAACCCTATTTTAAAAAAGGGACCCCCCCCCCCAGAAGCAAAGATTTGAGTCACAAATGTTTGCTTTTCTATCATAACAGTTTCATAACTGTGTCATAACACAGTTACAGTGTGTTTGTGTGTGTGTGTGTGTGTGTGTGTGTGTGTGTGTGTGTGTGTGTGGGGGGGGGGGGGGTAAAGAGGGAGCAGGAAGGAGAGAAGTAACAGATGAGTGTGAGGAGGTGGATCATTCATTCCATCCTGTCAGAACATCTGGAATGCAGCCATACAGGACCTACACTCCTTACAATGTTCCACTGACCTGTCTGTCTGTCTGTCTGTCTGTCTGTCTCTCCTCTCTCTCTGTAGCTCTCTCTCTCTCTCTCTGTGTGTGTGTGTGTGTGTGTGTGTGTGTGTGTGTGTGTGTGTGTGTGTGTGTGTGTGTGTGTGTGTGTGTGTGTGTGTGTGTGTGTGTGTGTGTGTGCGTGCGTGCGTGCGTGCGTGCGTGCGTGCGTGCGTGCGTGCGTGCGTGCGTGCGTGCGTGCGTGCGTGCGTGCGTGCGTGCGTGCGTGCGTGCGTGCGTGCGTGCGTGCGTGTGTGTGCGTGCGTGCGTGTGCGCCTAGAAGTAAAAGTACAGACAATTGGAAATACTCCAGTAAAGTAAAAGTACCTAAAAATTGTACTTAAGTACAGCACTTGAGCAAATGTACTTAGTTACTTTACACCACTGGTGTGCGCACACTGTATGTCCCCCCCCCCCCCCCCCCTCCCTCTCCCCCTCTCCCCCTCTCTCTCTCTCTCTCTCTCTCTCTCTCTCTCCCCCCCTCTCTCTCTCCTGGCATTCCAGTAGTGTTGTTGGCTAGGTGAACCAGGGGGAGTCAGGACAGGAAGCGTAGTGTTCTGGATGTCTCTTCACTGTCCTACAGTATAAACTGTCCTCTTTTGACTTCTCATAGTCTTTACCCTCTCAGACACTAGAGCTGGTGGTTCTCAAACCACCCGCGGACCCCCAATCTGAAAATATATGCCAAGGACCCCCATAAGAGAATATTTTTACGGCTCTAGCGGTAATTTTCAGCCATTTTAATTTCAAGGACCCCCAGTTTGACATGCATTAGGCTACGGACATCCATTAAATGGCATTTATATCTCTGGGACCCAATTTATATTGTAAAATCAATGTTAATTTAACTCTGAGAGTGTAACAAATGGAACCAAATGGACCCTAACGGGTCCATTTGGTTCCATTTGTTACACTCTCAGAGTTACAGACCCATAAGGGTCCATTTGGTTCCATTTGTTACACTCTCAGAGTTACAGACCCATAAGGGTCCATTTGGTTCCTAACTATCCATCATTTAGCTGGGGACTCGCTCAAGGACCCCCGGGGGTCCCCGGACGCCACTTTGAGAAGCAATGCATTAGAGGACAGGTAGTTCTCATAGTCTTTACTCTCTCAGACATCAGAGGACGGTTCAAAATGAGGATGACAGACTGGACATAGAGAAGCAGTCCAATTCCCAGTATGGTCCCCATGGGGTGTATTTACTGTAGAATAAAAGGTCCAGAGGGTGGAAATATAAAAACTGTAATAATGGAGGTCAACAGCAAACTGCTTAAAACAAAACTATAGAGACCAAGTGCCGCGCTATGAGCTTGTATATCTGCTTTTTTTTTTTTTTATTGTTAAAATGTGTGCAAATCTTTGAATATACAGTATAAGCAAACATTTTTAACACAAATCTTTGCTTCTGGAGGATTCTACAAATGTCTTCTAAATCCTAACAGTTTTTTTTTATGTATTGCTATAATATCAGTGGTTCTCAAACTTCTTTCATTGTCTGCGGAACCCCACCCCAAATATTTTATTTTTCTATTGATTAGTCACCCCATGTTTTTGTCACATTCCTAAGCCAATAATTTGAAGACCAGCGGTTCCGGTAGGAGACACAAAGGAGACTCTTTGTGTCCCCTACCGGAACCGCTGCCGGTCATCAAATTATTGGCTATAAATATCCATGAATTCAAGTCTCCATGGGGTGACTAATCAATGGGAAAAAAATGGATTTTGGGGGTGAACTATCCCTTTAATCACGACCTGAGCCACTGACCGTGATATGACATAATGCAATGTTGCATACAAGTCTTTATTCACTAAAAGACAGATCCACGCAAACAGATTGTGATTTACCTGGGTTTAGAGCAAAAAAAGCCCTGGATTCCACCCCATCACTGCACTGGCAACTAAACATCTAAGCGAAATACCATGATGTGGTTTTCGTTCCCCAAGGTTCAATACGTTACTTGAGTCTCTTCTAGTCAACCTTCACAGAGCCTTTTAGGCCAAAGTATTCCAAAAAGCGAAGTCAAAATGCAATAATTATGCGGATTACACTCAAATTTGAGCCGGTAGCAGCAATGACAGTTGAAAGAGTGAGCAGGTAGCATTTCACAGCTTAAATAGACCTTCCCCCTTAAGGAATGGCCGTGCCTGAGAGAATCACCTGATTTGCGCAATATAGTGCCACTCCAGTTGTACGACTGAACAGACTCCCTTCATTACTCTTGGCCGTGATAAGGTTCTATATTCCTCATTTTGTGAGTTTGCTTCTCAGGCAGCCAGGTTATGTTGAGCGTGCACCAGCACCCTGAGAGTAATCTCCAAATCCAAACACAACACTGGCAGCTCAACAAGATGACATCTATACTGTTAACACCTGCAGGACACGCTTTAGGTTGTACAGTGAGTGATATCTGTACAATGAGCAGAAGCCTGTCAACCGTTACGCTTACATGCTCTCCATTTACCAAGTGACAAGCCTGACACACATTTTAATAGACTGGAGGTAAGTCATTAGGGATCTTTAGCCCGTGTGCTCCCCGCCCTATCACTACTCACCGTGTTAATGCCAACACACACACACACACACACACACACACACACACACACACACACACACACACACACACACACACACACACACACACACACACACACACACACACACACACACACACACACACACACACACACACACACACACACACACACACACACACACACACACACACACACACACACACACACTCTGAGAACCAGCCAAGCATTCATCAATCCCTCTTACCGGCCCAGTGTAGCCATCGATCAGTTTGTATATGTGTGTGTGTGTGTGTGTGTGTGTGTGTGTGTGTGTGTGTGTGTGTGTGTGTGTGTGTGTGTGTGTGTGTGTGTGTGTGTGTGTGTGTGTGTGTGTGTGTGTGTGTGTGTGTGTGTTCTTCTGAATTGATAAATGACCTCGATTAGTGGCGACTGACCGCTCTATGATTGCAATCTAAGTGCAGAGGAGCAGCTGTTCCCAGAGCTGCGCTAGCCAAAGCAGACTGTGATTAATACCACAGCTCTCTAATGAATTACACACCCACTTCTGGCCTGGGATCAGCTGGCCAGGAGTGACTGACTATACCCTGCCTGTACATTTGTACAACTATAGCAAAAAAGGCGGGGAAAAGTTTCAATTCCCCATAACTGACAGTGTAAGTGATAATCGTAACTTTACAAAAATAATGTACTTTGCTGAAAGATTCAAAAACACATCATGTCTGTTTCATGAGGTAAATCATAGTAACCATACTGTGGGTATTTCAGGTAAACAAAGCATCTGATCTCTTCACCATTTGGCTCATCACTGTTTGGCTAACATGTTGTCTTGGGTGGTTGAGGTTTGACGGTATGAGAAAGACACAATAAACCTTAACCATATGAACACTATAGTCGCTATTCTGGGCATGTGATAATAGGCAAACATTCAGCTAAATTAGCATATCTACAAGCTCACATCGCATCACAGCACAGCACTTTGTAAGCCTGTAGATTGGCAATTTTTGCATTTGACAATGTTTAAGTGGTTAATTTAGCCTCTACTCCATCGCAGGACACTGTTGAAACTGTTGTACTACGGAGCATAAATTAGGCCAAAACCACTTTTTTGTTAATAAAAGAAAATGCGCTCTATTCTTGTCTTTCATGCAGTCTCTCCTCCTCTTCATTCCCCTGTTGCTTCCCCCCCTCCTGATCCTCACTGTTATCAGCCCCGTTATCCCTGACGCAACACACGCACACAAACACACATTTTTAACCTTAAAGCCGACAATAGAAGATCTACAAGCGCACAGTACAGTAGTACACCGCTGCAACGCGGTGTGAACTTGTACTGTAGATCGGCTAGTTTGGGCGTGTGCGACACCGGCGCGCAACTAATAAATGTAAGCATAACTCTAACCTCCTCAACCCCTAAACCTGACCTCTAATGTCTAATCCTAACCTCAACCTAAAGCTTTTCCCATTGTAAGCCTAACTCACCCAAAAAAATGTAACCATACAAACAACAATTTGTCCTTGTGAGAAGAATCGTCCTTTTTTCTAATTCTAGTACACTTGTGGACACACACACACACACACACACACACACACACACACACACACACACACACACACACACACACACACACACACACACACACACACACACAGAGAGAGAAGAGACCCACGCCCATCCTCATCCTTATCTCTACTCTATCTCTCTATCTCTACATCTATTTAGGTATACCTGTAACCTAGCAACAGAGCGGCAAGGCAAGACCCCTCCCCTACCTGCTCGCACTCGGCTGACTGCCGGACGCGAGAGCCAATGGGACTGCGTCGAAACAACAACAACAACCAATCAAAATGTTTGCTGTGACTGGGAGTCGTTCTCACATCTCACACCCTTGTGACCCCTCATGCAGGCAAAGAGGAAAGCACTTCAGCACGCGCATGCATTGTATGCATGCACCACACACACACACACACACACACACACACACACACACACACACACACACACACACACACACACACACACACACACACACACACACACACACACACACACACACACAGACACACACACAAACACACACACAGGTCTCTTGAGGACGCCATGGAGAGAGAGCAACAGGATTGGGCAGACTCGCCTGTTGATTTAGACCATGGAATCATTAGGAGGTTGACACACGGCTGAATCACATACAGAAACCATCCACTAAAACAGGGGTCTACAACCTTTTTCAGGCCATGATGGACCCCCTAGCTGCGAGAGAGACGAAGCAGGGACCCCCGCTACATATTGTATGAAATTGTGTTGTTTTTGATAGATTTCATAGACAGCTTCATAGACTTGTTTGACGGCATTGTGTTGGATTCATGTTGTGTATGCTGATGTGTATTTTCAGTTACACACTTAAACCCTCAATACTTAGTAAACTAAACTTGAACTTGGTCGGCTCTTTTCTCCCCTATACCATTACCAACCCACTTTGACAAAAATAGCTGATTTACAAGCCCTTGTGGGCTTGTAAATCTGCTATTTTTGGCTAAAGTTCTCCTCAGAATAGGGATGCCAGGGTTCAAGTGTGTAAAAAAAACTAATCCTATCACACAAAGATTTGGCGGCCCCCCTGTAGTAACTCTGACCCCCTGTTGAAGACCCCTGAAAAAAAAATAGCAGATCTACAAGCTCATAGCGCAGCACTCGGTGCCGCACTATGAGCTTGTAGATCTGCAATTTTTTTGAATAGCCAAAGAAATGTAAAAAGGACACAGATGCGTTCCTGGTCTTAATGGATTAAGGCCAGGTTAGCTCATCTCACTAGCTTGTTACAGTAGCTCCGTGACATCGTCTCTGTGGGAACTTTCATTACAAGAAAGTTGAAAGTTGTGCTAGTGAAGGAGCCTCAAACCACAGTAGGAACATTTATTCAGTGACAAATACTCTTCTCCCTCAGGCCTGCTCTCCTGCTTAGGCCAGCCTTCAGGCCACGAGGAAGCTGCAGGGTCACACATGCTCGCTCTGTCTCTCTCTCTCTCTCTCTCTCTCGAACACACACGTTGTACATTGCCTATGGTGGTGTTGTGTGGCCTTGTTGAGTGCAGGACACATCGTAGAAGTAGGAATAAAACAACTAACAACATATCGTTCGGTTAGCGGTGCGTGCCGAACTGAACGCCTCACACCGAAAGGTTCAATACGAATAAACTGCACCATTACAGCACTGGTTTACTGCAGTAAGACGGTACGATACTGATAACCCTGACACCAGCACCCAAGGAACAACTAAAGCACACACAACCACAATAATTACGTCTCGTGGAGTTGATGTTAAGATTCAGACTAATTTATATTTCATTGCACGATGAAGTAATGTTAGCTTGAACATCAGTTTTTTTTCCTCGTGTGTTGTTGTATAAGTAATATTGAGCTTCAACCTATGACTGTTTACGAGCGGAGGGTGTGAGCTAAAAAGTATCTAGTGTCTCTCTCTACAGTTCCGATGTAGCTTGATTTATACTACGTCCATCACAAACAGCAGATCTACAAGTCAGATTGCCAGATTGCCTATATGCGTGTGTGTGTGTGTGTGTGTGTGTGTGTGTGTGTGTGTGTGTGTGTGTGTGTGTGTGTGTGTGTGTGTGTGTGTGTGTGTGTGTGTGTGTGTGTACACGTGCGTGTGGTGGAAGTCTATTATGTGTTTGACAGTGTGATTTCATACAGCATAGAGAGCCCCCCCCCACCCAGTCTTTATCTCTTTTCCATATTATCCCCTCTATCCAGGAGAGAGGCTCCTGTGATCTGCAGATGAGAGGAATCTACACTCCCCTCGCCCGCCATCTACCCCGCACACTCATCTGTTTATTTTCTCTCACTCTTTATCCTCCACCAATCATTCAACCCCTCCTCCCTCGCCTCTCTTGATCCCTGCACTCCCCCCCTCACCCCCCACCCCCCCCCCTTTTGTCTCACCTTTCCAGTGCTTTCATTTTCATATTCTCTTTCTGGCCTTTCCACTGGAAATCTGTCAAAACAACACGGTAGCTGAGGAAGTGGAGGATGGTAGTAGGGGGGAGGGGGGAGGGTGGTGGGGGGGGGGGGGGGTATGGGTTCTGGTTGCACTGCCTCTGAAGGAAATGATCAAAGGTGGAAATTACAAGAATTAATCAGCCTCTCCTTATATAGGGAAGAAAGAGAGAGAGAGAGAGAGATGGAGGTAAGGAGAGAGAGAAAGAAAGATG